>NC_041383.1:645664693-645717390 GCF_002162155.2 Triticum dicoccoides | reverse complement strand
ATCAAGATCCGCCACTGCACCACATCACCACTGCCTAGGAGAGGCCACTGAGAGCCTTTGATTGGCAGGCCAGGCAACCGAAAACCGTTACAGGCAACCATTGCATGCTAGCACGCATAATGACCGAGCTGCGGGAAGCCAACACGTCTACATAGCGTATGAATTTGTTGTTATAGTTGTTCTTTTTCTGCGACGTGTAGTTGTTGTTGTTGCTGCTAGTAGTAGTACCTTTATATTTTGATTCGATTCACCCTTCTCTATCTCTTTCCTTTTTACAGATTGTTGATGGACTATGTGGTGTACATTAGGGTTAGGGCTTATTTGGTTTGCAGGATTTTATAACTCTGAAATAGGAAAAATACATGAATACAATAGGAATGCATGTGCAAAATAGAGGGATAATAAACACATGAATGTTGTCAAATTGGATGTTTGGTTCACAGGAATCTAAATACATGGTCAAATTAAATTCAATCCCTATAGCTAGAATGTTATTATGTCATTAAAGTTCTTAGCTTCGTACTTTGTGCATAGGAATATGAAAAGGAGGTCCAAACGGAGTTTAGAATTCTTGTGTTTTCTTTTTAAATTGGGTTTAAAGAAAAATTTCCTCAATTATTTCTTTGCCTCATTCCTTTAAACCAAACACATCAATAGAACCATCATAGATATTATTTTTTCTATTCTACAATTTACCTTCACTTTTCCTATGAACCAAATGAGCTCTTAGGGTTGGGTTGGCGGAGGTAGGAGGCCGGAGATAATAGCCGTTGTAGCTAGTCGTGCAAGGGCAGCCATTGGAAAGAAAATAAGTAAATACTATTACCTCCGGTTCACAAATATAAGATGTTTTAAATTTTTTTGTAAATCAGGTGTATATAAACATGTTTTGTTGTGTTTTATCGACTCATTTCAGTCCGTATGAAGTTCATATTAAAATATTCAAAACATCACCATTTTGTGAACGGAGGGAGTATTATTTTAAGTGAAATTAAAAAAATCTACTTCTCCCTCCTATTCACATTAGTTGTCGCTGGTTGTACTAATATGAATCTCTACTACTTAAAAAGAACGTAAGGTTCCCATTTCACCTTTCTTCCAACCAACCCTTCGTCCAACCTTCCTTGTATGATAATCAATCAACTTAATTTACTTACCTTCTAAACCAATTCCACTTTAATTTGCTTACCAAACTACTGATCAAAATACAAGGTAATTCACAGGCAGAATTTAATGAACATTTATTTACATAATCACATTATTATGGACAGGTAAATCACAGGTAAATATAGTAAAACATTTATATCCCGTTGCAACGCACGGGCATTATTCTAGTAGTAAACAAAATGACAAGTCCATGTGCATGGAAAGACCCTTGGAATCTCACAGGGCATTACTGTGGTACACGGGGGTGTGCGGCAGATAACATCCAATTACCCCGGTCCCCCACCTCGTTTGCTAGGCTAGGCACGGCCATACATGCAGCCACCGATATCTCCAAGTACAGTGCACGTACTGGGGCCAGAGTAGCACTCTACTCTCACTCGCGGGTTTCGGGCAGCCAATCCCACTCGCCTATTCCCGATCGGACGCGTGGTGTTCGTCCACTCGTGGCCCGGGCGTCGGATCCGAGACCGAACGGCCGCCAAGTGGACCACAGGAGAGGAGAGAGGAAACGTGCCACTGTTGCGTGATGCCCTCGGGGCGGGATGGCGCCAAATCAAAGGAGGATCAGCTGGCCTGGCATGGCCATGACCATGATGATGGTGATCTGAATTTCTGGGGGATATCACAGTGACAGTGTGGTCAAAAAAGCAGCACGGAGGCAGGGCAGGGGCCGCTAGGCTAGCTGTGCTTGCACTAGTACGTAGCACTAGCGTGGTCTCCCACCCTGCCGCAAAACCCAACCCTATCCTGCCCCGCACCGCCCTCGTCGCTTCTCCCAGCCCAGTACAGACGTACGTACACCCGTCCGCGGTCCACGGACAGAAAAATTCACTACTCCGGCATCGTTTCTCTCTCTGGTCCGCCCCCTCCACAGTTCCACTGCACGCACGCTCGCTCGCTCAGTTACTCTTAATTTCACACGCACGGAGCTGCAGCCTGCAGAGCCCCTCTTCACGCAGCGGCGGGAAACGGGGCGACGTGGGCGACGCGCGGCCACGCGCGCGGCGGCAGCGTCCGGGCGCTTTCTGGCTACAGGAAGCTGTACCACGGCCATCATGGGGCCGGGGCCGGGGCCGCCGACCGTGCGCGCGCGGGGACTCAGAGACTGGCAGATGAGAAAAGGCTGCGACCGTTTGGCGTGGTGACGTACCAAGTGGATTCAGGTCCGGGGTTGGGTTGGCCGGTTGCGGTTCAAGTTCTTGGCAGCGGGGACGTCGTCCTTCCCTCGCCGTTTCGGGTGCGGCAAGAGCCCCCAAGAGGCATCTCTCGGTGACCACCTTAATGGTACGTACGCGCGCGCCGTCTTCATTGCCTGCTGCATCTCTCCTCGTGAATGATACGTACTATGGGAGAAGGCAACATGTCGATGTTTACATCAATTCATGGCGTTTGCGGTCACGTCGATATGTTACAAGGACTACCTCTGTCTGTGTTTTATTAGGCCCAACGATCATTTTGGCAGGACCAAGGCACTACAGGAAAGATGTTTGCAAACCTTTAGCGGTGTGTTTGATAGCATTCTCAACATAGCATGGTTGTTCTCCTCTGATACATGTTGAGTACATGCATTTGTCATTGTTTGGTAGTGGTGTATGTACTGAGACATGTTGAGCTGAGATTTTGTTTGACAGCTGCATCTGTTTAGATATGCTGAACAATTTTAAATTTTGAATATATTTTTTGAATGGTGAACAAAAACTCAAAAACATGAACAAAAAATCTGATCATTTTATAAGAATTTATTAAAATTTTGGAATTCTCAGCATTTTTCAAAAATTTAAATGAGATTTGTATACTCAAAGAAAATTTGAAATTCTAAATATTTTTTGAAAATTTGAACTAATTTTGAAATTCTGAATAATTTAAACAAATTTTGAAACTCTGGACACTTTTTGAAATCCTTAACACATTTTGAAATCAGAACATTTCTTAAAAATTAAACAAAATTTGAATGTTTAAACAAATTTTGAAAATCTATATTTTTTCAAAATTCTGATTTTTTTTTATTTAAATAATTTTTCGAATTTTGAACATTTTTAAAATTTTAAAAATATTGAAATTCAGAACATTTTTTGAAAAATTGAACTAATTGTGAAATCCTGCTTTTTTAATAAATGTAAACAAAATTTGAAAATCTGAACATGTTTTGAAATTCTTAACAAAATATGAAATATGAACGTTTTTGCATATATAAACAAAAATTTGAATTTTGAACATTTTTTGAAAATTTAAAGAAATTTGTGCATTTTTTAAACACACCGTCGCTCGCTTCGCTCATGCATGCTGACCAGCGAACAACTGCTGGGGTGTTCTATGTCCGTGCATGCTACGGGGTGTATTTGGGCTGAGGTCATGCATGCTAAGGAGGCCCCGTGCAAGCTACCAAACACCTAAAAGCGGGTTGAGTAGGGAAGTTTTGACCTCATACATCCTACCAAACACACCCCTAAGTGAAGGAAATATGCCCTAGAGGCAATAATAAAATTATTATTTATTTCCTCATATCATGGTAAATGTTTATTATTCATGCTAGAATTGTATTACCCGGAAACATAATACATGTGTGAATACATAGACAAAACATAATGTCACTAGTATGTCTCTACTTGACTAGCTCGTGAATCAAATATGGTTAAGTTTCCTGACCATAGACATGAGTTGTCATTTGATTAACGAGATCACATCATTAGAAGAATGATGTGATTGACTTGACTCATTCCGTTAACTTAGTGATACGTCTCCAACGTATCTATAATTTATGAAGCATTCATGCTATTTTATTATTTGTTTTGAATGATTACGGGTTTTATTTTACACTTTTATATTACTTTTGGGACTAACCTATTAACCGGAGGCCCAGCCCATATTGCTGTTTTATTGCCTGTTTCAGTATTTCAAAGAAAAGGAATATCAAACGGAGTCCAAACGGAATGAAAACCTTTGGCAACGTTATTTTTGGGAAGAATATCACCCAGGAGACTTGGAGTTCACGTCAGAAGAGCCTCGAGGAGGCCACGAGATAGGAGGGCGCCCCCCCCCCTACTGGGCGCGCCCCCCTGTCTCATGGGCCCCTCGAGCACCCCCCGACCGTTTTCTTTCGCCTATATAAGCCTACGTACCCTAAAACCATCGAATATCAAGATAGATAGGGAGTTCCGCCGCCGCAAGCCTCTGTAGCCACCAAAAACCTCTCAGGAGCCTGTTCCGGCACCCTGCCGGAGGAGAAACCCATCACCGGTGGCCATCTTCATCATCCCGGCGCTATCCATGACGAGGAGGGAGTAGTTCACCCTCGGGGCCGAGGGTATGTACCAGTAGCTATGTGTTTGATCTCTCTCTCGTGTTCTCTCTATGGCACGATGTTGATGTATCCCGAGCTTTGCTATTATAGTTGGATCTTATGATGTTTCTCCCCCTCTACTCTCTTGTGATGAATTAAGTTTCCCTCTTGAAGTTATCTTATCGGATTGAGTCTTTGATTTGAGAACACTTGATGTATGTCTTGCCGTGTTTATCTGTGGTGACAATGGGATATCACGTGCCACTTGATGTATGTTTTGGTGACCAACTTGCGGGTTCCGCCCATGAACCTATGCATAGGGGTTGGCACACGTTCTCTTGACTCTCCGGTAGAAACTTTGGGGCACTCTTTGAAGTACTTTGTGTTGGTTGGATAAATCTGAGATTGTGTGATGCATATCGTATAATCATGCCCACGGATACTTGAGGTGACAATGGAGTATCTAGGTGACATTAGGGTTTTGGTTGATTTGTGTCTTAAGGTGTTATTCTAGTACGAACTCTTGAATAGATTGATCCGAAAGAATAACTTTGAGGTGGTTTCGTACCCTACCATAATCTCTATGTTTGTTCTCCGCTATTAGTGACTTTGGAGTGACTCTTTGTTGTATGTTGAGGGATTGTTATATGATCTATCTATGTTATTATTGTTGAGAGAACTTGCACTAGTGAAAGTATAAACCCTAGGCCTTGTTTCCTATCATTGCAATACCATTTATGCTCACTTTTACCACTTGTTACCTTGCTGTTTTTATTATTTCAGATTACAATTATCTTTATCTACTATCTGTTATGCACTTGTGTCACTATCTCTTTGCCGAACTAGTGCACCTATACAATTTACCATTGTATTGGGTGTGTTGGGGACACAAGAGACTCTTTGTTATTTGGTTGCAGGGTTGTTTGAGAGAGACCATCTTCATCCTACGCCTCCTACGGATTGATAAACCTTAGGTCATCCACTTAAGGGAAATTTGCTATTGTCCTACAAACCTGTGCACTTGCAGGCCCAAAAACGTGTACAAGAAGAAGGTTGTGTAGTAGACATCAAGCTCTTTTCTGGTGCCGTTGCCGGGGAGGTGAGTGCTTGAAGGTATATCTTTAGATCTTGCAATCGAATCTTTTTGTTTCTTGTTTTATCACTAGTTTAGTTTATAAAAGAAAATTACAAAAAAATGGAGTTAAGTTTGTCTCATACGCTTCATCTTTTTAATATCTTTCGTGAGTATGATGAAAAGGAAAATTGTGCTCAAGTGCTAGAAGAAGAAATCTATAGAATGTTTGATACTAAATCTTTGAATGATGAGCACGATTGCAATGTTGTTAGTATGAATTCCTTGAATATCCATGATGCTAATGATATGCAAAGCCACAAGCTTGGGGAAGCTATGTTTGATGAATATGATATATTTTGTCCCCAAGTTTTGATGAGCAAATTTATTATGATGAAAGCATGCCTCCTATTTATGATGATTATATTGATGAAAGTGGTTTGGAAGAGTGTCAACTTTAGGAAGTAGTGATCCCACTATTTTGGAGGATGTGGAATCTTATTGTGATGAACATGAAAGTGGATTTGGAAGAGTGCCAACTTTATTTAGTGATGATTCCACTATTTCGGAAGAGGTTCCAATTGATTATGAGAATAAAGTTGCTATTTATGATGATTATTGCGATGACTTGTATGCTATTAAGAATAATGATAACCATGAAACTTGTCATCATGATTTTAGTTTTCAATTGGATTATGCTTCACATGATAATTATTTTGTTGAGTTTGCTCCCACTACTATTCATGAGAAGAAATTTGCTTATGTGGAGAGTAGTAAATTTTTTATGCTTGTAGATCATGAAAAGAATGCTTTAGGTGCCGGTTATATTGTTGAATTCATTCATGATGCTACTGAAAATTATTATGAGGGAGGAATATATGCATGTAGGAATTGCAATAATGTCAAGTTTCCTCTTTATGTGTTGAAAATTTTGAAGCTATACTTGTTTTACCTTCCTATGCTAGTTGATTATTGTTCCCATAAGTTGTTTGCTCACAAAATCCCTATGCATAGGAAGTGGGTTATACTTAAATGTGCTAGTCATATGCTTCATGATGCTCCCTTTATGTTTCAATTATTATCTTTTACGTGAGCATCATTGCCATCATCATGCCTAGCTAGGGGCGTTAAACGATAGAGCTTGTTGGGAGGCAACCCAACTTTATTTTTGTTTCTTACTTTTTATTCCTGTTTAGTAATAAATAATTCAACTAGCCTCTGGTTAGATGTGGTTTATTGTTTTAGTTAGTGTTTGTGCCAAGTAGAACCTTTGGGAAGACTTGGGTGAAGTTTATATGATCTTGCTGTAAAAAACAGAAACTTTAGCGCTTACGAGATTAGCTGCCATTTTTTACTGGAGAGCGCTTTTAGTTTGATTCTTTTTGAAGATGATTAATAGATAAATTCCTCAGGTCCTGCAATTTATTTCAGATTTTTTTGAGTTACAGAAGTATACGTTTGATACAGATTACAACAGACTGTTCTGTTTTTGACAGATTCTGTTTTCATTGTGTTGTTTGCTTATTTTGATGAATCTATGAGTAGTATTGGAGGGTATGAACCATAGAGAAGTTAGAATAAAGTAGATATTACACCAATATGAATTTATAATGAGTTCATTACAGTACCTAAGTGGTGGTTTTATTTTCTTATACTAACGGAGCTTACGAGTTTTGTGTTGAGTTTTGTGTGGTTGAAGTTTTCAAGTTTTGGGTAAAGATTCGATGGACTATGGAATAAGGAGTGGCAAGAGCCTAAGCTTGGGGATGAACAAGGCACCCAAAGGTAATATTCAAGGACAACCAAGAGCCTAAGCTTGGGTATGACTCGGATGGCATCCCCTCTTTCGTCTTCGTTCATCGGTAACCTTACTTGGAGCTATATTTTTATTCGCCACATGATATGTGTTTTGCTTGGAGCGTCATTTTATTTTGTTAGTATTTGCTTTCTGTTAGTTAGAATAATGTTTTGCATCTTTATTTTCAATAAAAATGTCAAGGGCAGCCTTTACCATGCTTATTTTGCTAGTATACATGTTGCTGTTTGAAAACAGAAAGTTTACCGCTGTTGCAAAAATTCCCCAGAAAAGTCAGAGAATGGTATAATGTTGAATCTTTTTGCATTTTAAGATCTGATAAATTTATTACAGTGGGAATTTTCTCTAATAATTTTTGGAGTTAGGGAAGTATTGATACTCTTGCATTCTTTACAGACTGTACTGTTTTGACAGATTGCTGTTATGTTTGCATTGTTTGCATATGTTTGCTTGTTTAATGATTCTATTTGAGGATATAAGTGTTAAATATGCAGAGGCATTTAGTATGCGATGTTGAATAATAATTTTAGTGATTTGGTACAGTAGAAAATGATAAGGTTTTGCATTGGTTTATACTAACCTATCTCACGAGTTCTTGTTGAGTTTGTTGTGAATGAAGCTTTTGATAAAAATAAGAGAAATCATGATATGAGAGGAATTAAGGAGACATAAAAGTTCAAGCTTGGGGATGCCCAAGGCACCCCAAGATAATATTTCAATAAGTCTCAAGCATCTAAGCTTGGGGATGCCCTGGTAGGCATCCCACCTTTCTTCTTCAACAACTATCGGTTAGTATCGGTTGAGCCTAAGTTTTTGCTTCTTCACATGAGTTCTGCTATCCTTGCAATGTCATTTTATTTTGTTTTGCTTGTTGTTTGAATACAATACCAAGATCTGAAATTCTTAAATGTTAGAGAGTCTTCACATAGTTGCACAATTATTTGACTACTCATTGATCTTCACTTGTATCTTTTTGGAGTAGTTTGCCATTTACTCGTGTGCTTCACTTATATCCTATGAGTAAATGGTTGAATGAGTTGAATGTCATAAATCTGAAATTATATATGTTTCATTTGCTTACTCCATGGGGAGTAATGACTTCACATCTAAGAAGTAGAGGTTGTAAATTTATTGACGGTTAGCAAGCATTGTTTTAGTCATTTGAACAATTCATGAAATAATATTGAAGGAAGAGAGATTTCACATATAAATATATTATCATAGACATCTTTTATAATTGTGAGCACTCATTAAGTATGACATGCTAAAGAGTTGATGTTGGACAAGGAAGACAACGTAATGGGTTATGTTTTCTCACATCTCAGTTAAAGTATATTGTCATGGATCATTCAAACATGTTGAGCTTGCCTTTCCCCCTCATGCTAGCCAAAATTCCTTGCACCAAGTAGAGATACTACTTGTGCTTCCAAATATCCTTAAACCCAGTTTTGCCATGAGAGTCCATCATATCTACCTATGGATTGAGTAAGATCCTTCAAGTAAGTTGTCATCGGTGCAAGCAATAAAAATTGCTCTCTAAATATGCATGACTTATTAGTGCGGAGAAGATAAGCTTTGTACGATCTTGTTATGGAAGCAATAAAAGCGACGGACTGCATAATAAAGGTCCATATACAAGGGGCAATATAAAGTGACATTCTTTCGCATTAAGATTTTGTGTATCCAACCCTAAAAGCGCATGACAACCTCTGCTTCCCTCTGCGAAGGGCCTATCGTTTACTTTATGTCTTTTACTTTATGCAAGAGTCAAGGTGATCTTCACCTTTCCCTTTTTCATTTTATCCGTTGGCAAGCACTTTGTGTTAGGGTGATCCTGATATATATATATCCAATTGGATGTACGTTAGCATGAACTATTATTGTTTACATCACCCAAAGGTGAATATGTTTGGAGGCAGCATTATAAGCCCCTATCTTTATCTGTGTCTGATTAAAACTTCATAACCACAAGTATTGCGTGAGTGTTAGCAATTGTAGAAGACTATATGATAGTTGAGTATGTGAAGTTTGCTAAATAAAAGCTCTGACATAGACCCTTCCTGAAAATAGGATGAATTGCAATTGTTTGATGACTAAGAATGAAGTTTGCTAGTTTTCAAGAATGTTTATGGTCTATGCTTTGACATGTGAATTGCTTGTTACTTTATCGTGAGAAGTTTTATGAGATGAACCACTGTTATCACATATTTTCATGCTAGAAAGGGTGATTGAAATTATTATTGATCAAACTTGTGCACCTTCTAGCATTCACACTTCATAAATTCTTTCTTTATCATTTACCTACTCTAGGACGAGTAGGAATTAAGCTTGGAGATGTTGATACGTCTCCAATGTACCTATAAATTATGAAGCATTCATGCTATTTTATTATCTGCTTTGAATGATCACGGGCTTTATTTTACACTTTTATATTACTTTTGGGACTAACCTATTAACCGGAGGCCCAGCCCATATTGTTGTTTTATTGCCTGTTTTAGTATTTCAAAGAAAAGGAATATCAAACGGAGTCCAAACGAAATGAAACCTTCGGCAGCGTTATTTTTGGGAAGAATATCACCTAGGAGACTTGGAGTTCACGTCAGAAGAGCCTTGAGGAGGCCACGAGATAGGAGGGTGCGCCCCCCTACTAGGCGCGCCCCCTGTCTCGTGGGCCCCTCGAGCACCCCCGACCGACTTCTTTCGCCTATATAAGCCTACGCACCCTAAAACCATCGAATATCAAGATAGATCGGGAGTTCCGCCGCCGCAAGCCTCTGTAGCCACCAAAAACCTCTCGGGAGCCCATTCCGGCACCCTGCCGGAGGAGGAACCCATCACCGGTGGCCATCTTCATCATCCCGGCGCTATCCATGATGAGGAGGGAGTAGTTCACCCTTGGGCTGAGGGTATGTACCAGTAGCTATGTGTTTGATCTCTCTCTCTCTCTCATCTTCTCTCTCGTGTTCTCTCTATGGCACGATCTTGATGTATCCCGAGCTTTGCTATTATAGTTGGATCTTATGATGTTTCTCCCCATCTACTCTCTTGTGATGAATTGAGTTTCCCTCTTGAAGTTATCTTATCGGATTGAGTCTTTGATTTGAGAACACTTGATGTATGTCTTGCCGTGTTTATCTGTGGTGACAATGGGATATCACGTGCCACTTGATGTATATTTTGGTGACCAACTTGCGGGTTCCGCCCATGAACCTATGCATAGGGGTTGGCACACGTTCTCTTGACTCTCCGGTAGAAACTTTGGGGCACTCTTTGAAGTACTTTGTGTTGGTTGGATAAATCTGAGATTGTGTGATGCATATCGTATAATCATGTCCACGGATACTTGAGGTGACAATGGAGTATCTAGGTGACATTAGGGTTTTGGTTGATTTGTGTCTTAAGGTGTTATTCTAGTACGAACTCTTGAATATATTGATCCGAAAGAAAAACTTTGAGGTGGTTTTGTACCCTACCATAATCTCTATGTTTGTTCTCCGCTATTAGTGGCTTTGGAGTGACTCTCTGTTGCATGTTGAGGGATTGTTATATGATCTATCTATGTTATTATTGTTGAGAGAACTTGTGATACGTCTCCGTCGTATCTACTTTTCCAAACATTTTTGCCCTTGTTTTGGACTCTAACTTGTATGATTTGAATGGAACTAACCCGGACTGACGTTGTTTTCAGCAGAATTGCCATGGTGTTGTTTTATGTGTAGAAAATATAAGTTCTCGGAATGACCTGAAACTCCACGGAACACCTTAGAAAAACAATAAAAAATCCTCACCAAAGATGAAGACCAGGGGCCCCACACCCTGTCCACGAGGGTGGGGGGCGCCCCCTGGGCGCGCCACCCTACCTCGTGGGCCCCCTGGTGGCCCTCCGACGCCAACTCCAACTCTATATATTGGCTTTCGGGGAGAAAAAAAATAAGAGAGAAGAAATCATCGTGTTTTACGATACGGAGCTGCCGCCAAGCCCTAATCTCTCTCGGGAGGGCTGATCTAGAGTCCGTTCGGGGCTCCGGAGAGGGGGATTTGTCGTCGTCGTCATCATCAACCATCCCTCATCACCAATTTCATGATGCTCACCCCGTGCGCGAGTAATTCCATCATAGGCTTGCTGGACGGTGATGGGTTGGATGAGATTTATCATGTAATCGAGTTAGTTTTGTTAGGGTTTGATCCCTAGTATCCATTATGTTCTGAGATTGATGTTGCTATGACTTTGCTATGCTTAATGCTTGTCACTAGGGCCCGAGTGTCATGATTTCAGATCTGAACCTATTATGTTTTTATGAATATATGTGTGTTCTTGATCCTATCTTGCAAGTCTATAGTCACCTACTATGTGTTATGATCCGGCAACCCCGAAGTGACAATAATCGGGACCACTCCCGGTGATGTCCATAGTTTGAGGAGTTCATGTATTCACTATGTGCTAATGCTTTGTTCCGGTTCTCTATTAAAAGGAGGCCTTAATATCCCTTAGTTTCCAATAGGACCTCGCTGCCACGGGAGGGTAGGACAAAAGATGTCATGCAAGTTCTTTTCCATAAGCATGTATGACTATATACGAAATACATGCCTACATTACATTGATGAACTGGAGCTAGTTCCGTGTCACCCTATGTTATGATTGTTACATGACGAACCGCATCCGGCACAATTATCCATCGCTAATCCGGTGCCAACGAGTTTTCCATATACTGGTTCTCGCTTATTTACTTTTCCGTTGCTACTGTTACAATCACTACAAAATACCAAAAACATTACTTTTGTTGTCTTTACTTTTGTTACCGTTACCACCACTATCATATTACTTTGCTACTAAACACTTTGATGCAGATACTAAGTTTCCAGGTGTGGTTGAATTGACAACTCAGCTGCTAATACTTGAGAATATTCTTTGGCTCCCCTTGTGTCGAATCAATAAATTTGGGTTGAATACTCTACACTCGAAAACTGTTGCGATCCCCTATACTTGTGGGTTATCAAGATCTTTTTCTGGCGCCGTTGCCGGGGAGCATAACTCTATTCTTTGAGTTACTTGGGATTTATATCTGCTGGACACTATGAAGAACTTAAAAGACGATCGCACTACTATTTTGCTCTCAACTACGAGGGGAGGTAAGGAACTGCCATCTAGCTCTGCACTAGATTCTCCTTCTGTTATAAGTAAGCTTGCGACACCTAAACCTGCTTGAGCTATGAATTCTGATATGTCGCATGTTATTGATGATGCCACTTCTGCTATGCATGATACTTGTGATGAAACTACTTCTGTGCTTGATACTACTGTGCCCCTTGGTGAATTTCTTGTTGAGCAAATTGCTAGGTCTAGAGAAAGAGAAATTATTGAATCTGAATACGATGATGAGAGTGATGATGAAAATATGCCTCCTATTCCTGAGGGTTATCTTTTTGATGCAGAATCTTCTGCAGCTATTTTTGCTTGCCAGGATAGATATGAACTTAAGAGGTTGCTAGTTAAATGGAGTAAAGAATCTTTTAGAGATAGAATGAGACCCGACCCTGCTTTTGCTACTTCACCTATTTGTGTTCCCGATAAGGATTATTATGATTTTTCTGTTGATCCAGATATAATTACTTTGATTGAATCTTATCCTTTCTATGGTTATGAATCTAAAACTGTTGTGGCACATCTTACTAAGTTGAATGATATAGCTGCCCTGTTTACTAATGATGAGAGATCGCGCTACCTTTATTTACTCAAAATATTTCCTTTCTCATTAAAGGGTGATGCTAAGATATGGTATAATTCTCTTGATCCTGGTTGTGTGCAAAGTCCCCAGGATATGATTTATTACTTCTCTACTAAATATTTCCCTGCTCATAAGAAACAAGCTGCCTTGAGGGAAATATACAACTTCGTGCAAATTGAAGAAGAGAGTCTCCCACAAGCTTGGGGGCGGCTTCTCAAGTTACTTAATGCTTTGCCTGATCATCCTCTTAAGAAACTTGAAATACTTGATATCTTTTATAATGGACTAACTAATGCTTCCAGAGATTACCTGGATAGTTGTGCTGGTTCTCTTTACAGGGAAAGAACACCGGATGAAGCTGAAATTCTATTGAATAATATGTTGACAAATGAAAATAATTGGGCACCTCCTGAGCCACCTCCAGAGCCAGCTGCAGAGCCAATTACTGAGCCTATTCCTAAACCAACTCCAAAGAAGAGAGGTGTTCTATTTCTCAGTCCCGAAGATATGCAAGAGGCAAAGAAATCTATGAAAGAAAAAGGTATTAAAGCTGAAGATGTTAAGAATTTACCTCCTATTGAAGAAATACATGGTCTTAATTTACCGCCTGTTGAAGAAGTATATGATCTCAATTATTTATTTACTGAAGAGCCTCCCGATATCCCGACACAGGTAGTGAAGGTAAATTCTCTCTATAGATATGATAAAGCTGAAGTCCCTCCTACTAAAATTGCTAGTCAGTGCTTGGATGAGTTTGATGACTTTATGTTTAAGCAAGATGACTTTAATGCTTATTTTGGTAGACAATTAAAACAGAATACCTTTATGATTAAACGCTTGGGTGATTATATGGCTGATATTAGAGGTGAACTTAAACTTGTTAGAAAACATGCCTCTATGGTCACCACTCAAGTAGAACAAGTACTTAAAGCTCAGAAAGAAGTGCTTGATGAAATGAATAGTAAGAAAAATGATTATGATGTTAGAGTGGCTACTAGAACTGGTAGAATGACTCAGGAACCTTTGTATCCTGAAGGCCACCCTAAGAGAATCGAGCAAGATTCTGAGAGAAATAATATCGATGTACCTAGTTCTTCTAAGAGGAAGAAAAAGAAAAATGATAGGACTTTGCAAACAGCTGGTGAACCTATTACTGAACCACCTGAGAATCCAAATGATTTCTCTATGTCTGATGCTGAAACACAATCAGGTGATGAACATGAACCTAGTGATAATGTTAATGATGATGTTCATGTTGATGCTCAACCTAGTAATGATAATGATGTAGAAATTGAACCTGCTGTTGATCTTGATAACCCACAATCAAAGAATCAACGTTATGATAAAAGAGACTTCGTTGCTAGGAAACATGGTAAAGAAAGGGAACCATGGGTTCAGACACCCATGCCTTTTCCTCCGAAACCATCCAAGAAAAAGGATGATGAGGATTTTGAGCGCTTTGCTGAAATGATTAGACCCATCCTTTTGCATATGCGATTAACTGATGTGCTCAAAACAAATCCTTATGCTAAGTATATGAAGGATATCATTACTAATAAAAGAAAGATACCTGAAGCTGAAATTTCCACCATTCTTGCTAATTATACTTTTAAGGGTGGAACACCAAAGAAAGTGGGAGATCCCAGAGTACCTACTATACCATGCTCCATTAAGAGAAATTATGTTAAAACTACTTTATGTGATCTTGAAGCCGGTGTTAGTGTTATGCCTCTTTCTTTATATCGTAGACTTGACTTGAATAAGTTGACACCTACTGAAATATCTTTGCAAATGGCTGATAAATCAACTGCTATACCTGTTGGTATTTGTGAGGATGTGCTTGTTGTGGTTGCAAACGTTACTATTTTAACGAACTTTGTTATTCTTGATATTCCCGAGGATGATAGTATGTCTATTATTCTTGGAAGACCTTTTCTTAATACTGCAGGGGCTGTTATTGATTGCAACAAAGGCAATGTCACTTTTCATGTTAATGGCAATGAGCACACGGTAGACTTTCCGAGAAAACAACCTCAAGTTTATAGTATCAACTCTATTGGAAAAATTCCATCGATCATATTTGGAGGTTTTGAATTTCCTCTCCCTACTGTCAAGAAAAAGTATGATATTCTTATTGTTGGGGATTTTCATATCCCCATTGAGGTAACTTAGTCATATTCGAAATTTCTCCGGTTCCATGATTATCGGAATGAGTTTGTTAACAAGACTTGATCAACCTTGTTAGTGGATTCTTTTTGATAAGCATGAGATGGACAAAACTAGAAGCAAAATTTTCTGTACCATCTTTATATTTCCTGTTATTTAGTAGAAATAAAGTAAAATAGTATTTTTCTGTCTGTCTCCCGACTTATCCGTGCAATATAAAAATACCCTGAAAATAAAAGTCCTCGGAATGCCATGCCAATTTAATATGATTTTTTCGGGAATATTTGAGGATTTACTATGCAAAAATCACTGCGGGGGGAGCTGCCACCTGGCTACGAGGGTGGAGGGCGCGCCCTACCCCCCTGGGCGCGCCCCCCTGCCTCGTGGGCCCACGGTGTCCCTCCTCCACTTATTCCTGCACCCATCTTCTTCTTCTGCCTCACACAAACACGAAAAATCAACTCAAGCACGAGTTCCAGCCCCCGTTGCTGTGATTTTCGATCTCCTTGCTCAAAGCACCTCTCACAAAACTGCTTGGGGAAATTGTTCCTTGGTATGTGACTCCTCCATTGGTCCAATTAGTTTTTTTTCTAGTGCTTTATTCATTGCAAATTTGTGCTACATAGGTGACCGTGTTCTTGAGCTTGCATGTCAAATTTATATGGTTCTAAGTAGTTCCAATGCTTTATATGGGCTCTAGGCATTTGTGGGAGTTGTTGCTATCAATTTTATTGAAGTTGGTTCACTTTTATTTGAAGTTACTAAGAATTTTAGAAATTTTTCAGAGGGAACAATATGTTTAGGAGGATGTTCCAAGGTGGACCTTCAAGGAAGCAAGGTCCCAGACTTGCAATACGTGATGCTGACGAGGAACCACCAAGAGATGCTCCTGTGAGGCCCTATGAATGGCCTTCGGAAAATTTTATGAATCAAGTGGGAATCAAAGAAGAATTTAGCGCATATTTGTGCAACGGCGGTCTTGAGGACTTTGAAGCTGACAAATGCCACCAGTATCATGATCTCACAAGTTCATTTGTGAGGAGGTTTGAGTTTTCATCTTCGCGTAATTCTCCTTCAGTCATGTTTGACCTTTATGACAAATCTTATACCATGGACTTAGAGGATTTCACTTCTGCTTGCAAACTTCCATCTTGGGGTAGTATCAGAGATCCCCCTAAATCTGAATATAGAGACTTTCTTGCTAGAATAACTGTGGGGGAATCTAGAGATATAACACAAGCCACTTTAGGGAGCATTCACTTTCCTGCTATACACTATTTTGCTCTCTTTATAGGTAGATGCATAAATGCTAAGGATGAAGCATGTCACTTGTGTGTCCCTGACCTCACATTCTCAGAAGTGCTGTGTTAGGAGACCAATCTTATCATATGGGAGCCATCGTAGCTCGTAGGTTGCATCAGAATATACATAACAAAGATTTCTTTGGAGGAATTTATGCAACCCGCTTAGCTAATTTTCTTGAGATAGACATTCGCGAGGGTGATATGGAGTTACCCCCTTCTTATTTAGATTTTGATTCTATGGCATCTCACCAGTTTGTTGAGAGGACTGAACCACCTCTCCAGTGTCGACTAATCTTTAACAAACGTCATGTAGTCCATATTGCTCTTCCTGCTCCTGCCTTCTTTGATTTTCAGACAAAAGGAAGATATATTATTACCAGAGAGGAGGCAGATGAGTACGAGAGGAGAGCGGAGGCTGATCGACGCCACGCTACAGCTCAGGCGGCGATAGCAGCTGCATCATAGTATGACCCCAGCTTCACCTACGGGTATCCGCCAGGCTATCCCTGGCAATAGACCAACTTAGGCCAAAAGCCTAAGCTTGGGGGAGTACGTATTTCCCACCGACATTACATTCATATTCACACACACTCATTGCTAGATGTCGGTGCTCATACTCTTTCATTGTAATATCCATGCTAGTTTATTTTCTTTTTCCTGCTTTCTTCTTGTGTGTTTGATAAACCTTAAGAAAAACCAAAAAAATAGTAGTAGTTTATTTCCTTGCTGTAGTAATTAAAAACAAAACCCAAAAATATTTCCCGTTCTTCTTTTGCTTGTTGGGAGCTTTCCCGTGTAAATAGTTTTTATTTCTTTTCCTTTCTTTGGGGGTCGAGAAGACTATATTGAAATTGCTTAGTGGCTCTTATATGCATGAATGATTATTTTAACTTAGAGCCCATATTACTTGTCTTCTCTCTTGAGTTGAATGCTTGCAGATTCCAGCTTAGTCCAATGCACATGCACTCTTATTATTATACACTTCATTCGGTCGTGCAAGTGAAAGGCAATAATGATGATATATGATGGACTTATTGGGATGAGAAAAGCTGGTATGAACTCAACCTCTCTTGTTTTTGTAAATATGATGATTCATTGTTTCTGATTCAGCTATTATGAAGTAAACATATTTGCAATGACATTTATAGATTATAGTTGCTTGTGCCATGCTTGATTAGCTATGAGTTATAATGGTTTACCTTGCGTGCCAACATGCTATTAGAATGATTATGATGTGGTATGATGGGATGGTATCCTCCTTTAAATGAATTGAGTGACTCGACTTGGCACATGTTCACGCATGTAGTTGAATCAAATCAACATAGCCTTCATGATATTTATGTTCATGGTGGATTATATCCTACTTGTGCTTGTATTCGGTGTAAATTAATTTTAATGCATGTTTACGGCTGTTGTCGCTCTCTTAGTTGGTCGCTTTCCAGTCTTTTGCTAGCCTTCACCTGTACTAAGCGGGAATACTGCTTGTACATCCAAACTCCTTAAACCCCAAAGTTGTTCCATATGAGTCCACTATACCTTCCTATATGCGGTATTTACTTGCCGTTCCAAGTAAATTTGTATGTGCCAAACTCCAAACCTTCAAATGAAATTCTGTTTTGTATGCTCGAGCAGCTCATGTTTCAACTAGGGCTGCCCTTATCTTCCATGTTAGGCGGTTATTCTCAAGAGGAGTGGACTCTGCTCCTCATTCACGAGAAAAATGGCTGGTCTTCGGGATGCCCAGTCCCATGCTTTATGCAAACTAAATCAAAATAACTGCAAACAAAACTCCCCCTATGACCCGTTGAATGTTGGAGGCACTCGTTGTTTCGAGCAAGCCATGGATTGATGCTTGTGGAGGAAGGGGAGTATAAACTTTACCATTCTGTTTGGGAACCGCCTATAATTTGTGTAGCATGGAAGATATCGTCATCTCATAGTTGTTGCGTTGACAGCAAAAGTATGCCGCTCAAAATGTTATTCAATCTCTATTTTAAAACCGAGCTCTGGCACCTCTACAAATCCCTGCTTCCCTCTGCGAAGGGCCTATCTATTTAATTTTATGTGGAATCATCACCCTTCTTATTAAAAAGCACCCGCTGGAGAGCACACTGTCGTTTGCATTCATTCTTATTGGTTTATATTGGGTATGACTTGACTGGATCTCTTTTACCATGAATTACAATGTTTAGTCAGTCCTTGATCTTTAAAGGTGCTCTGCATTTATGTTTTGCGGTCTCAGAAAGGGCTAGCGAGATACCATTTTGTTATATCATGTTATGATTATTTTGAGAAAGTGTTGTCATCCGAGTTTTGCTGTTATGGCTCGCTAGCTGATTATGCTATTGATATGAGTAATTGTGAGACCTTCGTGTTATTGTGAGTATGGTTAGTTCATAATAATTGCTAAAACTTGAATGCTGGCTTTTCATGTTTACAACAACAAGAGCAAACAGAGTTTGTAAAAGTTTTTCTTTTCCTCTTTCAGTTTGTCAACTGAAAGGATAAGCAAGGGTTTAAGTTTGGGGGAGTTGATACGTCTCTGTCGTATCTACTTTTCCAAACACTTTTTCCCTTGTTTTGGACTCTAACTTGTATGATTTGAATGGAACTAACCTGGACTGACGCTGTTTTCAGCAGAATTGCCATGGTGTTGTTTTATGTGCAGAAAATAAAAGTTCTCGGAATGACCTAAAACTCCACAGAACACCTTAGAAAAAACAATAAAAAATCCTCGCCAAAGATGAAGACCACTCCAACTCTATATATTGGCTTTTGGGAGAAAAAAATAAGAGAGAAGAAATCATCGCGTTTTACGATACAGAGCCGCTGCCAAGCCCTAATCTCTCTCGGGAGGGCTGATCTAGAGTCCGTTCGGGGCTCCGGAGAGGGGGATTCGTCGTCGTCGTCATCATCAACCATCCTCCATCACCAATTTCATGATGCTCACCCCGTGCGTGAGTAATTCCATCGTAGGCTTGCTGGACGGTGATGGGTTGGATGATATTTATCATGTAATCGAGTTAGTTTTGTTAGGGTTTGATCCCTAGTATCCATTATGTTCTGAGATTGACTTTGCTATGCTTAATGCTTGTCACTAGGGCCCGAGTGCCATGATTTCAGATATGAACCTATTATGTTTTCATGAATATATGTGTGTTCTTGATCCTATCTTGCAAGTCTATAGTCACCTACTATGTGTTATGATCCGGCAACCCCGAAGTGAAAATAATCGGGACCACTCCCGGTGATGACCATAGTTTGAGGAGTTCATGTATTCACTATGTGCTAATGCTTTGTTCCGGTTCTCTATTAAAAGGAGGCCTTAATATCCCTTAGTTTCCAATAGGACCCCGCGGGAGGGTAGGACAAAAGATGTCATGCAAGTTCTTTTCCCTAAGCACGTATGACTATATACGGAATACATGCCTACATTACATTGATGAACTGGAGCTAGTTCTGTGTCACCCTATGTTATGACTGTTACATGACGAACCGCATCCGGCACAATTATCCATCGCTAATCCGGTGCCTACGAGTTTTCCATATACTGGTTCTCGCTTATTTACTTTTCCGTTGCTACTGTTACAATCACTACAAAATACCAAAAACATTACTTTTGCTGTCTTTACTTTTGTTACCGTTACCACCACTATCATATTACTTTGCTACTAAACACTTTGCTGCAGATACTAAGTTTCCAGGCGTGGTTGAATTGACAACTCAGCTGCTAATACTTGAGAATATTCTTTGGCTCCCCTTGTGTCGAATCAATAAATTTGGGTTGAATACTCTACCCTCGAAAACTGTTGCGATCCCCTATACTTGTGGGTTATCAACTTGCACTAGTGAAAGTATGAACCCTAGGCCTTGTTTCCTATCATTGCAATACCGTTTACGCTCACTTTTACCACTTGTTACCTTGCTGTTTTTATTATTTCAGATTACAATTACCTTTATCTACTATCTATTTTGCACTTGTATCACCATCTCTTCGCCGAACTAGTGCACCTATACAATTTACGATTGTATTGGGTGTGTTGGGGACACAAGAGACTCTTTGTTATTTGGTTGCAGGGTTATTTGAGAGAGACCATCTTCATCCTACGCCTCCTACGGATTGATAAACCTTAGGTCATCCACTTGAGGGAAATTTGCTACTGTCCTACAAACCTGTGCACTTGTAGGCCCAACAACGTCTACAAGAAGAAGGTTGTGTAGTAGACATCACTTAGCACTTGATAGTTTAGTATGTTGCTATTGCTTTCTTCATGACTTATACATGTTCCTATGACTATGAGATTACGTAACTCCCGATTACCGGAGGAACACTTTGTGTGCTACCAAACGTCACAACGTAACTGGGTGATTATAAAGGTACTCTACAGGTGTCTCCGAAGGTACTTGTTGAGTTAACGTATTTTGAGATTAGGATTTGTCACTCCGATTGTCGGAGAGGTATCTCTGGGCCCTCTTGGTAATGCACATCACTATAAGCCTTGAAAGCAATGTAGCTAATGAGTTAGTTACGGGATGATGCATTATGTAACGAGTAAAGAGACTTGCCGGTAACGAGATTGAACTAGGTATTGAGATATCGACGATCGAATCTCGGGCAAGTAACATACCGATGACAAAGGGAACAACGTATGTTGTTATGCGGTTTGACCAATAAAGATCTTCGTAGAATATGTAGGAGCCAATATGAGCATCTAGGTTCCGCTATTGGTTATTGACAGGAGACATGTCTCGGTCATGTCTACATAGTTCTCGAACCCGTAGGGTCCGCACGCTTAAAGTTAGATGATGGTTATATTATGAATTTATGTGTTTTGATGTACCCAAGGTTGTTCAGAGTCTCGGATGTGATCACGGACATGACGAGGAGTCTCGAAATGGTCGAGACATAAATATCGATATATTGGACGACTATATTTGGACACCGGAATGGTTCCGGGTGAGATTGGGACAATACTGGAGCTCTGGGAGGTTATCGGAACCCCCCGGGAGGTATATGGGCCTTAATGGGCTTTAGTGGAAAGGAGGGGAAAGGAGCAAGGGAGGGGGCACGCCCCCCCAAGCCCAATCCGAATTGGGAAGGGGGCCGGGCCCCCCTTTCCTTCCTCCCTCCTTCCTCTTCCTTCCCTCTCCCTCTCCAAATAGGAAAATGAGGAGTCCTACTCCCGGTGGGAGTAGGACTCCCCCCTTGGGCGCGCCTCCTCCCCTTGGCCGGCCCCCTCCTCCACTCCTTTATATACGAGGGAGGGGGCACCCCATAGACACAACAATTGATCATTGATCTCTTAGTCGTGTGCGGTGCCCCCCTCCACCATAGTCCTCCTCGATAATATCGTAGCAGTGCTTAGGCGAAGCCCTACATCGGTAGAACATCATCATCGTCACCACGCCGTCGTGCTGACGGAACTCTCCCTCGACACTCGGCTAGATCGGAGTTCGAGGGACGTCATCGAGCTGAACGTGTGCAAGAACTCGGAGGTGCCGTACTTTCGGTGCTTGATCGGTCGGACCGTGAACACATACGACTACATCAACCGCGTTGTGCTAAAGCTTCCGCTTTCGGTCTACGAGGGTACGTGGATACACTCTCCCCTCTCGTTGCTATGCATTACCATGATCTTGCGTATGCGTAGGATCTTTTTTTGAAATTACTATGTTCCCCAACACTAACTGCACACACAGGAAACGAGGCACTAGCATGCGGTGGATTGTAGGTATGGTGTGCATGCACGGGCATGCATGCAAGACTCCTAATTATGCACAGGAAACAAAATGCAACGTAGCGAATAGAGAAGAGAAAAACACCAACATTGGTGCATGTTCACGCTGGGCCTAATTTTTCTAGACGAGGCTTGGTGACTCGCTGATCCTTTAAACCCAGATGAAGGGAGTATAAGGAGGAAGAAAGAAGAAAAGATGGAGATATTATGTTTATGTTGGCTTATAAATAAATGCATTCATTTACTATAGTTCTCCACTTAACTTTTGGTGAACCTTTTGTTTACTTCATTTCATTCTAAGAGTTGTTGTTGTCTTCTTGAAGTGCCATGAATGAAACCGGAGAATGCAACACAAGTATAATGTTACTAAAATATGTTATTTGTTCGAAAAAGGGTTTGATTACTTCTTTTCGCACATTATGTTTGCATGCGAAGAAGCTGAAAAAGGCCATCATTTTAACATAGTGACTCGTGTAGAGAAATAATGTACCAACATTTATGATCAATATTGTAAAGTTACGACTTTGCACGCTTAAATCAAGAAGTTCGATGTGATGAACAACAACCCAGGAAATAATCACGTAAGGGAAATCACTAAAAATGTTGCCTATGATTCATCAACTCTTCAGACTTTTGGTCGAACATTCTCTTGCAAGAAATTCAATATGGTATCAATGCCAAGAGATCGCGAGTTCAAGATCCGACCAAAGTAATACTCCCTCCGTCCCAAAATTCTTGCCTTAGATTTGTCTACATACAGATGTATCTATTCACGTTTCAGTGTTAGTACATCCGTATCTACATAAATCTAAGACAAGAATTTTGGGAAGGATGAAGTATTTTATTAAAAAATGTAGTCTATGTTGACCCCCCACATCTAAGACCTAACATAGAGTAGACATATTTGGGGTCTACATTGATCCCCCATCTAATACATGATATAGCTAGATATGGTGATGAGTGTTAAGTATATCTCATGACATTTTCCATGAATTTAAAATTTGGAGTGAACTAGATGGCGCACGTAATTCAATTAAAACAAGTAATGCTTTTTTTCATGCAAACTAGGAAAATTTGCAACAACCTCATCCAAAAGAGCTTGCTACTTGTCAACTACTTGCCATTGGCATGTCATGTGGCAGCGACATGATACCTTTATTTCTAAGGCAGTTGGTAGCATATTGTAGAGGAACACCTTTCATTACCCTGTAGAAACTTGGACAAGTCAAAAGAAAAATAGGTAATGTTCCACCACAATGTAGCAATATGGTAGATAACACATCTACATCTCTATAGTTGCATATAACGTTGTTGGGCTCAAATATATGTGCATTAAACATACCTAAGATGTTTTGATTGGGACCACTTTTAGTCAAAAGACAAGTCAAAGATGCTTTAGCTAGTGTTACTAACGGTGAGCCACATTGATTTTTCTTGCATTGTGTTCTGTTTTTTCTTTCATTGTGTTCCATCCAACACACATTATCTTTTACACATATAGCATACTGAAATTATTTTTGGTTATTTTCACCAAATCATGTATAGGAATTTCACATCGCATGTTTCATGTAAGTTTAGCATTGCTATCCAATTATTTGTAAGTAAGAACAGGTTTTGATGACATTATCTTTTATTTATACTTATTGAAGATGTAAGATAGAACACAAGGAATTTTTATGGAATTGATAACCAGATGTACTAAGAAAATAAATAAGGTCAACTCACTAAAGTGAGATGGCATAGCTTGCTTGTCATGTCTAGTTTATCTTGATGAACACAGGTGTTACGTATTATTTATGGTTGGCATATCAGAAGTCGCAACAAACTTACCCAAAATAAATATATTATTATTAATTATGTGTTTCATTTATTTATGTAGCAACGCTAAGGGAGCCTATGTTATTAAGTTAATGGCGACTGAGATATAACTATTGCTAAGTCACAACTAAGAATCATCAAATTTGAACACAAGCTCTATGAAAGCTTTGAAAGAACAATATCCCATAAGAAAGAACAATAAGAACTTACTACCAACCAATAAGTAACTATTTTTGAATAGTCGATGAAGCCACAATAGCTTGACAAATGTCAGGCATTTGTTTTGCAAAATTTGAGGCGAGACATAGGAAATGCTAGGTGTAAGAACATGCGGTGCCCCCATGTTTGGTTTTGGTAATTGATGACAATCTCTATGGACTAATGGTTTTCTTGAGTTATATTTGAAGGATTTGTCCATAGGTTTTTCTTGAAGTCCATGTGTTGGTTTCAAGGAGTTTATGAGTTGACCAATGTGCTATTAAGGAATTATCCAAAGATTGGTCATGTGAGTGTTGAGCTTATTGCAAGCATGTCTTGAAGAAGAAGATTGTGTGATCATTCATGTTTACCTTCAAGACATCATCCAAATGAAGAGAGTTGGAAAGATTCAAGGTTGATCAAGACTAAGTCAAGAGTGAATCAAGTTGATCAACTCACAAAGCGTAGAAGATGTACCGAGAGGGATCAAGTGATCCCATGGTATGGTAAGCATTGTCCATTGCACTTTGTGTACTAACCCATGGTCTGTGTGAGAGTTCTATGTGGGGTTAGGTACGTGTCCATGGGCTTGCGTCAAGAGGAAGATATCATACAACCCATGGAAAGGATGACATCAAGTGGTGATCGTCATCATGATTGCCGTGTGCAAGTTCAAGTGGAGCATCACGAAGAGATCAAGTGCTTGATTCTTGCCATCCTTTGTGGTGTCAATGGTCTTGTGAAGATGTGCTGAAGAGAGGCTCACCCATAGTGGACTATGGGGGAGCAATCATCTAGTCTTCATCGAGCCAACACAATCAAGAAAGGTGGTCCAACTTGAGGGAGTCAAGATCGTCATCATCTAGCTCAAGTGGACGATGTGCAAGGCAAAGATTTTCCCTTGATAGGTTTTCTCTTTTACCGGTCTCATGGTGGTAGTTGGGAGACCGGGTTATAGGATTGATTGTCGTACTATCAAGGGGGGCTCTCGATGAGTAGCTTGGTCGTATCATTCGTAGAGAGCTCAAACCATTGCATCCTTGCATCTTCTTTCTTTGTTCTTGCTTGGTTCTCTTTGTGAGTCTTAGAGTTTATGGTCATCTTGATGACAAGCTTGAGTTCATCGAAAACGGAGTTCGCATGCGTCTTCTATGATGTTTTCGGTGTAGGGGGTTTTACCGGTCTTATCCGAGGAAGGGTTCTCACCATTTTCTTATGAGCCTTTTTTAATTTGCTTCTTATTGATATTTCTTTCAAGATTGTGTTAGCCCTTGTTGCTAGCTTTCCAACAAACTTGGTTTCATCGAATTCGGAGCCTGTTAGATGGGATTGAAGAGGAGTACAATCAGTCTGTTTGATGATGTAATTTTAAAATGACATGTAAAATGCCTTCTAGCCGGATTGTAGATCGTTTGCCTTTGCGGACCTTTTCGCTTCAACCTCGGGACCCATTGGTCCGGAGTGTGTCCGAATACCCTTATAGTTATAAAAGAACCGGGGCATGCATGGAGACAAGGCGTAGGGGTCATAATTGCTTTATCAGACAAGTGCCCAACTAGCTATGTTATATTACATGGTTAGTAAGAAACATCTTCCAGGGAGAATAGTTCCGTTAAGGGTTCCTTTCCCTGGGAGGCATGCCCTAAAGTGCATGTCCGGACTGCGAAAATAGCAGAAAAAGCATCTGGGGGCAGATAAATAAGTAAGTAATAAATCATCTTTCAGGTCACCGACCGAATATTCCCTTAAGAACGCTAGCCTTCGGCTTCACCCAGTCTGAGGTACACATCCGGCTGACCCGGCAGTAACAATCGCAGAGGTGCTCCCTTTACCTCCTAGACGAACAATCGGGAACGTAGGGGTAAGCATAGGAGCCAGGCAACCCGGCTTGGCCAAAACTTAAGTCATATCGATGCATATAATGGTGATCAAAAGGTACATGCGGAAGTGTGACACATGTGGTGGGCATGAAGCCCATATAAATAAGCTTCTGTTAAAGAAGCCCCCAGGTATAATGAGTGCGGGTAGCACATCGAGTGAGTGCGAACAAAGCGCAGATTAGCCCTTAAGAGGTTTGTACTGAAAGAGGGAGGAAAAAGGAGGGAAAACAAAGACAACGAAAAAACATGAGAGGTGGACGGAGGAAGGAGACGAACCCTGAGTCCGGCGCTAGGCATAAAATCTTCGGAGATGGGCTGCGTTCCATGGGTTTGGCTCGAGTCGGTTGTCAGATGCGTTGCGTAGACGGTATGCCCCGCCGGTAAGGACTTGGTCGATGATGAAGGGACCTTCCCATTTGGGCTTAAGTTTGTCCTTTTTCTTGTCCGGCAGGCGTAGAACTAGCTCGCCAACATTGTAAGTTTAGGCCCGTACTTCTCTGCTTTGATATCTTCGAGCCTGCTGTTGATAGAATGCGGAACGGGATTTTGCCACGTCACGCTCCTCCTCTAAAGCGTCCAAACTGTCCTGCCGATCAACCTCGGCTTCTCTTTCCTCGTACATGCGCACGCGAGGTGAGTCATGAATTATATCGCAGGGCAAAACTGCCTCAGCGCCGTATACCATAAAAAATGGTGTGAATCCGGTTGTGCGGTTTGGCGTGGTCCGCAGCCCCCAGAGTACGGAGTCAAGCTCCTCTACCTAGTGCGTGTTAGATTCCGTGAGGGACCGCACTAATCTGGGTTTGATGCCGCTCATGATTAGACCATTTGCTCGTTCCACTTGACCATTAGTTTGAGGGTGGTAGACTGAAGCGTAATCGAGCTTGATGCCCATGTTTTTGCACCAGAGTTTAACCTCGTCGGCCGTGAAATTCGTGCCGTTATCAGTGATGATGCTGTGGGGATGCCAAAACGGTGTACCACCCCGGATATGAAGTCTATCACCGGTCCGGATTCTGCCATTTTAACCGGCCTGGCCTCTATCCATTTGGTGAATTTGTCCACCATGACCAATAAGTATTTGTGCTTGTGGGTTCCCCCTTTAAGGGGTCCAACCATGTCAAGCCCCCAGACCGCGAACGGCCAAGTAATGGGTATAGTTTTGAGGGCGGTGGGTGGCATGTGGCTCTGATTAGCAAAGAGCTGGCAACCGACGCATCGTTGGACTAAGTCCTGAGCATCTGCCCGGGCGGTCGGCCAATAAAATCCTGTACGAAAGGCCTTGCCTACAAGGGACCGGGCGGCGGTGTGGTGCCCGCCGAGTCCGGCGTGAATTTCAGCCAGGAGATTTCGCCCTTCCTCTTCGGAGATACACCTTTGAAGGACTCCGGTTGTGCTTTTCTTATAAAGTTCTCCCTCATGGACCTTGTAGGCTTTAGATCGCCGAACTATGTAGCGGACCTCATTTTGGTCTTCGGGAAGTTCCTGCCTGATTAAGTAGGCTAGGAATGGTTCCGTCCACGGGGCAATTACTGCCAGTATTTCATGGGCTAAATCTGTTATTTCATTGGCTGAGCCACCGATTGTGTCAGAATGTTCTGCGTTAGGTGATGCAGTTGGTTTTGGATTGTTATTTCCGGACTCCTCTTCCCATAATACGGATGGCTTAAAGAGCCGCTCCAGGAAGATGTTTGGAGGGACGGCGTCGCGTTTTGCGCTGATGCGTGCGACACGTCTGCTGCCTGGTTATTATCCCGGGCTACATGGTGGAATTCGACTCCTTCGAACCGGGCTGACATTTTTAGGACAGCGTTACAGTAGGCTGCCATTTTTGGATCCTTGGCGTCAAAGTCTCCATTTACTTGGGATATTGCGAGGTTTGAATCCCTGCGCACCTCTAGGCGTTGAATACACATGGAGACTGCCATCCGGAGGCCATGTAGGAGGGCCTCGTATTCGGCTGCGTTGTTGGAGTCCGTGTACATTATTTGAAGCACGTATTGGACTGTGTGTCCGGTTGGGGACGTCAAGACGACGCCAGCCCCCAAGCCAGCCAACATTTTGGAGCCGTCGAAATGCATGATCCAATTGGAGTATGCGCCGTACTCTTTAGGGAGTTCGGCTTCGGTCCATTCGGCGATGAAGTCAGCCAGAACTTGCGACTTGATAGCTCGCCGTGGTTTGTAGGTTATATCAAATGGTAAGAGCTCAATGGCCCATTTTGCAATCCTGCCCGTCGCATCGCGATTGTTTATAATGTCGTTAAGAGGTACTTCGGAGGCCACCGTTATGGAACACTCTTGAAAGTAGTGTCGCAGCTTCTGGGATGCCATGAACACCGCATACGCTATCTTTTGATAGTGTGGGTACCGGGACTTGCATGGGGTTAAGACAGTGGATACGTAGTACACTGGTTTTTGGAGAGGGAATTTGTGACCTTCTGTTTCTCGTTCGACGACGAGTACCACGCTAACAACTTGATGTGTAGCCGCGATGTATAATAACATGGGTTCGCCCAGGTTGGGCGCGACCAAGACCGGATTTGTTGCCAATACGGTCTTAATTTCTTCGAGTCCGGCCGCGGCAGCATCCATCCATTCGAAGTGTTCGGTGCGCCGGAGGAGGCGATAGAGGGGCAGTGCCTTTTCTCCCAAACGGGAGATGAAGCGGCTTAGAGCCGCCACGCATCCAGTTAGTTTTTGTATTTTCTTGAGGTCTTTTGGAATATCCAATTGTGATAGAGCTCGGATCTTGGCTGGGTTTGCTTCAATTCCTCTACCGGATACAATGAAGCCCAAGAGCTTTCCGGCTGGTACGCAGAAAACACATTTTTCCGGGTTGAGCTTAATGTCATATGCTCGGAGGTTGTCGAATGTCACCCTCAAGTCGTCTAATAGAGTTTCGACGTGTTTGTCTTGACGACCACATCGTCTACGTAAGCCTCTACCGTCTTGCCTATCTGGGTAGCCAGACATGTCTGAATCATGCGCCGATATGTTGCGCCAACGTTTTTGAGTCCGAAGGGCATTATGTTGAAGCAGAATGGCCCATATGGAGTAATGAATGCCGTTGCGGCCTGGTCTTTTTCCGCCATCTTGATTTGATGGTATCCGAAGTATGCATCGAGGAAGCACAATGGATCGTGCCCTGCGGTAGCATCGATGATTTGGTCGATGCGAGGGAGAGGGAAAGGGTCCTTTGGACAGGCCTTGTTAAGGTCTTTGAAATCGACGCAAAGGCGCCAGGATTTGTCCTTTTTTGGTACCATTACCAGGTTGGCTAGCCAGTCCGGATGTTTTATATCTCTGATGAATCCGGCTTCTAAGAGTTTGGCTAGCTCCTCTCCCATTGCCTGTCTTTTGGGTTCGGAAAATCGCCGAAGAGCTTGTTTGACTGGCTTGAATCCTTTTAGGATGTTTAGGCTGTGCTCTGCCAGCCTGCGTGGGATTCCTGGCATGTCTGAAGGGTGTCAGGCAAAAATGTCCCAATTTTCCCGAAGGAATTCTCGTAGTGCGGCTTCTACATCAGGATTTAATTGTGCCCCAATGGAGGCCGTCTTCGTGGGGTCCGTTGGATGGACCTGGAATTTGACTATTTCGTCTGCTGGTTTGAAAGAGGTGGACTTGGACCTCTTATCGAGTATCACATCGTCCCTATCCACCGTGGAGCACAGCACAGTGAGTTCCTCTGCCGCTAGGGCTTCGGATAATGCCTCTAGGGCCAGTGCGGCTGTCTTATTTTCAGCGCGGAGTGCTATATCTGGTTCACTGGCGAGAGTGATTATTCCATTGGGGCCGGGCATTTTGAGCTTCATGTACCCGTAATGGGGTATAGCTTGGAAGATTGTGAATGCCTCTCGCCCTAACAAGGCGTGATATCCGCTGCCGAATGGGGCCACTTGAAACGTGACCTCTTCGGACCTGTAGTTGTCCGGCGAGCCGAACACTACATCTAGTGTGATTTTTCCTGTGCAGCGTACTTCTCGACTAGGGATTATTCCCCTGAAGGTTGTGCTGCTTCGCTCAATGCGGCTCCAGTCAATTTCCATTTTTTGAAGGGTTTCCTCATAGATGAGGTTTAATCCGCTGCCGCCATCCATGAGTACCTTGGTAAGACGAAAGTCGTCCACTATCGGACTGAGGACCAATGCGGCTGGTGCTCGAGCTGTTCGGAATTTAGGTGCATCACCGACATTGAAGGTGATAGCTGTGTCGCTCCATGGATTCGTTGTTGCTACTTGGTAGACTTCGGCGAGGCTGCGGATTGTTCGCTTCCGCATGTTATTTGATGCGAAAGTCTTGAAGACTGTTAATACCGTACTGGTACTGTTGGGCTGGTTGTCTAGGGCTAGAAAGCCTTCGCAACTTTTGGCCAGCTGCCGTAGTATCCAACATGCTCGAAGGCTATGTGTTGGAGTGGCGCCCTCCATAATGTGGATTTTGCAGGGTCCGTTGAGCCATCCCTCCAGTACGGTTCCGTGCCCTTTAGGGGGTTTTTGGTTTTTGGTTTTTAATCCAGGTGCTTGAGTATGACGCACCCTTTTATTTCGGACTTGGGTTGTATTCAGGGCCGGATTGTCCCAAAACCTGGTTTCGGTTTTCCAGGCGCTCTCCATCGCATAGTATTTTTGTACAATGGTCGCTAGGTCGGCGAAGCGTGTAACTTCGCGACGACTTATGGCGTTTATGATTCCCTTGTCCGTGCAATTGTTGCAAAAAATTGAAATCGTGCTTTCTTCACGGCAGTCCTCTATCCTGTTCATAACCAAGAGGAATCTGGCCCAGTAATGATGTACTGTTTCATCGGGCTCTTGCCGTATTTGAGATAGATCGTTTATGTTTGGGTGGGCGGGTGGAATTAAGTTCGGAACCCCGCCCGATCTGAGGCTCAAAGGCCAAGAAGTTTCCGGATTTGGAAGCTTGGTTTGTTGGATGCCTTCCAACAAATCTGGTCCGATGCCTGACTTTAGGTTCAGTATTTGATTGACGTCCGTCTCTCCGCGGGAATCTGGCATGGAGGGATCGGGAATCCGGACATAGCTGGTTTTTAACATAGAAGAAGAGTCGCCATATTGTTCCTCTACCACAACAACATGGTGGGTAGCCTGGGGAGAGTTAAATTCTCTCAGATCGGTTTTAAGACCAATCTGATCGTAGTCTGCAGCGACTCCCAGGGCGGCGATACGATCCAAGAGCTCGTTTACGGAGGAGAGCTCAATCGGATCTAGTTCCTCGGCGAATTCCGAGCTGACGTGAAGATCGCTTTTGATGACCTGAGAGGTCATCGTCGGAGCAGTGGCCGAACAGGCGGTCATAAGAAAACCACCTAGCCGGATAGTTTGGCCGGCGGCCAAAGCTCCCTTGACGATGATGTCATCTTTAAAGACGGGAAAAGGCATCCTTCCTGATTGCGACGGCACAGAGGAACTCTCAATGAAAGCACCAATGTCGGTGTCAAAACCAGCAGATCTCGGGTAGGGCCGAACTGTGCGTCTAGGCGGATGGTAACAGGAGACAGGGGACACGATGTTTTACCCAGGTTCGGGCCCTCTTGATGGAGGTAAAACCCTACGTCCTGCTTGATTAATATTGATGATGTGTGTTACAAGAGTAGATCTACCACGAGATCAAGGAGGCTAAACCCTAGAAGCTAGCCTATGGTATGATTGTTGTTCGTCCTAGGGACTAAAGCCATCCGGTTTATATAGATAGCGGAGAGGGCTAGGGTTACACAGAGTCGGTTACAATGGTAGGATATTTACATATCCGTATCGCCAAGCTTGCCTTCCACGCCAAGGAAAGTCCCATCCGGACACGGGACGAAGTTTTCAATCTTGTATCTTCATAGTCTTGGAGTCCGGCCGATGATGATAGTTCGGCTATCCGGACACCCCCTAGTCCAGGACTCCCTCAGTAGCCCCTGAACCAGGCTTCAATGACGACGAGTCCGGCGCGCATATTGTCTTCGGCATTGCAAGGCGGGTTCCTCCTCCGAATAATTTATAGAAGATTGTGAACACTAGGATAGTGTCCGGCTCTACAAAATAAATTCCACATACCACCGTAGAGAGAATAATATTTACACAAGTTCAATCTGCTGACGTATTTCGTGGCGTGACGTCACACCACTACCAAGCCTTTACTCGAATTGTTTTTATTGCACCACCTCGGCGCGTTTAGCGAAGCGGTTTCCTTGGCACGTCTTGTTGAAGCAGAGATCGTGTTCCCCTTATTCCGGGATTCCCATCAATACGGACGTGGGTAACCCAACCGCGCCATTGATTGCGGAGCTTGGGGGATAAGCGAGTTTTATCAGGCCGGTGGGGACGCATGTTTGTGTCCGCCCATATAAGGGGATAAAGATCCAACCCTTTTACCTGCGCCTTCTTCCTCCTTGGCTTATCCATCTTCGCGAACTTGAGCTCCAGCGCCCAAGTCCGCACATCTCACCTCAACCTCCTCCAACTATGTCCGGAGCGGGAGGCAAGTGTATGGCCTCCTCCGTCATGGAGGGGCAGATCCAGAAGCTGCGCAGCGCCGGATACTTGTCCAGCAACATCGCGCACCGGCTCCCCGACGAGGGAGAGCTCATCCCCACCCCCAGGCCCCATGAGAGGGTAGTATTTCTTCCCCATTTCCTCCGCGGACTAGGCTTCCCACTCCATCCCTCTCATGTTCTACTATGGCCTGGATTTCCATGATCTGGCCCCGAATTTCATTCTCAACATCTCGGCATTTATCGTCGTGTGTGAGGCCTTCCTCTGCATCCAGCCCCACTTCGGCTTGTGGCTCAAGACCTTTAGTGTCAAGCCGAAGGTTGTGAAGGGCAGCCAAGCGGAGTGCGGAGGCGCCATGGTGGGCAGGATGTCCCACGTTACTTGGCTTGAGGGCACTTTCGTGGAAACCATCAAGGGGTGGCAATCGGGGTGGTTCTACATCACCGAGCCGCGTGACCTTGAATGGGCCGCGGCCCCCGAATTCAGATCTGGCATCCCCACACGGCTCACCTCCTGGAAAGAGAGCAGCCGGACTTGGGGTGATTCGGAGGAGCTGACCGGACTCCAAGCCTGTATCCAAAAGCTAATGGACAAGAAGATCAAGCTTGTCAACGTAGTCCAGGTCATGCTCATTCGCCAGATTCTCCCGTGCCAACGACGGGGATTCAACATGTGGGAGTTCGATCCGGCGCAGCACCAGACTTTGAGCGGGCTCTTAGACACTACGTACAAAGATGTCCGGAAGGTGCTGTTCAAGGGCGCCGAGGCTCCCACATCCGCTACCGAAGATCGCGGATTCAGCTCGCAGCATCTGGCTGACGAGGTAAGTAATTTTGTCCTTAACGGGACGTCTGTTTTCCATAGTTTGACTCTATGCGGGATCTAAACTCCCTTTCCTTTGACAGGGCTGGCTGAAGAAGGCCGAACAGACTATCTGTCCGGCCCCATTACCAGAGGACCCAGCGGACGCCCGCCTAACGGGGCTGCTGGCTCCGGCACCCCACGTGGTGCCGGAGAAGAAGGCCAAGAAGAAGTCCACGGGCACTCGGAAGAGTTCCTGTTTTCAGGTGCTATCGGATGATGACTCTGACGTAGACTCCTCTCACAGAGGTGAGGAGGAGAAGAAGAAAGCCTCTCCCTCAGCGGGGGAAGGGAGGAAAAGGAAGGCCTCCCCAACGAGGGAGACCGAAGGGTCCAAGAAGGGAAAAACTCTTTCCCCGGACTGCTCTGCCAACGCCAGTGACGACGACGAGGACTGGCCCCCAAGGGCCAAGCCCCTGGCGAGATCGTAAGTATCCGGACTACCGAATAACTTCATGGTTTTTCTTTTCGCCACGTAATGTCTTTCTAATGCCGCATACAACCCTGCAGTCCGCCCAAGGATGATCTTCCCGCTTCGTCAAGCGGGTCCTTAGGGGCGTCGGATATGGATTCTCTTCCGGCCGCCTCCACCCCACGTGACGCGGACGATGCTGAGGTGGGATCCCGGGACGGGACCCACCAGGAGGAGGAGGCCCCGGAGGTGTCGCAGGACAACCTCCCGGACTTTGCATCGGACTCGGCTCCGGAACCCATAGTGGCTCCGGAGTCCGGCGGGCGGCCCCTTCGTAAGAAGGGCAAGACCGTGACGCCGGCAGCCTCCGTCCAACCGGAGGCGCCGGATAGCTTGCTGGAGGCGCTCAATGGCGCCTCCATCAAAGAGGAACACCGCACTGTTATGAGTGCGGTGATTCAGAAGGTTCAGCTCGCCAAGAGCGGGCTGATCGAAGCCTGCAGCAGCCTTCTAACAGGCTTTGAGGTAAGAATTTTGATATATGTAAAATAGTACCGCATAGACAGTAGCCCCTGATGCTCGGTTCGGTGTTCGGAAAGAAAAGCCGGACTGAGGATCTTAAAAGATATACGCAGGAGTCATAAAAAATATGTCAATATGGGATTGCAGGCTGAGCTGCTGACCTCTGCCGCACTAACTGCGGAGGTCAATACTTTGAAGCAAAACCTCGAGCGGTCCGAGAACGAGCTCGGCCGTGCCAAGAAGTAGCTCGAGGACAAGGAAGGTGAGTAACACCTTATTAAAATTGTACCTTACAGAAAAGGATTTTGGTTGCAAGAAGAATGACAAGGATAACGTGGGAATTGCAGGGGCCACTAATGAGGTGGCGACCCTGAAGGAGGCAGTGGCCGTGGCCGAATGTAATGCGGCCGCGGAGCGCACCGAGCGAGAGAAGCAGGAAGCGCGGGTGGCGGAGGTACAGCAAGAGCTCCAGGATCTCATGAAAAAACATGAGAGCCTGGAGCGTGACTCGAAGACTCGAGAGTCTAAGCTTGCAGCGGCTCTTGAGAGTGCCAAAGCCGCTAAGGCCGAAGCCTACAAGGCCCTCCAAGAAATCGAGGCGGTGAAGAAAATAGCAGCGGGTAAGGCATTTTTCATGCAAAGTAAGCATGTGAGTGTTAATTACCTGTTGCTTACCCGAATTCGGAGCTCTCCAGGAGCGTTCGCAGATCTTCCTTGCAGTGTGTCCGATGCTACCGCGTTCTACCGGGCCGAGGAGGGGAGCTCGACGGAGAAGGTCTTCTTGTCTCAGTATGCTGAGGCCGGACATCCGGTGCCCCTTAGCGACCAGCTGAAGCAGCTGGTCGAGCTCCACAAGGCGGCCGAACAGGCCATGAAGGGCCTCATTGTTCGGCTGTGGCCGAAGGAGGCCATGCCTGGGAGCTACTTCGGCCTGGTGCGGTGGCTGGTGGATGCGTGCCCATGGGTTGAAGTTATCAAGCACTCCGCCTGTATTGAAGGTGCCCGTCGGGCCCTTGCCCGCGCAAAGGTGCACTGGGGCAAGATGGATGCCCAGAAGCTTGTGATGGATCCGCCACCGCAGGGCAAGGAGCACCGCATGCCTGAGATGTATTATAAGAGTGTCCTGAAGGGTGCCCGCACTATTGCGGGTGAGTGCTCCAAAGATGTAATATTTGAGTAGAGTCGCATTTTGTTATCCTGTGCGCTGAAAACTTAGTTCATATGCGCTAAGCAACGCTTGTTGATTTAAAATATTACCTTCTGTGCGGCTGTTTATCAAATCTGAGAGATGGCAAGTCGTCGGGTTCGGCCCCATGCCACGAGTGCTGGGGTGTTCGGGATAAACTTGAGCACTCTTGTTCCCATTTTTGGGTCCATCTAGGGAGGCGCTCAACACAACGAACAAGGCAACCAGACTTATAATGCTTGAACACTCTCACTTAGCCATAGAATTCTATAATTTTAAATTTCGGCGAAGCCCCTAGTCTTCGGAAGGCCGAATTTGGGGCGCTATCCATGCCTGGGCCGGACAAAAGCCGGCTCCTCGCTCTAAGCGGCATAAGTCTTTAGGGACTCACAAAAAACCTCTCGAACAGCGACCAGCTCTCGCCTCATCATGACGGTCAGTTTTAGCTTTCTCCACTGAGGCGCTCGCCCAGCTCAACTGGGGCGCAATCGCAGTGGTTCTCCCAGTGCTACCTTAGCCGATACAACGGAACATAAGGTACAAAACATGGGAGCCGGGCAAACCCAACTATTGACCCAAGAGATGATTCGGAGCCGATGCATATAATGCTATAAGTTCGGGGTGCCGCACTTGTGAAAGTGTTCGGACTTATCACACCATGATGCGGGAAACGTAAGCCCCTGGTGTATTTAGCCGTACCAAAATGTACGGATGCAACATGTCATAAATGAACATATGTATAAGAAAGAAATGCAATTGGAAGCAAAAAGGTGATGCATTACTTATTCAAGAAAAATTGATGTAAATGCAGAATGATACAAATGGTGCGATAAGCAAGGGGTGGGACTATTAAACATGTCCCCCTCCAGGGGTAGGCTGTAGAATGGTGTATAAAACAGATTTAATGCTCGTAATGGAGACCACCTGGATATTCGTTGTAGCCGTTCTCCTTCCCTGGCTGTTGCATCGTGAGTTCGGCAGGTCTGCTGCCGGACAGGGCCTCTGACGAACGTAGTCCTGTGGGTAAAAAATAAAAAGGAAAAAGAAAAAAAAGAACGACACACTTGAGAGCCCCTGGTGTGGTTGAGCCGCAGTCTGGGCCTATCGTGGTCGTGCCCCTCTCCCCATGCCCATGGTATCTTCAGAGCGTAATGGTGTACGCGAAGGACCTGTCTTGACGTTTACAGGGGCTGGGATTGGGGCCGCACTGCTACGCGTCCTCGGAACGTGCCAGGTGGTCTTGTTGTAGGTTACTCCGGGCGCGTTTAGCCGTGTCCGGTCGCTTAACGGCCGGACTCGAGAATTGCCTTAAGAGGCTACACTGTACTTCTGCCACGAGAGCCGCTGTGTGTTCCTCCGTTCGGAGAGAGCGTTCAGTGTTTCCGTTGACCGTGATGACTCCTCGAGGGCCTGGCATCTTGAGCTTGAGGTATGCGTAGTGCGGCACCGCGTTGAACTTTGCGAACGCGGTACGTCCGAGCAGAGCATGATAGCCGCTGCGGAACAAAACTATGTCGAAGATTAACTCCTCGCTTCGGAAGTTATCCGGGGATCCGAAGACCACTTCCAGTGTAACCGAGCCTGTACAATTGGCTTCTACACCTGGTATGACGCCTTTAAAGGTCGTCTTGGTAGGTTTAATCCTTGAGGGGTCTATGCCCATTTTGCGCACTGTATCCTGATAAAGCAGATTCAGGCTGCTGCCGCCGTCCATCAGGACTCTGGTGAGGTGAAATCCATCAACGATTGGGTCTAAAACCAATGCGGCGAATCCGCCGTGACGGATGCTGGTCGGGTGGTCCCTTCGGTCAAAAGTGATCGGGCAGGAGGACCATGGATTGAACTTCGGGGCAACTGGCTCCATCGCGTATACATCCCTGAGTGCACGCTTCCGCTCCCTTTTGGGTATGTGCGTTGTGTATATCATGTTCACCGTCCGCACCTGTGGGGGAAAACCCTTTTGTCCTCTATTGTTCGGCGGTCGGGTCTCTTCATCGTCATCGCTATGCAGCCCCTTGTCATTGTTTTCGGCAATTAACTTGCCTGCCTGCTTGAATACCCAACAGTCCCTGTTGGTGTGGTTGGCTGGCTTTTCGGGGGTGCCGTGTATCTGGCACAAGCGGTCGAGTATTCGGTCCAAATTGGACGGACCCGGAGTAGTTCTTTTGAATGGCTTTTTCCGCTGACCGGGTTTAGAGCCTCTCAATCCGGCATTGACTGTCGTATCTTCACTATTATTGCCGTTAAGGCAGCATTTGTTTTTGTTGTGACGCGACCTGCCATTACGGCCCTTGATATCCGGACTGCCAGAATTTTTGCTGAGGTTGTTGCTGCATGCTAGCCAGCTGTCCTCACCCGCGCAGAAGCGGGTCATGAGTGATGTGAGGGCTGCCATGGATTTTGGCTTTTCCTATCCCAGGTGCCGGGCAAGCCACTCGTCGCGGATGTTATGCTTGAAGGCCGCAAGGGCCTCCGCATCCGGACAGTCGACGATTTGGTTTTTCTTGGTTAAGAACCGTGTCCAGAATTGTCTGGCCGATTCGTCCGGCTGCTAAATTATGTGGCTTAGGTCATCAGCGTCTGGTGGTCGCACATACGTGCCTTGGAAGTTATCGAGGAATGCGGCTTCCAGGTCTTCCCAACTCCCAATTGACTCTGCTGGCAAGCTGTTAAGCCAATGCTGGGCTGGTCCTTTAAGCTTGAGGGGGAGATTTTTGATGGCGTGAAGATCGTCACCGCGGGCCATGTGGATGTGAAGGAGATAGTCTTCGATCCAAACCGCGGGGTCTGTTGTGCCATCGTAAGATTCAATATTCACGGGTTTAAACCCTTCGGGGATTTGATGATCCATTACTTCATCTGTGAAGCATAGTGGGTGTGCGGCGCCTCTGTACTGGGTGATATCACGACGGAGCTCAAAAGAGCTTTGTCTATTTTGTTCGGCCCGGCCGGACTTACTGTGTCCGGCGCGACGGTTGTCGTCACGTATCATGGGGCGCCCACGCGATCCATAGATCGATCTTGATTGTCTTGCCTTATCCTCCAATATATCTCGCAAGTCCGAAGCGTTCCCCTGTTGCCTTGTGCTTTTCGAGCGATGCCGGGGTACGGTTCTAGTGAAGGGCCTAGGGGCCTCTCTGTCGCGACCACGGGGTGGTCGGTCAGCCGTATTGTCTGCTGGTGATGCAGGTTCATACGCCTCCTCCTCTAATTGGGGGAGCAGCTTGCATTTCGGGTAGCTTTTGGAGGGGCGCTCGAGCTCATGCTCTTCGGCCGCGAGGACTTCAGTCCATCTGTCGGCTAGCAGATCTTGATCAGCTCTAAGCTGTTGCTGCTTTTTCTTGAGGCTGTTTGCCGTGGCCATAAGCCTGCATTTAAAATGCTCTTGTTCGAAGGGATCCTCAGGCACGACGAATTTGTCATCGTCGAGGCTTGCCTCATCTCCGGAGGGAGGCATATAATCATCTACCTCTTCTTCTGCCGCTCTCTCATGAGGGCTGGCGTCTCCGTCCTCCTGCGCTGAATCTTGCTGGAGTGGGTTGTCTTTGGCACTGTCCGGTGTGTTATTATCTCCGGTGCTGGAATCTTCATTCTTGTTGTGGCGGGATTTAAAGCGGCGCCGCTGACGCCGGTGCTTGGGCTGTTTCTTGGAGGGGTCATCCTCCGCTGTTGCTTCGCCATTCCCATCCTTTGGGATATCCACCATGTATATGTCATATGATGAGGTGGCTTTCCAGTGCCCGGTAGGCGCTGGTTCTTGGTCGTCTCCGGCATCATCGTCCATACCATCGATGTCTTCGGAGTCGTAGTCTAGCATGTCAGTTAGATCGTCGACAGTGGCTACTAAGTGGGTGGTGGGTGGGCTTTGAATTTCTTCGTTGTCCGCATCCCAACCATCCTGACCGCAGTCCGGCCAAGGCTCTCCTGATAACGAGAGATACTTTAGCGAACTCAAGATGTCGCTAAAAGGTGAGTATTGAAAGATGTCCGCAGCAGTGAACTCCATGATCGGCGCCCGACCGGGTTCGGTTGGAGGGGGCGCGGGAGGTTCGGAGTCCGGCAAGGAGTCCGGCACCTCGGAGTCACGAGCTTCATGAGGGACAAGGTCAGTGTTCGGCTCTATCGCCGTAGAGGTTGCAGCCCCCGAGGCGGTGTCTAGCCATCCGTCCTCGGTCTGCACGGCCGGCTCCGAATTGAAGATCGGAGCGGGCTTGAGTGTGGCCTCCAGGATACTGTCCGGCTGTAGAGCTAGATCGTGCCCGTCGTGACAGTGCGGCGCGCTTGGCTGTGGCTCGAATCCATCGAAGATCAAGTCCCCGTAGATATCAGCCGTGAAGTTCAAACTTCCAAATCTGACCTGACGTCCAGGGGCGTAGCTTTCGATCTGCTACAGATGGCCAAGCGAATTGGCCCGCAGTGCAAAGCCGCCGAATACGAAGATCTGTCCGGGGAGGAAGGTCTCACCCTGGACTGCATCGTTGATGATGATCGAAGAAGCCATCGAGCCTATCGGTGACGACACAGAGGAACTCTCAATGAAAGCACCAATGTCGGTGTCAAAACCGGTGGATCTCAGGTAGGGGGTCCCGAACTATGCGTCTAGGCGGATGGTAACAGGAGACAGGGGACACGATGTTTTACCCAGGTTCGGGCCCTCTTGATGGAGGTAAAACCCTACGTCCTGCTTGATTAATATTGATGATGTGTGTTACAAGAGTAGATCTACCACGAGATCAAGGAGGCTAAACCCTAGAAGCTAGCCTATGGTATGATTGTTGTTCGTCCTACGGACTAAAGCCATCCGGTTTATATAGACATCGGAGAGGGCTAGGGTTACACAGAGTCGGTTACAATGGTAGGAGATCTACATATCCGTATCGCCAAGCTTGCCTTCCACGCCAAGTAAAGTCCCATCCGGACACGGGACGAAGTCTTCAATCTTGTATCTTCATAGTCTTGGAGTCCGGCCGATGATGATAGTTCGGCTATCCGGACACCCCCTAGTCCAGGACTCCCTCAGTCATCTTGATGACAAGCTTGAGTTCATCAAAAATGGAGTTCGCATGCGTCTTCTATGATGTTTTCGGTGTTGGAGGTTTTACCGGTCTTATCCGAGGAAGGGTTCTCACCATTTTCTTATGAGCCTTTTTTAATTTGCTTCTTATTGATATTTCTTTCAAGATTGTGTTAGCCCTTGTTTCTAGCTTTCCAACAAACTTGGTTTCATCGAATTCGGAGCTCGTATGCGAAAGTTGTGGCTGTTTTGATATTGTCTGTTTTACATAGAGAGGTTGTACCGCCCCATAGAGGGGTTGTACCGGTTGACCGGTACGACCGGTGCTTGGAGCGGTTGTACCGCTCCAGAATTGGTCCGGAGGTTGTACCAGCCATGTACCGCTCCACCATCGTACTAGTTTCTGTTGTGGTGCGGTTGTTGGGCGGTTGTGGGCCGGTTGTACCGCTTATTGCCTGTTACCGGTTGTACCGGTGCTCATAGCGGTTGTACCGCTCCTATGTTATTCTGCACATAACAGGCAGATTCGTGGGGACCTATTTAAGGGGGTCTTCTTCCCCAATGGTTCCCTAACTCTTGAGCTCGTTTTTGTCCCCATTGTTGACCTTCTTTGAGCTTGCTAACTCTCAATCCCTCCATGAATTCTTGCTAGTTTTTGAGGAAAAAGAGAGAGGAGATCTAGATCCACACTTTCACCAATCACTTTCTCCTCTACGTGGGGGGAACCCCTTGGATCTAGATCTTGGAGTTCTTTGTGTTCTCCTTCTTGTTCTTCCTCTCACTTTCCTCCCTAGCATTAGTTGCTTTGGTGGGATTTGAGAGAGAAGGACTTGGGCACTCTGTGTGCCCTTGCCATTGCATTTGTGCATCGGTTTGAGTTCTCCACAGTGATACGTGGAAGTTACAAGTTGAGAAGCTTATTACTCTTGGGTGCTTGGTACCCTTGAGCTTGTTCCTCTTGGGTGCTTGGGCGCCCTAGACGGTTGGTGGTGCTTGGAGCTCAGTCATTGTGGTGTAAAGCTCTGTGCAAGCATCGGGGTCTCCAATTAGGTTGTGGAGATCGCCCCGAGCAATTTGACGGGTACCGGTGACCGCCCCCAAGGGTTGCCAAAGTGTACGGGTTCGGTGACCGCCCCCAAGGGTCGCCATTTATACGGGTTCGGTGACCACCCTCAAGGGTTCCTTAGTGGAATCACGGCATCTTGCATTGTGCGAGGGCGTGAGGAGATTACGGTGGCCCTAGTGGCTTCTTGGGAGCATTGTGCCTCCACACCGCTCCAAACGGAGATTAGCATCCGCAAGTGTATGAACTTCGGGATACATCATCGTCTCCGCGTGCCTCGGTAATCCCTTACCCGAGCCCTTTACTTATGCACTTTACTTTGTGATAGCCATATTGTTCTTTGTCATATATCTCGCTATCGCATAGTTACTTATCTTGATTAGCATAAGTTGTTGGTGCACATAGGTGAGCCTAGTTGTTTTAGGTTTTGTGCTTGACAAATTAACCGCTAGGTTTATTCCGCATTTGTTCAAGCCTAAACTGTAATTATTTTAAAGCGCCTATTCACCCCCCCCTCTAGGCGACATCCACGATCTTTCACTAGGACCTTACCAAAATTGTACAACTTCACATCAATTCCTCCATTCCCTAAGGTCGTCCCTCTCTTATTTAAATCCACTTATCCGATATGTATGTTAGAAATAATGTTTAACGTGCTACCAAAGTTATATTCTTTGTAAGTTCAACCGTCCACAACGAGTAACCTCTTGTATTTTGTTCTATTCTCTTAATATTATCACCCTCCATAAAATTATATGTGGCGGGACTAAAAGGTCCTATGATACAACCAAGATCACATATATGTTTCCTTTCATTGTTGTTATGTATATATGCATGAGAAGTTCAAGATCAACCATCTTAACATTCCATAAACATTCGGCAAAAACATGCATCCGCATTTATGCCTAGTATTTTCTTTGTCATAGGAATAGTAGTTTTGAACTATGGAACTGATGCCATGTTTCTATCATTTTTTTAATTAGTGGGGCCAAAGAATGTATTATTATGTGTTTTCTCTAGAAACACAGAAAGCAGCCAGACCAAAAAATCAAGACAAGGAAAACAAGTAGTCTTTCGACCCATGTACACTGGAAAAGGTTCAACAACCTAGCTTAACAAAAACAAAAAACGTGTTAGCTAGTTCCATTTCAAAAACAAACATTCATATTTCACCTGGAAAACAGAGGTACAACTTTATTTCTAAGATAATTGATGACTTGTTAGGAAATATACAAGGTTCCATAGAAATTTAGATAAATCAATAAAATGTTAAGCAGTGCGGTAGATAACACATCTGATTCCATATAGTTGTATAACAATGCTAACGGTGTTGGCCTCAAATATATGTGGCCCAAATTGTATTAAAAAGAAAGTTATTCAATTTGGTGTGCGACAAGATTTGACACTGAACATGTCTATGATATGTTTTATTAGGACCACTTGTGGACGAAAACAAACGATAAATGCACAAACGATATAGACATTAAGTCATGTCTATTTTTTCTTTCATTCCATTTCATCCAGCACACACTAAGGCCTTTTTTTTTGTAGGAATCCTATAGGATAGATTGCTAAAAGAAAATTGCTACTGAGCCATTTGGTTCATAGGAAAGGATTTCTATTCGTATGTAAGATTGCTTCTTGTCCTTCCGATTTCAAAGGACTTTTTTAGCTCAGGCCTAATGGAAACATTCCTATCCCATGAACCAAGTGACATCTCTTTTCTTATAGGAACTCTAATGATTTTCCTATTCCCATGATTTTTCTATCTTATGGACCGAAGGAGGCCTACCTCTTAAAATAGCAAGTTGCATTTGGTTTAGGTTACTTTGTAGTATTGATAAGTATGTATAGAGGGAAGGGGTTGAATAGAGACTACTAAGCAAAGGGAATCTTTTCCCACGTTTTAATTTCTTGGCAGATTTTAGACTTTTCTAGCAATCTATAGAGCACCATATACATGCAAGTCTAGAATACAGCAGTCGAAAGTAAAGACATACAAGTGCAAAGTAAGTGAGGTAGAGTTGAGAGAGTCGCAAACACAATTGGCTTGGTGAAGATTTTTCCCGTGGGTCAGATAATTGGTGCTATCTTACATCCACATTGAAGGGGGCTTCCATTCACAAAGAAACTAATGTCACAAGGATACCAGTTGCAAAATTCCATAGAGGAATAATGTCCACGAAGGACATGCCCATAAAGGGTTCACGAATTAGCAACCCAACTATTCCACCATGGCCTATGCCCATGAAGGACTAGTCACGAAGTAGGCGGTCTCTAAGCCCATGCAAACTTTTTCGAGTTCGTCACAAACTTGAAGACTCCCAAGCAACACATAGTTGATCTAAGAGGCGCACAACCACCAAAAGTAACAAGATAGAGGATCTGAGGATGCTGACAATAAATCCCTTGCCGGCGTGCTTCAAAAGATAATCTCTTCAACAGTTAAACATGTTCAAGATTTGCCTATGGTTGGAGAAGTAGGAGTGGAAAGAAAGAGGGGTTTATTTATCAAAGGGTTTGATTGGATGGTCAGAGTAGAAAGTCCTTTGAAACCAACATAAGGATGTGGCGTTTTCTCTTAGAACAAATGATGAAAGTCCTTTGAAACCAACATTGGATGGTTGAGATGAACTGGCGGGATAGCTGGGGGTATATATAAGCCGGACGAGAAATCTGACTATTACTTACCTTTTTGCACATCTCAGAGGCTCCGACTGGTGTTGCTCAGTGGATCAGAAATGAAAACTTCCATATGCATTGATAGGTCTGAATGGAAATCAATCAGTGGTTCTGAAGTGATTACCTCAGTTGTGGTACACTCACTATTAGCACTTCAGAAGTTTCAATTGGAATGGCTCAAAATTTTTGACGTGACAACAAAAGGTTTACCAGGTTGCTTCTGTGGGTTTGAATGGAATGGGGGAGGCTTCGATTGAAATAGGGTTTGGAATGACAACTATATCCTGATGGTTCGCTGGTTTCGAGTGGAAGTGCTTTGGCATCATCAAGTTGCATGGCATTAGAAAGATATAGTGGAAAACTTGAAGGAGTTTGATCTCTAAGCACATTGAGCAAAAGGCTCACACGTTCTCATCCCATTTTGACAGTATCGCCATGCCTATAAACTCAATGCGATATTGGATCACTAAAGAAACGAAGAATCCTTTGGCTTGTCTGACACTTGTTTTAAAGCATTTTAGGGGTCACCTTCCATTCCAATGTTCTTCCTTTTTTTCTTCCTAAAATATACTTTAAAGTAGCATTAGTTCTTTGAGATATGTTGACATGAATTACCAAAGTTCACCTTGGGATTAGATGCACTTTCACCCTTTCACTAGAACATGCATAAAACCCAGTATCGTGAGTGTTTAATGTTCAAACATTGCTATCAAATAGTTCTGTAGTGACAGAATAGTATGTCTGTGTCATTTTTTGCTTTTTATTTGATGAAGCTAGAGAATAGAACATATGGATTTTTCATGAGCTAGACACCATAAATATGGTACCACGCCATAAAGCAAAAAAATGATCAGCCCACTTGTTACTATCTCTTTTGTCTTGACCCACATAAATGTTACTATTTCTGGTCCACAAAAATAGCAACCGCAACAAACTTATAAAAAATAACATATTTCCTTCACTTGTGATGTGGCAATCATGGGAGCCTATGTTGTCATATAACATTTGATTAAATATTCAAGCTACCAAGAAATAATTGTTCTTAACCATCCAATCCAACTATGAGATAGAGCTATAGTCACTCAGTAAAATAACATATTTGCATTGGAAAATTTGAGTGGAGACATAGTTTTTTAAGACCGCATCAAATTTGAATAGTTGCATATCATGTTCAATTTCTTAGGCCAGGTTCTGGTGGCTTACAAAATAAGCTACGAAAGGGCCGCTTACTTTAAAAGCCACCAAAAGAATTGGGTGTTACACTGCTACTCTTGCGTTTAAATCTTGTTATCCATAATACGGAGTATATGTTAGAAAAAGATATGTTTACAGTCGGACCCTCTACGATAGGTCAACTCCATTAATTTTATTTTTCCCTATCATTTTCATATTGTCATTGTCGATAATATATGTGACATGACATGACCAAAAGTGCACCTTGTTCAAAGGAGGCTGAACCCCCCAGGGTCGAACGGCCAGGAGAGGGCCACGTCCGCTCGCCCCCGCCGCGAGACATCTGGGTCGTTCGTTGCACTGCGCGACACAGACGACTATGCGGCCACAGGTCCCGGCTCGACCCACGCATCGACACATCAACGGCGCCACAGTGAAGTTGTTGTTCACCCCAATCTGTGACCACCACGCCATGATCACCACCACCGCCTAGCTGCTGATCGAGCTCCCCCCCTAGATTCCCAGCGCCTCCTCCCCATTCCTCTCTCTCTCTAGCCTCTTCTTGTGGTGTTTGTGCGGCGCACGCATGCCGCTGCTGCCGCGCACACGGCCCGAACAGTGAGAGGGGGGGCTGGGCAGGGGAGGGGGGGAGGGACGCCGCCTGCGACTGCAAAGCTGTCAGCTTCTGCCCCCGGGCCTCGCCCCTAATAACAGTGGAGATTCCCGCCTCCCCGCCCCAATTATGGATACCCGCGCTGGGAGAAGAAGATAGGAGGGGAGGACGAGGCGCGAGGCCGCGGCCATTGCTCCGGCTCCAGGTGAGCGGCTCCGACCCCTCCCTCCCCTGCCCGAAGTCCTACCGGAGGCCGGATCTTTCGCTGGACCTTGGGGCGGCAGGATCTTGACGCCGCCTTCCTCGATTTGCGCGGTTTCTTTTTCTGTCCCTCGTATCCCTTTTTCCTTGCGGCCCGTGGTTTCTATTCGTAGGCGGGGCAGCTCGTCCCGTTGGTGGTTGTATTGCCAATCTGGTATACTAGGTTGTTGCTCCCTACCAGTGCCATGGGAATTTCCTGATGCCTGCACAGCAACAGCTTCAGGTGTTCCTCTTCTTATTTCCTTCCGCCTTCCTTGCTGGCCTCGCTTCCGGGGCCAAATGCCACGGAAAGCTTAGCAGCTCGGCCTCCAAGACTCATCGCCACCGGAGTTCCATTGCCGCTCTGGTGTTCCTACAAGCAACCAGCACCAATCCAGCTCGCGTGCCTTCAGTTCAGCTTCAGGTTCTGCGGCCAGATAAAAGTAGCATTGCTCCAGCAAAACCGATTTCAGGCCTGCTATTGGCTGGAACAAGGAGAGAGTGCTTGCTGTTTGTTCCCCCCGATTTCTTGTGGGCGGGTCGTTTCTGATTTTGATTATGCCTTTTCTCTTTCAACAAAGTGCATGATGCCTTTGCCAAACTTCACCAGCGGTGCCGCCTGCTGAATTGGTGTGTAGGCCCTACCTTTTTGCGCCGGTATTTTTGTTATCATCACAAGTAGTTGTGATGTGGATTTATGCTCATTCCTGCTGTTTAAAGGCAGAATTTGTGGCATGCCTTTCGCGAACAAACGGATGGAGACTTCCTTCACCCGCTGGCTTTTGCAGATTCCACTCTCCTGTGATGTTCTCTGCTTGGTTCTACGGCTGATGGGCAACAAGAATATACATATACAATGGGTCATATTCGTCGTACAGAGGATTCCTCTTATGATATTGCCTGCTTTTGTTTGCGTGGTTGCAATCTTGCAAGAACCTATTCCCCGAGAATATCAGGCTACTCCACCAGCACTTGTTTATTCTCTTGTGTATAATAACTTGGATGCTCTTAATTTCAGCATATATTTCCCGGTCCGATGCAAGTTATAGAGCGCAAACACATTTGCTAGATTTGTCCAGTGTCTCTTGACATCTTTACCTGAGGGCATTGGCCTTGGAAAGATTATGTTCTCAGACTTGTTTGTTCTCATTTTTAGGGCCATAGCTTCTCCTGTCCATCACATCTGTCAACTGTTCGGCACAATGAAGCCTTCAGATGACAGGATGCAGCTCTCAGGTTTGACGCAGTCGGAAGAGTCGTCGCTTGACGTGGAGGGGCATTGCTCTCACCATGAGGCATTTCCTTGTTCTCCATCGATGCAACCGGTTGCTTCTGGGTGTGTGCACACAGAAAATAGCGCGGCATACTTCTTATGGCCGACTTCAAACCTGCAGCATTGTGCGGCGGAGGGACGGGCAAACTACTTTGGGAACCTCCAGAAAGGATTACTGCCAATACTCCCTGGAAAGTTGCCCAAGGGTCAGCAAGCAAATAGCTTGCTCGACTTGATGACCATAAGAGCTTTCCACAGCAAGATATTGAAGCGTTTCAGTCTCGGAACGGCAGTGGGCTTCCGCATAACAAAAGGGGTTCTGACAGAAACCCCCGCCATTCTTGTCTTCGTTGCTCGAAAGGTTCACAAGAAATGGCTTAATCCGAACCAATGCCTTCCTGCAATTCTTGCGGTACGAGAATCTCATTTTATCTCTTGTCTTATATTATTGGACAGGCTTGTTTTCAGACTTGGAGTCGTTTTGTCGTCGACTAATATCTTTCACTTGTCTGGATGATTACAGGGTCCAGGAGGTGTTTGGTGTGATGTCGATGTCGTAGAATTTTCATACTATGGTGCGCCGGCTCAAACACCTAAAGAACAGATGTTTAGTGAGCTTGTTAATAAGCTCTGTGGCAGTGACGAATATATTGGTTCAGGCTCTCAGGTTCATACATCTATGCTCTTATCTGTATTGGTTTGCATTGCCTAGATATCATCTTCTTTAAGCAGTGAATGCTGCCATGTGTATAAATTGGATTGGGCACAGACATGCACTGCTAGTTATTCTCTCTATCTTGCCAGTGGGCCGTTCAAATTTTGTCAGGATTCTTTGGACAAAGTGAATAAAATTGCAGTGCCCATAAGGTTATGACACGGGCTGATAGTTACTACATCAGTTCACACTGTTATGCATAACAAAGAGCGACTAGAAGTCCTGCCAGTGCTAACTTTGTTCTTGTTTTAGTTTAAATAAATCTTTATTCGTTTTTCTTGTGGTGGTCTCTAGAGTGCCAACTGGATGTAACTTAAGTTAATCCCATTGTGAACTGACCAGCAATCAGAAGTAACTTTCTCACCAATAGTCTCTAGAGTGTCGTGTCATTTAATGACTAAGTACTTGAATGGTCTAAGTTATCATATGCAGCTTAAGAATTGGGCCCCTGCACAAATCTAGTCACCACTTGTCTTTAAAACTCACGTACTATTTTGAATGACATTTTTTTTTTCCAAAACATAACTGAATTATATACTCCAGAAGTTAGAGCAGCATATAGTGCATTGAATGATTCAATAGGGCATGCTTCTCATTTCCTGCTGAGAGTTCTCCATACGCTGTTTCACTGTCTCAGGTTGCAAGCCAGGATACATTTGGAACTTTGGGTGCAATTGTGAAACGACGCACCAACAACAAGCAAGTTGGTTTCCTCACGAACCGACATGTTGCAGTTGATTTGAACTATCCTAACCAGAAGATGTTTCACCCGTTGCCGCCGAATCTTGGGCCTGGTGTTTATCTTGGAGCTGTCGAGAGGGCAACATCTTTCATCACAGATGATGTTTGGTATGGAATTTATGCTGGAACGAACCCAGGTAGAGCAGCTACAAATTATCTGGTTGATATAGGGAATTCGTGTATTATTCACAGAATTGAACTTCAAAGTATATGTTATAGAGAAATGCCTAGTTAATGTTTCGTCTATTTAAACACAATGTCTTCAATGCATAAAATGAATAAATTAATGCATTCCACAAACACAAAGATAAGTTTGTGAAGCAGGACTTGTCTTTCTGATTGTATCAGTTTTTGTCAGTCAGATCAACACCAACTTTTGCTTTAGACTACTTAGGAACAAAACAATACATATCTGTTTATGGGACAAAAAAAACTTAGTTTATGTTTTATATATGTAAATTTTTATAAACTTATAAGTTTCTCCTTCTGTTTACTGTTGTTTTATATGATGCATATGTGCTGTTCTAATCCCCAAACATATATGCTGCCCCTCTGTGGATCTGCAGAGACATTTGTACGAGCTGATGGTGCATTCATCCCATTTGCTGATGACTTTGACATTTCCACAGTCACAACTATAGTTAGGGAAGTCGGTGAGATCGGGGATGTTAAGATTATAGATCTGCAGTGTCCTATCAAGAGCCTCATCGGGAGGCAAGTTTGCAAAGTCGGCAGAAGCTCTGGTCACACAACTGGGACTGTGATGGCATATGCCCTTGAGTACAATGATGAGAAAGGAATATGCTTCTTCACCGACCTCCTCGTCGTTGGTGAGAACCGCCAAACATTTGATTTGGAGGGTGACAGCGGAAGCCTTATTATCCTGACCAGCCAGGATGGGGAGAAGCCACGTCCTATTGGGATAATATGGGGTGGCACAGCAAACCGTGGGAGGATAAAGCTCACAAGTGAGTATGGCCCCGAAAACTGGACCACAGGGGTTGATCTTGGCCGCCTTCTTGATCGTCTAGAACTTGATCTGATCATAAACGACGAATCGCTCAAAGGTGAGTACTTCAACAGTTCCCTTCATGTTCCAGTGTTGTCCTGGAAATACGTTTGGCATGCAGATTATATTAGTACGTTATTGGCATTTTCATACTTCACTGTTGAATTACGTTTGCTCCAATGGTACAAGGCTGACGTAATTCATGTATAATAAAGATGCTGTGCAGGAGCAAAGAAAAGCTTTTGTGGCTGCAATTACCTCTGCTATTGGGGAGTCCTCTGCGGTGACTGTTACTGCCCCAGAAGCCACCCCAGCAGAGAAGGCTGAAGAGATCTTTGAGCCTCTTGGGATCCAAATTCAGCAGCTGCCTCGTCATGACCTGACAAACGCCACAACCGAAGGGGAGGGCGCAACCAACACCCCCTCTGACATGGAAGAGCGTCAGTTCATCTCGAACTTCGTCGGCATGTCTCCCGTGCGCCATGACCACGATGCTCGCAGGAGCATCGCCAACCTGAACAACCCGTCAGAGGAAGAGCTCGCCATGTCGCTGCACCTAGGTGACCGGGAGCCCAAGCGGCTCCGTCTGGACCCGGAGTCCAGCCTGGACCTTGAAAAACAGCCTCATCCGGACCCGGAACCGAGCCTGGACCTGGAGGAGCGACCTCGTCCAGACCCAGAAATGATGAGCCTAGACCTGGAGAAGCAGCCTCGCTTGGACCCGGAACCGGGCCTGGACCTGGAGAAGCAGCCTTGCTCGGACCCGGAACCGGGCCTCGACCTGGAGAAGCGCCTTCCAGCCGACCCGGAGCCGAGCATGGACCTGGAGAAATGAAGCGCTGATCCGAATGACATTTCTGGAATGAGCTTGTGGACGATCAAGGCAAGTAGATGGAAGAACCCCTGCGGTTCAGCAAACTGAACCTGCGATGTTAGCTTAAGTTTAACTACTACTATTGGCTTCGTGGGAAGCATATGGTATCATGTCATGTACTACTATGGCACTTGTTCAGCCCTTGTAGGATGTTGTTGGGTGGTATAGCCCTGCAGTTTTGCTGTGCTCATAAGATTTGATATACAGAATGCTGAATCTGAATCTCTTTTCTTGAAGAACAATGTGCCGGGACTAATGGGACTCTGGGATGATTGATCATCTCTTTCCAATATGCTAATTATTGAATCTTAAGATGTACTCCGTAATCCAGCCCTTCTTGAATCTAGTAGAATCTAGCCCTTGTTCAGGACCTGTTTTTTTTTAAAACAATTTTAGAACCTGGCCCTTTGGTTCAGCCCTTTTCGAGGACCCCAACCACACACTTCTAATTGATATATTTTGAAAAATATTGGTTGTCAAAACTATAAAAGTTTGACTGGTGTTATAATACCATTCTTGTAAAGACTAGCTGGAGTACTGATAAGATGCCGTTTTGTAAAGACTATCACTTAAGTATTCAGATGAGGAACTGCTGAAAGGGAAACATTGTTGTCGCATATGATCATTTGTCTATACCGCAAGTGATACCACCTGTAACTCCAAACATTGCGTGGGTTTTGCCTATGGAGGGTTGGTCTAAGCTCAACATCGATGGCTCTTGGACAGTCGATGGGATAGCAGGAGCTGGTCTGGTTCTCCGAGACAGCAAGGGTCAGATCATATATACATCATGCAGGGAGCTCTTTTCCTGCAGAAATGCACTGGAGGCAGAACTAAGTGCATGTATGGAGGGTCTCTCGCTAGCTATTCAGAGAACGGAGCTACCTATTCAGGTCGAGATGGACTCACGGGAGGCTTTGGACATGATCACTAATGATTCAATTGATAGATCGATCTTCTCTTCACTGGTGAAGGAAATCAAGCTTCTGAGGAATCTTCGTAGTAGTACTTTTAGTTATGTTCATTGTAGTCAAAATAATGTTAGTGATTTTTTGGCCAAGTTTGCTAGAACTAAGAGTAGACCAGTAGTTTGACTTAACTCTGGATTATCATAGGTCATTGAACTTTGTAATGCAGACTGTGGACTTCCCACTTGAGTAATACAAAGTTTCACCCGCAAAAAAAAAGGAAAAGAATAGACGACATCCTATAATACATACATTCAGATCTCTACTCCCTCCGTTCCTAAATATTTGTCATTCTAGAGATTTCAACCAGTGACTACATACGAAGCAAATGAGTGAATCTACACTCTAAATATGTCTATATACATCTGTATGTGGTAGTTTTTTTTTTTGCGAATGGTCTGTATGTGGTAGTTCATTTGAAATCTCTAGAAAGACAAATATTTTGGAACGGAGGGAGTATATCTTTTGACTGCTAAGCAATCTTTTGTTATTTAGTTGTTACACATAAAGATACCATTAAATTCAAAATTGTTTCACAATATATCTTTGTAACCATCTGCTTAGATGCTGGGTTTAGCTCTACACACTGTTGCTATTCTCATAAGATCTGGCAGTATGCACAATGCTGAATCTGAATCTCTAGAATGTGCTGAGATTGATACGGGACCCTGTGACTGATAATTTATCTCA
>NC_041383.1:645633213-645664440 GCF_002162155.2 Triticum dicoccoides | reverse complement strand
AAAAAGGAGACGCATGCCGTTTTGGAGATCGAAAGAGTCTTCGAATGAAAGTTTGACCGATAACTTCTACTATACAAAACCTTTTAAATTCTTATTGTGACAAGATATATTTTTGACACAAATTTAAGCAAATGACTTTCAAAGATCCGATGAGAGTACTAAAAAGTGGTATTCAAAACTATAGAAATGTTACTAGAGCTATCGAAAAGCACTCTGAAAATCTCCCATTCTTATTTTCAGGAAATTTGTACATATACCACCGGCTTCAGAATTAATTAGTTAGGGTAACTCCAACCATTAACAGGAAAAATTGGACTCCATTTGCCCACGGGCGGCATTAGGACAATCGCCATTTGCCCACGAGTTCAGACCCCTCTCGGAGGAGGTAAAAGCCCTACGTCTCGGAACCCTGAGGCGGTCGACTGAAATATGTTATGTGTGTGTGTGTTACAGGGGGTGCGAACCCTTGTCCCAAAGGAGGGGGTGGCTTATATAGAGTGCGCCAGGACCCCAACCCACCTTCGTTATAGGGGTTCAATGTACATTAAGATAGGGTGTTACTGATAACGCCAGCTATAAAGTGTATTTAATGACCTTTAAGACTACGGAGTAAACGCCTTACCGTTGCCGTCCAAAGTGACTCCTGGTCTTCTGTACTCCGAGTGATTTCTTGTTTGGTCGAATGGCTTCGTATTGGTCAAGTGACATGGGGGTATCCGAGTGAGGTGATTGGTCGAGTGGATTGCACTCGGTGGCTTCAGTTGATACTCCCTATTGTGCTCTGAATGTCCTTGCTTCTAGGGTAGTGACCTTGGGTGGGGTGTACAGGTCAGGCCTATGACCCTACCCTAGGTCTATGGCATCGTCATTAGCCCCCAAATGGATTGAGGTCCGAGTGGAAAAGAAGGTTGAAGTTGGCCCTGCCTTGACTCTTGTGCTTCATAAATATTCATGTTGGGTTCGAGGTCCATGTTGGAACTTCAGCTTCGTTTCAGTCGCCTTGATCGTTTCAGAAGTTGTCGAGTGAACTTATGTTGACATTCGTCGAGTGTTGTTTCGGTGCGAAATCTTTGGCGCGATTGGTTACTGTGGATCTCAGATCTCACGGGATTCGAAAATTTGGGGAAGCGCGCAGGCCGGAGCATGCCGTAGTGAGCGGGATAGATAGACGTGGGCACCTCGATTTCCGTGCCACCTTTTTCGCCATGTATCCAACGCGCGACTGTTGCGAGATTTGGCAGGATCGCTCGGGCCCATGCGTCAGCCACTCGGAAGTAGGCCCTTAAAAGGTGTCGAGGTCGAGGTATCCATACTATGCGCTCTCGTTCCCCTCCCCCTTCTCTGCTTCTCCATCGAACCCTCCTCTGCCCTTGCCGCCGCTCTACCAGTGCACCGCCCGCCACCATGGTGAAGGACAAGACGGCGGTGCTGGAGCGTGCAAACAAGGCGACGAGGACGGCGAAGGGCAAGAAAATGAATCAAGGGTCGTTGTCGATGTATGGGCTGCCGCCGGGGTGGATTCAGGGAGATTGGATCTGATCCACCCTCTGGCAAGAGGATCTAGAGGATCTGGCCGCCTCTGGTTTGATCGCTGTCGTGGTTCTAAGGCTGGCAGTAGAAAGGGGGGTAGGTATGGAGAGGCAAGATCTCAGCTATGGTGAAGGTGTACACACGAGGTTTACGAGTTCAGGCCCTTCTCGGAGGAAGTAACAGCCCTACGTCTCGGTGCTCGGAGGCGGTCGACTGGATTATATGTGTGTGATATTACAGGGGGTGCGAACCCTTGTCCCAGAGGAAGGGGGTGGCTTATATAGAGTGCCCCAGGACCCCAGCCATCCTCCATTACAAGGGGCTTAATGTACATAAAGTAGGGGCGTTACTGATAACGCTAATCTTAAGTGCTATTAATGACCTTAAAGACTACAGAGTGAACGTCCGACCGTTGCAATGCTGAGTGACTCCTGATCTTCGGTAGGTCGAGTGATTCCTTGTATGGTCGAGTGACAACAAGCAAGAGGGGTATCCGAGTGATACGACGAGTCGAGTGGATTGCACTCGACACCTTTGACTGGGAGTCCTTCGTTGACTCTTGCGCTTCTTATCTTCTATGGTAGTGACCTTGGGTAGGATGTATAGGTCAGGCTTATGACCCTATCCCAGGTCTGTATACTCGTCAGTAGCCCCCAAATGGATTAAGGTTCGAGTAGAAAGTAGGTTGAAGTTGAGCTTGTTCTGAACCTTGCACCTCACGAATGTTTTTCGCAGGATGGAAGACTGACGTTGGTACTTCAGCGTTGATTCAGACGCCTTGGTCCATTCAGAAAGTTGTCGACTGAACTTGTGGCATCATCGGCCGAGTGTTGTCTTGGGGTGTAGAATCTTTGGCGCAATTGATCGCAGTGTATCCCAGATTTCACGGGATACAAAATTTTGAGGAAGCGCGCGGGACGGTGCCTGCCGAAGTAAGCGGGGCGGATAAACAGTAGTGCCTCGATTACCGGGCCACCTTTTTCGCCACGTATGTTGCGCGCGACTGTTGCGGGATTTGACAGGATAGCCTGGTCCCACGCGTCAGCCACTCGGAAGCAACCCCTTATAAGGCGACGGGGCCGAGGCGTCCGCACTGTGCGCGCCTGCTTCTCTTTCTTCTTCCTCTGCTTCTCCACCGCATCTAGTTCTTCTGCTCTCGACGCTGCCGCTCCGCCGCCATGGTGAAGGATAAGACGGCGGCGCTGGAGCGTGCGAAGAAGGCGACGGGGGCGTCCAAAGGCAAGAAGCAGAACCGCGGGTCGTCGTCGCACGCGGGGCTGCCGCCGGGCTGGATCCAGGGCGATTGGATCCGGTCTTCGATCCGGCAATAAGATCTGGACGAACTGGAGGAGTCTGGGCTGATCGCCAAGGGCGCAGCGAGGCTACCTGAGGGGGAGACGGAGCCGCAGCCTCGATCTGGTGAGTGCGTACTGCTCACCACCCACGTCGACCGGGGTTTTTCGCTCCCACCGCACCCCTTCTTCCTGGGCTTCCTGAACTTCTTCGGTGCCCAACTCTGCTACGTCTTGAGCTTGTGTTGGTTTTCCTTGAAGAGGAAAGGGTGATGCAGCACAATAGCGTAAGTATTTCCCTCAGTTTTTGAGAACCAAGGTATCAATCCAGTAGGAGGCTCCTCACAAGTCCCACGAACCTACACAAACAAACAAAGAACTCGCAACCAACGCGATAAAGGGGTTGTCAATCCCTTCACCTCCACTTGCGAAAGTGAGATCTGATAGAGATAATATGATAAGATAAATATATTTTTGGTATTTTATAATATAGAAGCAGAAAATAAAGATGCAAATAAAAGTAGATTGAAAGCTTGTATGATAAAGGATAGACCCGGGGCCATAGGTTTAATTGAAGGAAATATGCCCTAGAGGCAATAATAAAGTTATTATTTATTTCCTTATAATCATGATAAATGTTTATTATTCATGCTAGAATTGTATTAACCGGAAACATAATACATGTGTGAATACATAGACAAACAAAGTGTCACTAGTATGCCTCTACTTGACTAGCTCGTTAATCAAAGATGGTCATGTTTCCTGACCATGAACAAAGAGTTGTTATTTGATTAACGAGGTCACATCATTAGTTGAATGATCTGATTGACATGACCCATTCCATTAGCTTAGCACCCGATCGTTTAGTATGTTGCTATTGCTTTCTTCATGACTTATACATGTTCCTATGACTATGAGATTATGCAACTCCCGTTTACCGGAGGAACACTTTGGGTGCTACCAAACGTCACAACGTAACTGGGTGATTATAAAGGAGCATTACAGGTGTCTCCAAAGGTAGATGTTGGGTTGGCGTATTTCGAGATTAGGATTTGTCACTCCGATTGTCGGAGATGTATCTCTGGGCCCTCTCGGTAATGCACATCACATAAGCCTTGCAAGCATTACAACTAATATGTTAGTTGTGAGATGATGTATTACGGAACGAGTAAAGAGACTTGCCGGTAACGAGATTGAACTAGGTATTGGATACCGACGATCGAATCTCGGGCAAGTAACATACCGATGACAAAGGGAACAACGTATGTTGTTATGCGGTCTGACCGATAAAGATCTTCGTAGAATATGTAGGAGCCAATATGGGCATCCAGGTCCCGCTATTGGTTATTGACCGGAGACATGTCTCGGTCATGTCTACATTGTTCTCGAACCCGTAGGGTCCGCACGCTTAAGGTTACGATGACAGTTATATTATGAGTTTATGCATTTTGATGTACCGAAGGTTGTTCGGAGTCCCGGATGTGATCACGGACATGACGAGGAGTCTCGAAATGGTCGAGACGTAAAGATTGATATATTGGAAGCCTATATTTGGATATCGGAAGTGTTCCGGGTGAAATCGGGATTTTACCAGGTTACCGGGAGGTTACCGGAACCCCCCGGGAGCCATATGGGCCTTCATGGGCCTTAGTGGAAAGGAGAAAAGGGCAGCCCAAGGGGGCTGCGCACCTCCCCCCTCCCCTAGTCCTATTAGGACTAGGAGAGGTGGCCGGCCACCCTTCTCCCTCTTTCCCCCCTTGGGGAATCCTAGTTGGAATAGGATTGGGGGGGAGTCCTACTCCCGGAAGGAGTAGGACTCCTCCTGCGCCCTCTCTCTGGCCAGCGCCCCCCTCCCCCCTTGGCTCCTTTATATACTGAGGTAGAGGCACCCTAGAACAAACAAGTTGATCCACGTGATCTATTCCTTAGCCGTGTGCGGTGCCCCCTGCCACCATATTCCTCGATAATACTGTAGCGGAGTTTAGGCGAAGCCCTGCTGCTGTAGTTCATCAAGATCGTTACCACGCCGTCGTGCTGACGAAACTCTTCCCCGACACTTTGCTGGATCAGAGTCCGGGGATCGTCATCGAGCTGAACGTGTGCTCGAACTCGGAGGTGCCGTAGTTTCGGTGCTTGATCGGTTGGATCGTGAAGACGTACGACTACTTCCTCTACGTCGTGTCATCGCTTCCGCAGTCGGTCTGCGTTGGGTACGTAGACAACACTCTCCCCCTCGTTGCTATGCATCACATGATCTTGCGTGTGCGTAGGAATTTTTTTGAAATTACTACGAAACCCAACAGTGGCATCCGAGCCTAGGTTATTTATGTTGATGTTATATGCACGAGTAGAACACAAGTGAGTTGTGGACGATACAAGTCATACTGCCTACCAGCATGTCATACTTTGGTTCGGCGGTATTGTTGGACGAGACGACCCGGACCAACCTTACGCGTATGCTTACGCGAGACCGGTTCCCTCGACGTGCTTTGCACATAGATGGCTTGCGGGCGACTGTCTCTCCAACTTTAGTTGAACCAAGTATGGCTACGCCCGGTCCTTGCGAAGGTTAAAACGGAGTCTATTTGACAAACTATCGTTGTGGTTTTGATGCGTAGGTGAGATTGGTTCTTACTTAAGCCCGTAGCAGCCACGTAAAACTTGCAACAGCAAAGTAGAGGACGTCTAACTTGTTTTTGCAGGGCATGTTGTGATGTGATATGGTCAAGGCATGATGCTGAATTTTATTGTATGAGATGATCATGTTTTGTAACCGAGTTATCGGCAACTGGCAGGAGCCATATGGTTGTCGCTTTATTGTATGCAATGCAATCGCGATGTAATGCTTTACTTTATTACTAAACGGTAGTGATAGTCGTGGAAGCATAAGATTGGCGAGACGACAACGATGCTACGATGGAGATCAAGGTGTCGCGCCGGTGACGATGGTGATCATGACGGTGCTTCGGAGATGGAGATCACAAGCACAAGATGATGATGGCCATATCATATCACTTATACTGATTGCATGTGATGTTTATCTTTTTATGCATCTTATCTTGTTTTGTTTGACGGTAGCATCATAAGATGATCTCTCACTAAAATTATCAAGAAGTGTTCTCCCTGAGTATGCACCGTTGCCAAAGTTCGTCGTGCCCAGACACCACGTGATGATCGGGTGTGATAAGCTCTACGTCCATCTACAACGGGTGCAAGCCAGTTTTGCACACGCAGAATACTCAGGTTAAACTTGACGAGCCTAGCATATGCAGATATGGCCTCGGAACACGGAGACCGAAAGGTCGAGCGTGAATCATATAGTAGATATGATCAACATAAACTATGTTCACCATTGAAAGCTACTCCATCTCACGTGATGATCGGTTATGGTTTAGTTGATTTGGATCACGTAATCACTTAGAAGATTAGAGGGATGTCTATCTAAGTGGGAGTTCTCAAGTAATATGATTAATTGAACTTAAATTTATCATGAACTTAGCACCTGATAGTATCTTGCTTGTTTATGTTGATTGTAGATAGATGGCTCGTGCTGTTGTTCCGTTGAATTTTAATGCGTTCCTTGAGAAAGCAAAGTTGAAAGATGATGGTAGCAATTACACGGACTGGGTCCGTAACTTGAGGATTATCCTCATTGCTGCACAGAAGAATTACGTCCTGGAAGCACCGCTGGGTGCCAGGCCTGCTGCTGGAGCAACACCAGATGTTATGAACGTCTGGCAGAGCAAAGCTGATGACTACTCGATAGTTCAGTGTGCCATGCTTTACGGCTTAGAATCGGGACTTCAACGACGTTTTGAACGTCATGGAGCATATGAGATGTTCCAGGAGTTGAAGTTAATATTTCAAGCAAATGCCCGAATTGAGAGATATGAAGTCTCCAATAAGTTCTATAGCTGCAAGATGGAGGAGAACAGTTCTGTCAGTGAGCATATACTCAAAATGTCTGGGTATAATAATCACTTGATTCAATTGGGAGTTAATCTCCCGGATGATTGCGTCATTGACAGAATTCTCCAATCACTTCCACCAAGCTACAAGAGCTTCGTGATGAACTATAATATGCAAGGGATGAACAAGACTATTCCCGAGCTCTTCGCAATGCTGAAAGCTGCGGAGGTAGAAATCAAAATGGAGCATCAAGTGTTGATGGTTAACAAAACCACTAGTTTCAAGAAAAAGGGCAAAGGGAAGAAGAAGGGGAACTTCAAGAAGAACGGCAAGCAAGTTGCTGCTCAGGAGAAGAAACCCAAGTCTGGACCTAAGCCTGAAACCGAGTGCTTCTACTGCAAGCAGACTGGTCACTGGAAGCGGAACTGCCCCAAGTATTTGGCGGATAAGAAGGATGGCAAGGTGAACAAAGGTATATGTGATATACATGTTATTGATGTGTACTTTACTAGAGCTCGTAGTAGCACCTGGGTATTTGATACTGGTTCTGTTGCTAATATTTGCAACTTGAAACAGGGACTACGGAATAAGCGGGCACTGGCAAAGGACGAGGTGACGATGCGCGTGGGAAACGGTTCCAAAGTCGATGTGATCGCGGTCGGCACGCTACCTCTACATCTACCTTCGGGATTAATATTAGACCTAAATAATTGTTATTTGGTGCCAGCGTTGAGCATGAACATTATATCTGGATCTTGTTTAATGCGAGACGGTTATTCATTTAAATCAGAGAATAATGGTTGTTCTATTTATATGAGTAATATCTTTTATGGTCATGCACCCTTGAAGAGTGGTCTATTCTTATTGAATCTCGATAGTAGTAATACACATATTCATAATGTTGAAACCAAAAGATGCAGAGTTGATAATGAAAGTGCAACTTATTTATGGCACTGTCGTTTAGGTCATATCGGTATAAAGCGCATGAAGAAACTCCATACTGATGGACTTTTGGAACCACTTGATTATGAATCACTTGGTACTTGCGAACCGTGCCTCATGGGCAAGATGACTAAAACACCGTTCTCCGGTACTATGGAGAGAGCAACAGATTTGTTGGAAATCATACATACCGATGTATGTGGTCCGATGAATATTGAGGCTCGTGGCGGATATCGTTATTTTCTCACCTTCACAGATGATTTAAGCAGATATGGGTATATCTACTTAATGAAACATAAGTCTAAAACATTTGAAAAGTTCAAAGAATTTCAGAGTGAAGTTGAAAATCATCGTAACAAGAAAATAAAGTTTCTACGATCTGATCGTGGAGGAGAATATTTGAGTTACGAGTTTGGTGTACATTTGAAAAATTGTGGAATAGTTTCGCAACTCACGCCACCTGGAACACCACAGCGTAATGGTGTGTCCGAACGTCGTAATCGTACTTTACTGGATATGGTACGATCTATGATGTCTCTTACTGATTTACCGCTATCGTTTTGGGGTTATGCTCTAGAGACGGCCGCATTCACGTTAAATAGGGCACCATCAAAATCTGTTGAGACCACGCCTTATGAACTGTGGTTTGGCAAGAAACCAAAGTTGTCGTTTCTTAAAGTTTGGGGCTGCGATGCTTATGTGAAAAAGCTTCAACCTGATAAGCTCGAACCCAAATCGGAGAAGTGTGTCTTCATAGGATACCCAAAGGAAACTGTTGGGTACACCTTCTATCACAGATCCGAAGGCAAGACATTCGTTGCCAAGAATGGATCCTTTCTAGAGAAGGAGTTTCTCTCGAAATAAGTGAGTGGGAGGAAAGTAGAACTTGATGAGGTAACTGTACCTGTTCCCTTACTGGAAAGTAGTACATCACAGAAAACTGTTTCAGTGACACCTACACCAGTTAGAGAGGAAGCCAATGATAATGATCATGAAAATTCAGATCAAGATACTACTGAACCTCGTAGATCAACCAGAGTAAGATCCGCACCAGAGTGGTACGGTAATCCTGTTCTACAAGTCATGCTACTAGATCATGATGAACCTACGAACTATGAAGAAGCGATGGTGAGCCCAGATTCCGCAAAGTGGCTTGAAGCCATGAAATCTGAGATGGGATCCATGTATGAGAACAAAGTATGGACTTTGGTTGACTTGCCCGATGATCGGCAAGCAATTGAAAATAAATGGATCTTTAAGAAGAAGACTGACGCCGATGGTAATCTTACTGTCTACAAAGCTCGACTTGTCGCAAAAGGTTTTTTGGCAAGTTCAAGGGATTGACTACGATGAGACCTTCTCACCCGTAGCGATGCTTAAGTCCGTCCGAATCATGTTAGCGATTGCCACATTTTATGATTATGAAATTTGGCAGATGGATGTCAAAACTGCATTCCTGAATGGATTTCTGGAAGAAGAGTTGTATATGATGCAACCGGAAGGTTTTGTCGATCCAAAGGGAGCTAACAAAGTGTGCAAGCTCCAGCGATCCATTTATGGACTGGTGCAAGCCTCTCGGAGTTGGAATAAACGTTTTGATAGTGTGATCAAAGCATTTGGTTTTATACAGACTTTCGGAGAAGCCTGTATTTACAAGAAAGTGAGTGGGAGCTCTGTAGCATTTCTGATATTATATGTGGATGACATATTGCTGATTGGAAATGATATAGAATTTTTGGATAGCATAAAGGGATACTTGAATAAAAGTTTTTCAATGAAAGACCTCGGTGAAGCTGCTTACATATTAGGCATTAAGATCTATAGAGATAGATCAAGACGCTTAATTGGACTTTCACAAAGCACATACCTTGACAAAATTTTGAAGAAGTTCAAAATGGATCAAGCAAAGAAAGGGTTCTTGCCTGTGTTACAAGGTGTGAAATTGAGTAAGACTCAATGCCCGACCACTGCAGAAGATAGAGAGAATATGAAAGATGTTCCCTATGCATCAGCCATAGGCTCTATCATGTATGCAATGCTGTGTACCAGACCTGATGTGTGCCTTGCTATAAGTTTAGCAGGGAGGTACCAAAGTAATCCAGGAATGGATCACTGGACAGCGGTCAAGAACATCCTGAAATACCTAAAAAGGACTAAGGATATGTTTCTCATATATGGAAGTGACAAAGAGCTCATCGTAAAAGGTTACGTTGATGCAAGCTTTGACACTGATCCGGACGATTCTAAATCGCAAACCGGATACGTGTTTACATTAAACGGTGGAGCTGTCAGTTGGTGCAGTTCTAAACAAAGCGTCGTAGCGGGATCTACATGTGAAGCGGAATACATAGCTGCTTCGGAAGCAGCAAATGAAGGAGTCTGGATGAAGGAGTTCATATCCGATCTAGGTGTCATACCTAGTGCATCGGGTCCAATGAAAATCTTTTGTGACAATACTGGTGCAATTGCCTTGGCAAAGGAATCCAGATTTCACAAAAGGACCAAACACATCAAGAGACGCTTCAACTCCATCCGAGATCTAGTCCAGGTGGGAGACATAGAGATTTGCAAGATACATACGGATCTGAATGTTGCAGACCCGTTGACTAAGCCTCTTCCACGAGCAAAACATGATCAGCACCAAAGCTCCATGGGTGTTAGATTCATTACAGTGTAATCTAGATTATTGACTCTAGTGCAAGTGGGAGACTGAAGGAAATATGCCCTAGAGGCAATAATAAAGTTATTATTTATTTCCTTATAATCATGATAAATGTTTATTATTCATGCTAGAATTGTATTAACCGGAAACATAATACATGTGTGAATACATAGACAAACAAAGTGTCACTAGTATGCCTCTACTTGACTAGCTCGTTAATCAAAGATGGTCATGTTTCCTGACCATGAACAAAGAGTTGTTATTTGATTAACGAGGTCACATCATTAGTTGAATGATCTGATTGACATGACCCATTCCATTAGCTTAGCACCCGATCGTTTAGTATGTTGCTATTGCTTTCTTCATGACTTATACATGTTCCTATGACTATGAGATTATGCAACTCCTGTTTATCGGAGGAACACTTTGGGTGCTACCAAACGTCACAACGTAACTGGGTGATTATAAAGGAGAATTACAAGTGTCTCCAAAGGTAGATGTTGGGTTGGCGTATTTCGAGATTAGGATTTGTCACTTCGATTGTCGGAGAGGTATCTCTGGGCCCTCTCGGTAATGCACATCACATAAGCCTTGCAAGCATTACAACTAATATGTTAGTTGTGAGATGATGTATTACGGAACGAGTAAAGAGACTTGCCGGTAACGAGATTGAACTAGGTATTGGATACCGACGATCGAATCTCGGGCAAGTAACATACCGATGACAAAGGGAACAACGTATGTTGTTATGCGGTCTGACCGATAAAGATCTTCGTAGAATATGTAGGAGCCAATATGGGCATCCAGGTCCCGCTATTGGTTATTGACCGGAGACATGTCTCGGTCATGTCTACATTGTTCTCGAACCCGTAGGGTCCGCACGCTTAAGGTTATGATGACAGTTATATTATGAGTTTATGCATTTTGATGTACCGAAGGTTGTTTGGAGTCCCGGATGTGATCACGGACATGACGAGGAGTCTCGAAATGGTCGAGACGTAAAGATTGATATATTGGAAGCCTATATTTGGATATCGGAAGTGTTCCGGGTGAAATCGGGATTTTACTGGGTTACCGGGAGGTTACCGGAACCCCCCGGGAGCCATATGGGCCTTCATGGGCCTTAGTGGAAAGGAGAAAAGGGCAGCCCAAGGGGGCTGCGCACCTCCCCCCTCCCCTAGTCCTATTAGGACTAGGAGAGGTGGCCGGCCACCCTTCTCCCTCTTTCCCCCCTTGGGGAATCCTAGTTGGAATAGGATTGGGGGGGAGACCTACTCCCGGAAGGAGTAGGACTCCTCCTGCGCCCTCTCTCTGGCCGGCGCCCCCTCCCCCCTTGGCTCCTTTATATACTGAGGTAGAGGCACCCTAGAACAAAAAAGTTGATCCACGTGATCTATTCCTTAGCCGTGTGCGGTGCCCCCTGCCACCATATTCCTCGATAATACTGTAGCGGAGTTTAGGCGAAGCCCTGCTGCTGTAGTTCATCAAGATCGTTACCACGCCGTCGTGCTGACGGAACTCTTCCCCGACACTTTGCTGGATCGGAGTCCGTGGATCGTCATCGAGCTGAACGTGTGCTCGAACTCGGAGGTGCCATAGTTTCGGTGCTTGATCGGTTGGATCGTGAAGACGTACGACTACTTCCTCTACGTCGTGTCATCGCTTCCGCAGTCGGTCTGCGTTGGGTACGTAGACAACACTCTCCCCCTCGTTGCTATGCATCACATGATCTTGCGTGTGCGTAGGAAATTTTTTGAAATTACTACGAAACCCAACATTAACTAGAGGCTTCTCTCAAGATAGCATAAGTATTACGGTGGGTGAACAAATTATTGTCGAGCAATTGATAGAAAAGTGAATAATTATGAGATTATCTAGGCATGATCATGTATATAGGCATCACGTCCGTGAAAAGTAGACCGACTCCTGCCTGCATCTACTACTATTACTCCACACATCGACCGCTATCTAGCATGCATCTAGAGTATTAAGTTCATAAGAACAGAGTAACGCATTAAGAAATATGACATGATGTAGAGGGATAAACTCAAGCAATATGATATAAACCCCATCTTTTTATCCTCGATGGCAACAATACAATACGTGCCTTGCAACCCTTTCTGTCACTGGGTAAGGACACCGCAAGATTAAACCCAAAGCTAAACACTTCTCCCATGGCAAGAAAGATCAATCTAGTAGGCCAAACCAAATCGATAATTCGAAGAGACTTGCAAAGATAACTCAATCATACATAAAAGAATTCAGAGAAGATTCAAATATTATTCATAGATAAACTTGATCATAAACCCACAATTCATCGGATCTTGACAAACACACCGCAAAAAGAGTTTACATCGAATAGATCTCCACAAGAGAGGGGGAGAACATTGTATTGAGATCCAAAAAGAGAGAAGAAGTGATCTAGCTAATAACTATGGACCCGAAGGTCTGTGGTAAACTACTCACAACTCATCAGAAGGGCTACGGTGTTGATGTAGAAGCCCTCCGTGGTGGATTCCCCCTCCGGCAGAACGTCGGCGACGGCTCCAAGATGGGATGTCGCGGATACAGAAGGTTACGGTGGCGGAAATATTTCTTCGGTGGCTCCCTGGATGTTTTTGGGGTATGTAGGCTTATATAGGAGGAAGAAGTACGTCGGTGGCCGCCCGAGGGGCCCATGAGACAGGGGGGCGCGCCCAGGAGGGGTGGGTGCCCCCCCTATCTTGTGGCCGCCTCGGCTGCTTCTTGGCTTGCACTCCAAGTCCTCTGGATCACGTTCGTTCCAAAAGTCACGCTCCCGAAGGTTTCATTCTGTTTGGACTCCGTTTGATATTCCTTTTTTTCAAAATACTGAAATAGGCAAAAAAACAGCAATACGGGCTGGGCCTCCGGTTAGTAGGTTAGTCCCAAAAATGATATAATTGTGTAAAATAAAGCCCATAAACATCCAAAACAGGTAATATAATAGCATGGAACAATCAAAAATTATAGATACGTTGGAGACGTATCAAGCATCCCCAAGCTTAATTCCTGCTCGTGCTCGAGTAGGTAAATGATAAAAAACAGAATTTTTGATGTGGAATGCTACCTAGCATAATTTCTCAATGTAATTTCTCTTTATTGTGGCATGAATGTTCAGATCCAAATTATTCAAAATAAAAGTTCATATTGACAAAAGAAATAGTAATACTTCAAGCATACTAATAAAAGCAACCATGTCTTCTCAAAATAACATGGCTAAAGAAAGTTCATCCCTACAAAATCATATAGTTAGGCTATGCTTCATTTTCGTCACACAGAGATGTTCCCAACTTCTATACCCCAGATGACAAGCCAAGCAATTGTTTCGTACTTAAATAATCTCAAACTTTTTCAACCTTCACGCAATACATGAGCGTGAGCCATGGATATAGCACTATGGGTGGAATAGAATAATGATTGGGGACTGTGTGGAGAAGACAAAAAAGGAGAAAGTCTCACATTGATGAGGATAATCAACGGGCTATGGGAATGCCCATCAATTGATGTCAACATGAGGAGTAGGGATTGCCATGCAACAGATGCACTAGAGCCATAAATGAATGAAAAGCTCAACAAAAGAAAACTAGTGGGTGTGCATCCAACTTGCTTGCTCACGAAGACCTAGGGCATTTGAGGAAGCCCATCGTAGGAATATACAAGCCAAGTTCTATAATGAAAAATTCCCACTAGTATATGAAAGTGACAACACATGAGACTCTCTATATGAAAAGCATGGTGCTACTTTGAAGCACAATATATGAGACTCACTACATGAAGAATAAGGTGCTACTTTGAAGCACAAGTGTGGAAAAAGATATAGTAGCATTGCCCCTTTATTTTTTTCTTTATTTTCTTTTCATTTTTTCTTTTTTCTTTTTTCTTTTTTCTTTTTTTTCTTTTTTTCTTTGGCCTTTCTTTTTTTTTCTTTTGGCCTTTCCTTTTTTTGGGCAATTCTCTAATAATGATGGTCATGCAATGGCAATATGACAAAAGTAATGTGTGTCATGATGATAAACGTAACGGTGGAAAGTTGCATGGCAATATATCTCGGAATGGCTATGCAAATGCCATAAATAGGTAGGTATGGTGGCTGTTTTGAGGAAGATATAAGGAGGTTTATGTGTGATAGAGTGTATCATATCACGGGGTTTGGATGCACCGGCGAAGTTTGCACCAACTCTCAAGGTGAGAAAGGGCAATGCATGGTACCGAAGAGGCTAGCAATGATGGAAAGGTAAAAGTGCGTATGATCCATGGACTCGACATTAGTCAAAAGAACTCATATATTTATTGCAAAAATTTAGAAGTCATCAAAAACCAAGCACTACGTGCATGCTCCTAGGGGGATAGATTGGTAGGAAAATACCATCGCTCGTCCCCGACCGCCACTCATAAGGATGCACAAGCCAGGTACACTTCATGTTTCAAATTTGTTACACAACTTTAACCATACGTGCATGCTATGGGACTTGCTAACTTCAACACAAGAATTCTTTAAATTCATAATCACCCAACTAGCATGACTTTAATATCACTACCTACATATCTCAAAACAATTATCAAGTATCAAGTTGATCATAGCATCCAATTCACTTTTTTGATAGTTTTTATTATACCCAACTTGGATGCTCATCATTCTAGGACCAATTTATAACCATAGCAAATACCATGCTGTTCTAAAAGACTCTCAAAATAATATAAGTGAAGCATGAGAGATCAACAATTTCTTCAAAATTAAACCACCACCGCGCTCTAAAAGATATAAGTGAAGCACTAGAGCAAAAACTATCTAGCTCAAAAGATATAAGTGAAGCACATAGAGTATTCTAGTAAATTTCAATCAAGTAGGATTCTACCAAAAGGTGTGTTACAGTAAGTATGATTGTGGTAAACTGAAAAGCAAAGATTAATATAATACACGACGCTCCAAGCAAAACACATATCATGTGGCGAATAAAAATATAGCTCCAAGTAAAATTACCAATGAACGAAGACGAAAGAGGGGATGCCTTCCGGGGGCATCCCCAAGCTTAGGATTTTGGCTATTCTTGAATATCTTGGGGTGCCTTGGTCATCACCAATCTTAGGCTTTTGCCACTCCTTATTTCATAGTCCATCAAATCTTTACCCAAAACTTGAAAACTTCACAACACAAAACTCAACAGGAAATCTCATAAGCTCCATTAGTGAAAGAAAACAAAACCACCACATAAGGTACTGTAATGAACTCATTCTTTATTTATATTGGTGTTTAAAATACTGTATTCCAAGTTCTCTATGGCTCATACCCTTACATACTAGCCATAGATGCATCAAAATAAGCAAACAACACACGAAAAACAGAATCTGTCAAAAACAGAACAGTCTGTAGCAATCTGTAACTAACGCAAACATCTGGAACCTTACAAATACTACCAAAATAGGAAGTCCTAAAAAATTTGTTTATTTAACATCATCAAAAGGAATCAATGCAAAATCTCGTTTCTGTTATTTATTGAATTTTTTCTCGTGAGCGCAAAGTTTCTGTTTTTCAGCAGAATCAAATCAACTCATATCATAGGTTATCCTATATGTTCTACTTGGCACAAACACTAATTAAAACATGAAAACACATCTAAATAGAAAGTAGATGCAAGATTTATTACTAAACAGGAATAAAAACAAAAAACACAAAGAAAATTTGGTTGCCTCCCAACTAGCGCTATCGTTTAACGCCTCTAGCTAGGCATAAAAGCGAAGATAGATCTAAGTAGTGCCATCTTTAGTTTTCAGTTTTTTAGCGGAGTCATGCTCAAATCCGGGAGGTTCTTTACGTTTCCCTTCATACTCAGAAATTTTTAGATCTAAAGAATCCAACCGCTTATTGCAAAGGGTAATCAACATATTCATGCGGTGAAGATTTCCGCTAACACTTTTAAGAGGCTCAAGAGATTTTTGTAAAAAATTTGTTACTTCGCAAATCTTTCCAAACACTTGGGTTTCTTCTTGGGTAGGATGTGATCCTCCCTTTTGAGGTAGTGTTCCCACTATCCCCTATATAATTTGATGCGCAATACTAGGATCAATTTCAATGAAATTTCCCTTGGCAATGCAGTCCAAGAGTTGTCTATGCGTCATGTTTAGCCCAACATAAAAATTGTGAAGAAGAATTCTAAAGTTCACCTCTAGGGTGCACTTGCGATAGGATTCCATCATCCTATACCAAGCATCTTTTAAATTTTCTCCTTGCCTTTGCTTGAAGTGAAGAACTTCAAACTCGGGAGACATAGGAGCGGATAAGGAACTAGCCATAACGATAGGGTAAACGATCTAACACACGAGCAACCAGAAAAGGGCAAGCGAAAGAGAGAAGAAGAAGGCGAGCGGAAAAGAGAGGAGATTGGGAAAGAGAGGGCGAATAAAACGGCAAGGTTGAAGTGGGGGAGAGGAAAACGAGAGGCAAATGGCAAATAATGTAAATGCGAGGGAGATGAGTTTGTGATGGGTACTTGGTATGTCTTGACTTGAGCGAAGACCTCCCCGGCAACGGCGCCAGAAATCCTTCTTGCTACGTCTTGAGCTTGCGTTGGTTTTCCTTGAAGAGGAAAGGGTGATGCAACATAGTAGCATAAGTATTTCCCTCAGTTTTTGAGAACCAAGGTATCAATCCAGTAGGAGGCTCCTCACAAGTCCCACGAACCTACACAAACAACAAAGAACTCGCAACCAACGCGATAAAGGGGTTGTCATTCCCTTCACGGCCACTTGCGAAAGTAAGATCTGATAGAGATAATATGATAAGATAAATATATTTTTGGTATTTTATAATATAGATGCAGAAAATAAAGATGCAAATAAAAGTAGATTGAAAGCTTATATGATAAAGAATAGACCCAGGGGCCATAGGTTTCACTAGAGGCTTCTCTCCAGATAGCATAAGTATTACGGTGGGTGAACAAATTACTGTCGAGCAATTGATAGAAAAGCGAATAATTATGAGATTATCTAGGCATGATTATGTATATAGGCATCACGTCTGTGACAAGTAGACCGACTCCTGCCTGCATCTACTACTATTACTCCACACATCGACCGCTATCCAGCATGCATCTAGAGTATTAAGTTTATAAGAACAGAGTAACACATTAAGAAAGATGACATGATGTAGAGGGATAAACTCAAGCAATATGATATAAACCCCATCTTTTTATCCTCGATGGCAACAATACAATACGTGCCTTGCAACCCTTTCTGTCACTGGGTAAGGACACCGCAAGATTGAACCCAAATCTAAACACTTCTCCCATGGCAAGAAAGATCAATCTAGTAGGCCAAACCAAACCGATAATTCGAAGAGACTTGCAAAGATAACTCAATCATACATAAAAGAATTCAGAGAAGATTCAAATATTATTCATAGATAAACTTGATCATAAACCCGCAATTCATCGGATCTTGACAAACACACCGCAAAAAGAGTTTACATCGAATAGATCTCCACAAGAGAGGGGGAGAACATTGTATTGAGATCCAAAAAGGGAGAAGAAGTGATCTAGCTAATAACTATGGACCCGAAGGTCTGTGGTAAACTACTCACAACTCATCGGAAGGGCTATGGTGTTGATGTAGAAGCCCTCCGTGGTGGATTCCCCCTCCGGCAGAACGTCGGCGACGGCTCCAAGATGGGATGTCGCGGATACAGAAGGTTACGGTGGCGGAAATATTTCTTCGGTGGCTCCCTGGATGTTTTGGGGGTATGTAGGCTTATATAGGAGGAAGAAGTACGTCGGTGGCCGCTCGAGGGGCCCACGAGACAGGGGGGCGCGCCCAGGAGGGGTGGGCGCGCCCCCCTATCTTGTGGCCGCCTCGGCTGCTTCTTGGCTTGCACTCCAAGTCCTCTGGATCACGTTCGTTCCAAAAATCACGCTCCCAAAGGTTTCATTCCGTTTGGACTCCGTTTGATATTTCTTTTCTTCGAAATACTGAAATAGGCAAAAAAACGGCAATACGGGCTGGGCCTCCGGTTAGTAGGTTAGTCCCAAAACTGATATAATTGTGTAAAATAAAGCCCCTAAACATCCAAAATAGGTAATATAATAGCATGGAACAATAAACAATTATAGATACGTTGGAGATGTATCAAACTCCACCATTTTTCTCCCAATACCATCAGATATCTTGCCGCGTTCGTGTCGATGTGTGAAAACTTTCTGGGGCGTCGACCGCACTGGGCCCTTTTCAAACACATCTTCACCATCCGTTCCCAGTCAGTGAAGAAAGCGAAAACAAGTGACTCAAAGACCCATGTCATCCAGATGTGTGGGGGATTGGGTATCCAAAAGAGGCATAGGAGTTCCTACCCTGCTATGACTCTCCCTGAATCGGTTAGAGGTTGGAGTCGACCTGGTTTTACTGCCAGGATGTTCCAACTCCAGGTCAGTCGACCGGCCTTCCCCACTTCACTTTTGACCGTGTTCAGACCCCTTCTCCACTAAAGGTGACCGCTGCTGAGAACATGGAGACCAAGATGTTGGTTGAGAGAGTGGTCCAACTGATTAACGAGGGTGTTACTGGCCTGGACCTGCTGGAAGTATTCCTCAGTCGACGCATCCAGCCTCTTCAGGCCCGTGACCATCCCATGTGGTTGTACTCCGGGTCCGACAACACCGCTCGGGTTCATCCAGAGAAGTGTCATCCAAGACTATGACCGTGTGGTTGAAGGGCATCACAGGAACTAGGACAACCCCAGAGGAGCTAGGAGAGTCATCCCCTTTAGCGATGATAATTAGCCTGACAATGCATGCTCTTTATTCCGAATGTATTTGTGTTCATATTCCAACTGTGTTAGATCTCGACCGATTTTTACTTGACTTTTTGTCTTGCAGGTTTTCACTGACATATATTCGATGCCCAACGGTGAACAAATCCTGGAGCAGGACCAGGAGGGAGAGGCCAGCACGGAGGAGGGTGAATGGGAATCTTCGGATGAAGACGTGGTGGAGGAGAGCGAGGAGTCGAATGATGAGGAAGAATTTGACTCGCCGCCGTGCTCTAAACGCCGATCTAAGCAACAACATGACCTGACAGGCGGGCGCGGAAAGAACGTGGCTCCAAGCACCCAGACACAGAAACGCACTCGGACGTCGACTCCGGAGCCGACAGAGAAGGTCGCCAAGCAGCCCAAGGTTGCTCCTTCAAAGACTCGGAAGACTTTGCCGCGGATCAAGATGGACGTCCCTGTTGCTTCGGGGTGAGTATTTTGCTTGCATTTATCTAGGTGACTGAAGTTTTTGTTCTGGCCAACTGGATCATGTGTCTTTCTAGCCCCACCTCTGCTGTCACTGACATGGACATTGACAAGGCCCCAGGAGACGAGGAGACCAAGCTGGTAAGTCCGTTCGACCAGAGTTCATTTAGTCAATTGAATTGTCGGTCTACTGAATTTCCAATGTTTTCTCTCTCTCTGTAGTTCCGCGAGAGGTCGTCGTGCTTCCTGATGAAGAAGAAGAGGGAGTGCCTCTACAGGAGAGGAGGAGGAGGAGAGTGTTGGAAATATGCCCTAGAGGCAATAATAAATTAGTTATTATTATATTTCCTTGTTCATGATAATCGTTTATTATCCATGCTATAATTGTATTGATAGGAAACTCAGATACATGTGTGGGTACATAGACAACACCATGTCCCTAGTAAGCCTCTAGTTGACTAGCTCATTGATCAATAGATGGTTACTATTTCCTGACCATGGACATTGGATGTCATTGATAACGGGATCACATCATTAGCAGAATGATGTGATGGACAAGACCCAATCCTAAGCCTAGCACAAAGATCGTGTAGTTCGTATGCTAAAGCTCTTCTAATGTCAAGTATCTTTTCCTTAGACCATGAGATTGTGCAAACTCCCGGATACCGTAGGAATGCTTTGGGTGTACCAAACGTCACAACGTAACTGGGTGGCTATAAAGGTGCACTACAGGTATCTCCGAAAGTGTCTATTGGGTTGGCACGAATCGAGACTGGGATTTGTCACTCCGTGTAACAGAGAGGTATCTATGGGCCCACTCGGTAGGACATCATCATAATGTGCACAATGTGACCAAGGGGTTGATCACGGGATGATGTGTTACGGAACGAGTAAAGAGACTTTCCGGTAACGAGATTGAACAAGGTATAGGCATACCGACGATCGAATCTCAGGCAAGTACAATACCGCTAGACAAAGGGAATTGTATACGGGATCAATTGAGTCCTTGACATCGTGGTTCATCCGATGAGATAATCGTGGAACATGTGGGAGCCAAAATGGGTATCCAGATCCCGCTGTTGGTTATTGACCGGAGAACGTCTCGGTCATGTCTGCATGATTCCCGAACCCGTAGGGTCTACACACTTAAGGTTCGATGACGCTAGGGTTATAAGGGAAGTTTATATGTGGTTACCAAATGTTGTTCAGAGTCCCGGATGAGATCCCGGACGTCAAGAGGAGTTCTGGAATGGTCCGGAGGTAAAGATTTATATATGGGAAGTCATCATACGATCACCGGAATAGTTTGGGGGGTTACCGGTATTGTACCGGGACCACCGAAGGGGTTCTGGGGGTCCACCGGGAGGGTCCACCTGCCCCGGAGGGCCCTATGGGCTGTTTGTGGAGAGGGACCAGCCCCATAGTGGGCTGGGCGCCTTCCCCCCCTTAGGGCCCATGCACCTAGGGTTTGGGGGAAACCCTAAAGGGGGCGCCCCCTTGCCTTGGGGGGCAAGGCAACCCCCTGGCCGCCGCCCCCTCCTTAGATTGGATCTGAGGGGGGCCGACCCCCCTCTCCCTTGCCCTTATATATATGTGGGGGGTGGGAGGGCAGCCGCACCCAAGTTCTGGCGCAGCCCTCCCCCTCTCCCAAGTACTCCTCTTCTCCCGTGGTGCTTGGCGAAGCCCTGCAGGATTGCCACGCTCCTCCACCACCACCACGCCATTGTGCTGCTGCTGGACGGAGTCTTCCCCAACCTCTCCCTCTCTCCTTGCTGGATCAAGGCGTGGGAGACGTCACCGGGCTGTACGTGTGTTGAACACGGAGGTGCCGTCTGTTCGGCACTAGGATCTCCGGTGATTTGGATCACGACGAGTACGACTCCTTCAACCCCGTTCTCTTGAACGCTTCCTCTTAGCGATCTACAAGGGTATGTAGATGCACTCTCCTTACCCTCGTTGCTGGTTTCTCCATAGATAGATCTTGGTGACACGTAGGAAAATTTTGAATTTCTGGTACGTACCCCAACAATGGTATCAGAGCTAGGTCTATTGTGTAGATTCCTTGCATGAGTAGAACACAAAGTAGTTGTGGGCGTTGATTTTGTTCAATATGCTTACCGTTACTAGTCCAAGCTTGATTCGGCGGCATTGTGGGATGAAGCGGCCTGGACCAACGTTACACGTACACTTACGTGAGACAGGTTCCACCGACTGACATGCACTTGTTGCATAAGGTGGCTAGCGGGTGCCAGTCTCTCCCACTTTAGTCAGATCGGATTCGATGAAAATGGTCCTTATGAAGGGTAAATAGCAATTGACATATCACGTTGTGGTTTTTGCGTAGGTAAGAAACGTTCTTGCTAGAAACCCATAGCAGCCACGTAAAACATGCAAACAACAATTAGAGGACGTCTGACTTGTTTTTGCAGGGTATGCTATGTGATGTGATATGGCCAAGAAGAATGTGATGAATGATATGTGATGTATGAGATTGATCATGTTCTTGTAATAGGAATCACGACTTGCATGTCGATGAGTATGACAACCGGCAGGAGCCATAGGAGTTGTCTTTATTTATTGTATTACCTGCGTGTCATTGAATAACGCCATGTAATTACTTTACTTTATTGCTAACCGGTAGCCTTAGTAGTAGAGGTAATAGTTGGCGAGACAACTTCATGAAGACACGATGATGGAGATCATGATGATGGAGATCATGGTGTCATGTCGGTGACGATGATGATCATGGAGCCCCAAAGATGGAGATCAAAAGGAGCAAAATGATATTGGCCATATCATGTCACTATTTGATTGCATGTGATGTTTATCATGTTTATACATCTTATTTGCTTAGAACGACGGTAGTAAATAAGATGATCCCTCATTAAAATTTCAAGAAAGTGTTCCCCCTAACTGTGCACCATTGCGAAAGTTCGTCGTTTTGAAACACCACGTGATGATCGGGTGTGATAGATTCTTACGTTCACATACAACGGGTGTAAGCCAGATTTACACACGCGAAATGCTTAGGTTAACTTGACGAGCCTAGCATGTACAGACATGGCCTCGGAACACAAGAGACCGAAAGGTCGAGCATGAGTCATATAGTAGATACGATCAACATGAAGATGTTCACCGATGATGACTAGTCCGTCTCACGTGATGATCGGACACGGCCTAGTTGACTCGGATCATGTAATCACTTAGATGACTAGAGGGATGTCTATCTGAGTGGGAGTTCATTAGATGAACTTAATTATCCTGAACATAGTCAAAAGCCCTTTGCAAATTATGTCATAGCTCGCGCTTTAGTTCTACTGTTTTAGATATGTTCCTAGAGAAAATATAGTTGAAAGTTGACAGTAGCAACTATGCGGACAGTAGAAGGCTTATGTCCTTAATGCACCGCTCAGTGTGTTGAACCCCAAACGTCGTCTGTGGATGTTGCGAACATCGGACATACACGTTTTGATAACTACGTGATAGTTTAGTTAAACGGTTTAGAGTTCAGGCACCAAAGACGTTTTTCGAAACGTCACGGAACATATCAGATGTTTCGAGGGCTGAAATTGGGATTTCAGGATCATGCCCACGTCAAGAGGTATAAGACCTCCGATGATTTTTCTTAGCCTGCAAACTAAGGGAGAAAAGCTCAATCGTTGAGCTTGTGCTCAGATTGTCTGAGTGCAACAATCACTTGAATCGAGTGGGAGTTGATCTTCCAGATGAGATAGTGATGTTTCTCCAAAGTCATTGCCACCAAGCTGCTAGAGTTTCGTGATGAACTATAACAAATCAGGGATAGATATGATGATCCTTGAAGTATTCGCGATGTTTGACACCACGAAAGTAGAAGTCAAGTAGGAGCATCAATTGTTGATGGTTAGTAAAACCACTAGTTTCAAGAAGGGCAAGGGCAAGAAGGGATACTTCATGAAACGGTAAATCAGCTACTGCTCTAGTGAAGAAACCCAAGGTTGAACCCAAACCCGAGACTAAGTGCTTCTGTAATAAGGGGAACAACCATTGGAGCAGAATTACCCTAGATACTTGGTAGATAAGAAGGCTGGAAAGGTCGATAGATGTATATTGGATATACATTATGTTAATGTGTACTTTACTAGTACTCCTAGTAGCACCAGGGTATTAGATACCGGTTCGGTTGCTAAGTGTTAATAACTCGAAATAAAAGCTACGGAATAAACGGAGACTAGCTAAAGGTGAGCTGACGATATGTGTTGGAAGTGTTTCCAAGGTTGATGTGATCAAGCATCGCACGCTCCCTCTACCATCGAGATTGGTGTTAAACCTAAATAATTGTTATTTGGTGTTGAGCATAGACATGATTGGATTATGTCTGTCACAATATGGTTATTCATTTAAGGAGAATAATGGTTACTCTGTTTATTTGAATAATACCTTCAATGGTCTTGCACCTAAAAGGAATGGTTTATTGAATCTCGATCATAGTGATACACATTTTCATGCCAAAAGATATAAGATAGTAATGATAGTACCATTTACTTATGGCACTGCCATGTAAGTCATATTGGTGTAAAACGCATGAAGAAGCTCCATGTTGATGGATCTTTGGACTCACTCATTTTTGAAAACTTTGAGACATGCGAACCATGTCTATTGGTGTATACGCATGAAGAAACTCCATGCAGATGGATCGTTTGGACTCACTTGATTTTGAATCACTTGAGATATGCAAATCATACCACATGGGCAAGATGACTGAAAAACCTTGGTTTCAATAAGATGAAACAAGATAGCAACTTGTTGGAAGTAACACATTTTGATGTGTGCAGTCCAATGAGTGCTGAGGCATGCAGTGAATATCGTTATGTTCTTACTTCACAGATGATTCGAGTAGATGTTGAGTATATTACTTGATGAAACACAAGTCTGAATTATTGAATGGTTCAAGTAATTTCAGAGTGAAGTTAAAGATCAGCATGACAAGAGGATAAAATGTCTATGATATGATCATAGAGATGAGTATCTGAGTTATGAGCTTTGGCACGCAATTAAGACATTGTGGAAATTGTTTCACAGTTAATACCGCCTGGAACACCATAGTGTGATGGTGTGTCCGAACATCATAGTTGCACCCTATTGGATATGGTGCGTACCATGATGTCTCTTGTCGAATTACCACTATCGTTCATGGGTTACGCATTAGAGATAACCGCACTCACTTTAATAGGGCACCACGTAATTCCGTTGAGACGACACCGTTTGAACTATGGTTTGGAGAAACCTAAGTTGTCGTTTCTTAAAAGTTTGGGGCTGCGACGCTTATGTGAAAAAGTTTCATCGTGATAAGCTCGAACCCAAAATGGATAAATACATCTTCATAGGATACCCAAAATGGTTGGGTATACCTCCTATCTCAGATCCGGAAGCAAAAGTAATTGTTTCTAGAAACGGGTCCTTTCTCGAGGAAAAGTTTCTCTCGAAAGAATTGAGTGGGAGGATGGTGGAGACTTGATGAGGTTATTGAACCGTCACTTCAACTAGTGTGTAGCAGGGCACATGAAGTTGTTCCTGTGGCGCCTACACCAATTGAAGTAGAAGCTTATGATAGTGATCATGAAGTTTCGGATCAAGTCACTACCGGACCTCGTAGGTCGACAAGGACGTGTACTACTTCAGAGTGGTACGCAATCCTGTCTTAGAGGTCATGTTGCTAGACAACAATGAACCTACGAGCTATGGAGAAGCGATGGTGGGCCCAAATTCCGACAAATGGTTAGAAGCCATGAAATCCGAGATAGGATCCATGTATCAGAACAAAGCATGGACTTTGGTGGACTTGCCCGATGATCGGCAAGCCATTGAGATAAATGGATCTTTAAGAAGAAGACGGACATGGACGGTAATGTCACCGTCTATGAAGCTCGACTTGTGGCGAAGAGTTTTTCACAAGTTCAAGGAGTTGACTACGATGAGATTTTCTCATCCGTAGCGATGCTTAAGTCCATCGGAATCATGTTAGCATTAGCTGCATTTATGAAATCTGGCAGATGGATGTCAAAACGAGTTTCCTTACCAGTTTACGTAAGGAAAGGTTGTATGTGATACAATCAGAAAGGTTTTGTCGATCCTAAGGATGCTAAAAGGTATGCTAGCTCCATCGATCCTTCCATGAACTGGAGTAAGCATCTCAGAGTTGGAATATGCACTTTGATAAGATGATCAAAGATTTTAGGTTTATACAAAGTTTATGAGAAACTTGTGTTTCCAAAGAAGTGAGTGGGAGCACTATAGAATTTCTGATGAGTATGTATTGTTGACATATTGTTGATCAGAAATGATGTAGAATTTCTGGAAAAGCATATAGGGTTATTTGAAAAGTGTTTTTCAATGGAAAACCTGGATTAAGCTGCTTGAACATTGAGCATCAAGATCTATGAGGATAGATCAAAAACCGCTCAATGGTACTTTCAAATGAGCACATACCTTGACATGATCTTGAAGGTGTTCAAAATGGATCAGTCAAAGAAGGAGTTCTTGCCTGAGTTGTAAGGTATGAAGTTAAGAGTTAAAGCTCGACCACGGCAGAAGAGAGAGAAAGGACGAAGGTCGTCCCCTATGCTTCAGACGTAGGCTCTATAGTATGCTATGTTGTGTACCACACCGGAAGTGTGCCTTGCCATGTGTCAGTCAAGGGGTACAAGAATGATCCAGGAATGGATCATTGGACAGCGGTCAAAATTGTCCTTGGAGTAAATAAGGACATGTTTCTCGATTATGGAGGTGATAAAGAGTTTGGCGTAAAGGGTTACGTCGATGCAAGCTTTAACACCTATCCGAGTGACTCTGAGTAACAAAACGGATACGTATGGTGGAGCAACCATTTGGAATAGCTCCAAGTGGAGCGTGGAAGCAGCATTTACAATATTACATAGAGAATTGCGAAATACATACGGATCTGAATGTTGCAGACCCATTGACTAGAACTTCTCTCACAAGCAAAACATGATCAAACCCCAGAACTCGTTGAGTCTTAATCACATGGTGATGTGAACTAGTTTAGTGACACTAGTAAACTCTTTGGATGTTGGTCACATGGCGATGTGACCTGTCAATGTTAATCACATGGCAATGTGAACTAGATTATTGACTCTAGTGCAAGTGGGAGACTGTTGGAAATATGCCCTAGAGGCAATAATAAATTAGTTATTATTATATTTCCTTGTTCATGATAATCGTTTATTATCCATGCTATAATTGTATTGATAGGAAACTCAGATACATGTGTGGGTACATAGACAACACCATGTCCCTAGTAAGCCTCTAGTTGACTAGCTCGTTGATCAATAGATGGTTACTGTTTCCTGACCATGGACATTGGATGTCGTTGATAACGGGATCACATCATTAGCAGAATGATGTGATGGACAAGATCCAATCCTAAGCATAGCACAAAGATCGTCTAGTTCGTATGCTAAAGCTTTTCTAATGTCAAGTATCTTTTCCTTAGACCATGAGATTGTGCAAACTTCCGGATACCGTAGGAATGCTTTGGGTGTACCAAACGTCACAACGTAACTGGGTGGCTATAAAGGTGCACTACAGGTATCTCCGAAAGTGTCTGTTGGGTTGGCACGAATCGAGACTGGGATTTTTCACTCCGTGTAACGGAGAGGTATCTATGGGCCCACTCGGTAGGACATCATCATAATGTGCACAATGTGACCAAGGGGTTGATCACGGGATGATGTGTTACGGAACGAGTAAAGAGACTTGCCGGTAACAAGATTGAACAAGGTATCGGCATACTGACGATCGAATCTCAGGCAAGTACAATACCGCTAGACAAAGGGAATTGTATACGGGATTGATTGAGTCCTTGACATCGTGGTTCATCCGATGAGATCATCGTGGAACATGTGGGAGCCAACATGGGTATCCAGATCCCGCTGTTGGTTATTGACCAGAGAATGTCTCGGTCATGTCTGCATGATTCCCGAACCCGTAGGGTCTACACACTTAAGGTTCGATGACGCTAGGGTTATAAGGGAAGTTTGTATGTGGTTACTGAATGTTGTTCGGAGTCCCGGATGAGATCCCGGACGTCATGAGGAGTTCCGGAATGGTCCGGAGGTAAAGATTTATATATGGGAAGTCATCATACGATCACCGCAATAGTTCGGGGGGTTACCGGTATTGTACGAGACCACCGAAGGGGTTCCAGGGGTCCACCGGGAGGGTCCACCTGCCCCGGAGGGCCCTATGGGCTATTTGTGGAGAGGGACCAGCCCCATAGTGGGCTGGGCGCCTTCCCCCCCTTAGGGCCCATGCGCCTAGGGTTTGGGGGAAACCCTAAAGGGGGGCGCCCCCTTGCCTTGGGGGGCAAGGCAACCCCCCTGGCCGCCGCCCCTCCTCAGATTGGATCTGAGGGGGCCGGCCCCCCTCTCCCTTGCCCCTATATATATGTGGGGGGTGGGTGGGCAGCCGCACCCAAGTTCTGGCGCAGCCCTCCCCCTCTCCCAAGTACTCCTCCTCTCCCGTGGTGCTTGGCGAAGCCCTGCAGGATTGCCACGCTCCTCCACCACCACCACGTCGTTGTGCTGCTACTGGACGGAGTCTTCCCCAACCTCTCCCTCTCTCCTTGCTGGATCAAGGCGTGGGAGATGTCACCGGGCTGTACGTGTGTTGAACGCGGAGGTGCCGTCCGTTCGGCACTAGGATCTCCGGTGATTTGGATCACGATGTGTACGACTCCTTCAACCCCGTTCTCTTGAACGCTTCCGCTTAGCAATCTACAAGGGTATGTAGATGCACTATCCTTCCCCTCGTTGTTGGTTTCTCCATAGATAGATCTTGGTGACAGGTAGGAAAATTTTGAATTTCTGCTACGTTCCCCAACAGAGAGGTGGAGGCTCGAGCAGGAGAAATCTTGAAGTTCAAGTCCCTCAGTCGATGCCGGAGCTTGAGGCGGTGGTCGAGCGTACCGGAGTTCCGGTTCATACCAACATTACATTTTCCATCCCACTGATGACTGATCGTCCGTCAGGGTCGACTGCTCCGGTTACTGCCGCTCCAGTGCAACTCCACTCATCTGACCCAGTAGCTGCTTCGACTCCCTTGGAGCCATCACTCTTCGCTGCATATCAAACCCCAGACGATTCGCCAAGGGCTACCAGAGAAGCTCTTCACCAAGTGAACCTTGTCATGGAGCAGGTGAAGGTGATGCACGAGGCCAGTCAGGTGGCTTATAACGCCAGCACCGCCCTTCAGACCAATGTTCAGGTCAACAAACTCCGACTGAATTTTTTGAATGTTGTTTTATATCCGATCACCCCCTGGGGTTTGCATGTGTTTAGAGTTTAGGAAATCCTCCACTTCACTCGACTTGTGCTGAGTCTTAGTAATCTGTTAGGATCAGTGGGGGCATGCTAAGTGCACCCACTAGGTGTAGTCCCCGAGACCACGGTCGACTGCTGGTAGTCGACTGAGGTTTTAGAATCTTCTCTCTTTTTTTTTGACTCGCGCTGGGCAGACCCTGCCGAGTGTTGATCTGAACCAGTGGGGGCACGCTAAGTGCACCTACTGGGTGTAGTCCCCGAGACTACTGTTGAATATTTGATTCGACAGTAGTCTTAGAGTAACTTATCACTATCCTTGTCCCTTATTTCTGTCGACTGACATATCTCTCTTGCTGACTGCAGAGGTCTTGTGATCTTGGAGCTCGACTTTATGAGTTAAAGAAGAAGCATATCAGCGTTGAACTTGATCTTGAACTTGCGAAGAAGAACCTCAAGACTGCTCAAGAAGAGACGACCATTATGGGAGGTAACCAATCGACTCTTGTCCACTTAGTAGCTTGCATCTTTCACTACTTTTTCTTTCAGTCTCTTTGAACCGAGTGACTTCACACAAGCAGATGTGCGTAGTGAAAATCATCAACTTCAGGCTCGTCTGAAGAGTGTTGTTTCTTTAGAGAAAATGAAGGAAGCTTTGGAGAAGAAGGACCAGGATCTTGCTGCTGCTCAGAAGAAAGCACGTGAGAAGACAACGCTTGCGGACAAGAAACTGGCTTCAGTCGGAAAGTTGAAATAGGAGAATGCGAAGTTGAAGACCGCCATCTCGGACGCCAATCGGGAAGTCGAACAACTAAAGAAGGACAAGGAGAACCTGACCACTGAAGTTGGAGGCCTTAGAGCCAAGACAGGCAAGCTAGAGTCCTATCTGGGACAACTTGCCGCGAGACTGGTTCTGAAGCTTGAAGGTACAACTGCTCGACTGGTCAATTGTCGTCGATTGAAGTATGTAGTAATATTGTCGACTCACTATTTTCCGTGATGGGACAGAACTTTGTCGGGACTTTGAAGTTGAAACTGGGCGGGTTGAGATAGGTCTCGACCCCATCAATTGTCCAGTGAAGGATGACGTTGCGATGAACTTGCTGCAGTTGGAATCATGCTTGGACGGCGCCGTTGCTTATCTGGCTCGACTGAAGGCTGTGATGACCCGGGTGGACGCTGAACTCTGGCCTCAGGCGGAACTTTCTCAAGACCTCAAGTCACTGATGACTCGACTCAATCAGATTCCTGGTCGAGTGCAGGAGTGGAAGAAGTCATCCGCTCGCTGTGGTGCCGACGTCGCCCTGTCACTGGTTCGAGTGCACTGCAAGGACGCCAAAGAAGACAAGTTGGCGGCTCTCAAGGTTGCAAATACTAAGAAGCACTCTTTCCAGTCCTTCATGGACACCTTCCTTGAGGCTGCCACTCGCATCGCGGACATCATTGACCTTGACAGCTTCTGCGCAGTCCTTCTCCCGCCGAGTGATCAAAAAAATATTATGCTTCACCCTTATTTGCCTCGGAATGCCGAGTGAATCTGTAATCGTTAAAAACTCCTCCGGCCTGACACCCAAGTACTTTTAATTCGCTGTTAGAAACCTTTGGATTTATTTGAACTTAGCTTATCTTAGAATATGTTGCGTTTGTACTCTTGATGCAGTTTCCGAGGAAGGGGCCGCAGTCGACCTATTGTACAAGCCTTGAGCGGTATTGATCATCTCATCAGCGAGGCACTCGGCAATGGTTTTGACGTCCCTAAAAGCAGCTAGCTATTGGATGAGCCTTTGGCAGCATTGATTAGCTCATCAGCGAGGCATTCAGCAATGGTCTGGACATCCCTGAAAGCAGCTCGCCCTGGCGTCAGTTCGCCTCGGTGGTGCGCACAATCTTGTCCTTCTTCTTGACGGTGCAACCCCGGGGGGAGGGGTCGTGGTCGACCCATACCACTCGCCACTCGGTAGGATTTTTAATACTTAGGCGAGTACTGGACTGCAGCTAAGCCCCCCGAGTGAGAGGATTGCTCATCACTCGGTGGGATTTTCAAAACTTAGGCGAGTACTGGACTGTAGCTAAGCCTCCGAGTGAGAGGATTGCTCACCACTCGGTAGGATTTTTAACACTTAGGCAAGTACTGGACTACATCTAAGCCTCCGAGTGAGAGGATTGCTCACCACTCGGTAGGATTTTTAATACTTAGGCAAGTACTAGACTGCAGCTAAGCCCCCGAGTGAGAGGATTGCTCATCACTCGGTAGGATTTTTAACACTTAGGTGAGTACTGGACTGCAGCTAAGCCTCCGAGTGAGAGGATTTCTCACCACTTGGTAGG
>NC_041383.1:645494564-645632853 GCF_002162155.2 Triticum dicoccoides | reverse complement strand
GATTTTTTAATACTTAGGTGAGTACTGGACTGCAACTAAGCCCCCGAGTGAGAGGCTGGCTCACAACTCGGTAGGATTTTTTTATCACTTAGACGAGTACTGGACTGCAGCTAAGCCCTCGAGTGAGAGGCTGGCTCACCACTCGGTAGGATTTTTTTTATCACTTAGGCAAGTACTAGACTGCAGCTAAGCCCCCGAGTGAGAGGCTGGCTCACCACTCGGTAGGATTTTTTTAACACTTAGGCGAAAACGGATTCGCAGCTAAGGCACCCACTGGGGGATTTTAGAACATGTAAAAAATGAATAACAATCATTCGGAAGACTATAAAATCATGTCTTTTATAATCAAAATAAAATGTATTTCTTATTACATCTCAATAGTCTGAATGCTTAAGAGTAAAAGGGGCGAAGCAGATCTGCATTCCAGGCGTGTGGCTCATCTTTATTGTGCTCGACGTTGAAAAGACGATATGCTCCGTTGTGGAGCACTTTGGTGATGATGAAGGGGCCCTCCCAAGCGGGAGCAAGCTTGTGTGGTCTCTGCTGGTCCACTCGAAGAACCAAGTCTCCTTCCTAAAATGCTCGACCCCTTACGTTTCTGGCATGGAATCGACGCAGGTCTTGTTGGTAAATGGTCGACCGGATCAAGGCCATTTCCCTTTCTTCTTCCAGGAGATCGACTGCATCTTGCCGAGCCTATTCTTCTTCTGCTTCCGAGAAGAGCTCGACTCGTGGCGCATTGTGGAGCAGATCACTCGGGAGTACGGCTTCAGCTCCATAGACTAAGAAGAATGGAGTTCTTCCAGTCGGCCGATTAGGAGTTGTTCTTAATACCCAAAGTACTGATGGAAGTTCGTCGACCCAAGCACTTGCCACATGCTTGAGGTCACGCATCAATTGGGGTTTCAGTCCTTTGAGAATCAATCCATTTGCTCTTTCAGCCTGCCCATTCGACTAAGGATGGGCAACTGAAGCGTAATCGACCCTCGTGCCTTGGGAAGCACAAAAGGCCATGAACTCATGAGAATCGAAGTTTGACCCGTTATCTGTGATGATGTTGTGCAGAACACCATATCTCAGTATTAATTCTCTGATGAAACTCACAGTCGTACTTGCTTCAAGGTTTTTAATGGGCTTGGCTTCGATCCATTTGGTAAAGTTGTCGACTGCTACCAGCACATGGGTAAACCCACTCCTGCCGGTCCTCAGAGGTCCAACCATGTCCAACCCCCAGACATCGAAAGGTCAGATGAGTGGAATAGTCTTCAGAGCTGATGCGGGCTTATGGGACATGTTGGAGTAAAACTGACAACCTTCACATTTGTCTACTATTTCTTTCACCATCTCATTAGCATGAGGCGAGTAAAATCCAACTCGGTATGCTTTGGCCATGATGGTCCGAGAGGACGCATGGTGACCACATGTCCCCGAGTGAATATCATTGAGGATCATTCGGCCTTCTTCTGATGTGATGCATTTTTGGCTGGCTCCAGTTACACTTTCTCTGAACAACTGCCCTCTTATAACCGTAAAGGCTTTGGATCATCGGACGATCTGTCGAGCCTCTTCTTCATCCTCTGGAAGTTCTTTCCTAAGAATGTATGCAATGTATGGTACTGTCCAGTCGGGAGTGATGACCAAAATCTCCATGATCAAGTCGACCACGGCTGGGACTTCGACTTCAGTCGGATCTGTAGCACTCTTAGGCTGTGGGGGCTCTTCAATGAAGGGATCCTCCTGAACTGAAGGCGAGTGGATATGTTCCAAAAACACATTGCTAGGGATGGTGTCTCTCTTGGATCCTATCTTTGCCAATTCATCTGTAGCTTGATTTTTCAGTCGGGGTATATGGTGAAGCTCCAACCCCTCAAACTTCTTTTCCAGCTTTCTTACCGCATTGCAATAACCAGTCATGGCTGGGCTCCTGACATCCCATTCTTTCATCACTTGATTGACCACCAAATCCGAGTCACCGTAGACCATAAGGCGACGGACATCGAGTGAAATGGCCATACGTAACTCGTACAACATTGCTTCATATTAAGCTTCATTGTTGGAAGAGTCAAAATGAATTTGGAGAACGTAGTTAAGCTTGTCCCCACGGGGGGATACCAACACTACCCCAGCACCAGAACTATTCAGCATCTTGGAGCCATCGAAGAACATGGTCCAATGCTCCAAGTGAACTTGGGTCGGCAGTTGCTGCTCAATCCACTCGGCAAGGAAATCCGTGATTGCTTGGGACTTGATAGCTTTCTTTGCCTCAAACTTGATATCCAATGGAAGGAGTTCAATCACCCATTTTGCCACTCGACCAGTTGCATCTCTATTGTTCAGAATTTCAGATAATGGTGCGTCATTGACGACTGTAATGGAGTGATCAGACAAATAGTGTGCAACCTTCTTCATGATCATGTAGATTCCATAGACAAGCTTCTGATAATGTGGATATCGTTGCTTGGATGGAGTCAAAACTTTAGAGAGATAATACACTGGGCGCTGAACTTTGTAAGCTTTTCCTTCTTCTTCCCGCTCGACCATGAGTATTGTACTGACAACTTGTCCAGTGGTTGCAATATCAAGCAGTAAAGGCTCCTTGGTGATTGGCGCAGCAAGCACCGGCTGGGTGGAAAGCAGGGCTTTGAGCTCTGCAAATGCTGTGTCAGCTTCTTCAGTCCACTCGAACTTATCAGATTTCTTCATCAATCGGTAAAGAGGTAAGGCCTTTTCACTAAGATGAGAAATGAATCGACTCAAGGCGGCCAAACAACCATTAAGCTTCTGAACGTCATGCACACGCATAGGGCGTTTCATTCGGAGGATGGTATCAAAGTTTTCTGGATTTGCATCGATCCCTCGTTCGGAAACGAGGAATCCGAGTAACTTTCTGCCTGGAACTCCGAATGTGCACTTTGACGGATTAAGCTTGATATCGTACCTTCTTAGGTTGGCAAAGGTTTCTGCGAGGTCAGCCAGTAGGTCGAAACCTTTGCGTGACTTGACCACAATGTCATCCATGTATGCTTCCACATTCTGATTGATTTGAGTGAGCAGGCACTTCTGAATCATCCTCATGAATGTGGCTCTGGCATTTTTAAGGCCAAATGGCATGGTGACATAGCAGAAGCACCCAAATGGGGTGATGAAAGCTGTTTTTATTTCATCAGGACCATACATTCGGATCTGATGATACCCGGAATATGCATCTAAAAAAGACAAGCGCTCGCACCCCACAGTCGAGTCCACAATTTGATCGATGCAAGGGAGAGGGAAATGATCTTTCGGGCAGACCCGATTGATATGCTTGAAATCGATGCACATACAAAGTGAATCGTCCTTCTTAGGGACCATGACCACATTGGCAAGCCACTCAGAGTGGTAGATCTCTCGAATGAACTCTGCTGCTAGGAGCCGAGCCACCTCCATGCCAATTGCCTTTCTCTTTTGCATGGCGGACCGCTGAAGATGCTCCTTGACAGGTTTTATCTTGGGATCGACGTGCAAATGGTGCTCAGCCAGTCCCCTGGGTACACCCAGCATGTCAGAAGGTTTCCATGCGAAGATGTCCCAGTTCTCACGGAGGAACTGGATGAGCGCTTCTTCCTATTTTCTGTCGAGTGTTGTTGAGATATGAGTCGGTGCAGCATTGGGATCGGTCGGGTGAATATGAATCGGCTTCATTTCACCGGACGACTGAAATGCAAAATCTGTGGCAGGTCTCTTAGTTCGGAGTAAATCGCTCGGATCTGCATTCTTCTGATATTCTGGAAATTCAACTGTTGCCATTTGCGCATCGGGAATCTTGGAACCCTTCTGGAAGCATTCCTCCGCCTTTTGCCGATTGCCAGTAACTGTGGTCACACCTCTGGGACCAGACATCTTCAACTTGAGGTACACGTAACATGGCCGAGCCATAAAACGCGCGTAGGCAGGCCTACCCAGAATGGCATGATAAGCACTTTGGAAATCCACAACTTCAAATGTCAACTTTTCCCTACGGTAATTCTTGGAATCACCAAAAACCATGTCAAGGGTGATCTGGCCGAGTGATTCGGCTTTCTTCCCAGGAATAACACCATGGAAACTCATATTGCTCTCGCTAAGTTTGGACATCGGAATGCCCATCCCCTTCAAGGTTTCAGCATAAAGGATATTCAGGTCGCTACCACCATCCATTAGCACTTTGGTCAGTCGAGTACCTTCGATCACTGGGTCGACCACCAACGCTTGCCTCCCAGGGGTGGCTATACGCGCAGGGTGATCCGACTGATCGAATGTGATGGTTGTTTGGGACCATTTCAGGTATGTAGTCGTCGTTGCCAGGGTGACCATATTCACTTCTCTGTTGATCATTTTCAATTGACTCTTGCTCTCAACATTAGCAAAAATCATCAGGGTGGAATTGACTTTGGGATAACCGTCGTCTTCTTCCTCATCCTAGTCTCTGTCCGACTCCTTTCCTTTTTCACTGGGTAAATTCTCTTGGAACTGCTGGATCAGGAGCCGACACTGTCGAGTGGTGTGTTTAGGGTAAATCAGATTACCCTCTTCATCCTTCTTCGTGTGAATGTGACACGGCAAATCCAACACATCATTTCCTTCTTGGTCCTTTACCTTCTTAGGGGGCCAGGGTCCCTTAGGTTTTCCTTTAAACTTTCCTTGATCTACTGCCGCAATTTCACCGGGCGCCGCGGGCTTGGCCTTTCGTTTCTGTTTCCGGCTGGAATTGACTCCGCCCGTGTCATGGCCGACTGGTTTGCCCTTTCCGTTGCGGAGTCGATCTTCTTCTTCTCCGTTCGCATACCGGGTATCTATCTCCATCATTCGAGTCAGAGTCATATCCCCAGTCCGACCGAACTTCAGGACCAATTCTCGGTATTTAACGCCTTCCTTGAAGGCACACACTGCTTGATGTTCAGATACATTCTCCACTGTGTGATGCAAAGTGGCCCACCTCTGGATGAAATCCCTCAGAGTCTCACTCGGTTTCTGTATGCAGTGCTGCAATTCCGTTAATCCCGCTAGCCGCTTGCAAGTGCCCTCAAAAGTTCTGACGAACACTCGAGCAAGCTCTTGCCAACTGTATATACTGTTCGGGGCTAATTGAGTCAACCAGGCTCTGGCTGATCCTTCCAACATCAAAGGGAGATGCTTCATTGCCACTTCATCATTCCCGCCACCAATCTGCACAGCCACTCGGTACTCTTCAAGCCAAGTTTCAGGCTTGGACTCCCAAGTGAACTTGCTGGCTCCAGTCGCCAACTTGAAGTTGGGGGGAATCACTGCTACCCTGATGGCTCTGCTGAAACACTGTGGGACTGAAACATGAACCCTGCTGCTAGTCGGGCGATCTCTGCCAAGGTCATCCCTATGCGCCCTGTTCTGGTCGACCAAATCCTGAACGAGAATAGATCTTGCATCAAAGCCTGGCTCCCTCCGGTCGACTAGTGCTCTACGTTCACCGCTGTGAAGGCGCCTGTCATCGTACTGTCGAGACACATATGATGTACTCCTCGGAGGAGGTGTGGGCATCCGACAACGGTTCTGGCGGTCGAGTCGGTGATCGTACTGCCCATGGCCCTCACGGCGCACGGGCGATCTTGGACTGTGGGCCAACTGGACAATATTCGCCACCACGGATCTGCTATGAATTCTGTCCCACGACTAAGACACCGCTGTGTTCAGCTCTCTTGCCGCTCGGAGTAAGGCCCGGATCTGCATCAAACCTCTGCCAGCCTCTGACTGGGAAGGTTGGATCGACTCTGCGATTCGGGCTGCAGCTGTGAGATTTTGAATCGGAGTGCGGTATACCTTAGGTGGAGGTGGGAAAAGCTATCGTCGACTTGACTCGTGAATTCGTTCCTGAGCACGCTCATCGAGAGCGTGTTGGAGGTTCTCTAGTTGAGTGTGCTCAGTCAAATTAGCCAAACGCACCGCTTCCAGGGCCCGAGCCTCGGGGGTTTCTCCAATGACGGGCGTGTGGAGTGCATCCATGTTGCGGCGACGAAGTTCTTCTCTCTGCTGTGAAGAGAGGGGTTCGGGATGGTACTCCTCATGGACGCGCAATGGATCGCCGCCCCCGTCCCCGCCGTCTTCGCGTTGGAAACCAGCTGGACTGTGTGGTCCATCGACCATCAAGACTTCAGCCGCAGGGTCGCTGCTATCGCACTCGGATGGGGTCTCGACGGAGCCAGTCGACAGATCGAACATGTTGTAGAGAGTTTCATCAGGCTCGATCGCCGCAACTTGATGAGTGGCGAATGTTGAGCCACTGCGTGTTTTACCCACCGATGGAGCCGCGATCGACCGGATCGCTTGCGGCGGCGAATAGCGGAGGGAGACGACGTCATTGGAGCCGACCGATACTGAGTCGATGACTGCTAGAGAAGGACGTCGCGAACGCACGCGCGAAAGTGCGTCGCCCCTCAAACGGGGAGCGCCTCAACGTCAAAGGGAGCTTCTTGAAGCCGAGCGGAGTCGTCAGCGATGAAAACGAGTGTGCCGAGACGGATCTCGCGCCCCTTAGCCAAATCACCACCGGAAACCATGATGATGGGGATCAGAAAAATTGCAACTTCACCAACAAGTTGCTAAGACACCTGCCCCAAGGTGGGCGCCAACTGTTGTGGTTCTAAGGCTGACAGTAGAAAGGGGCGTAGGTATGGAGAGGCAATATCTCAACTATGGTGAAGGTGTACACACGAGGTTTACGAGTTCAGGCCCTTCTCGGAGGAAGTAACAGCCCTACGTCTCGGTGCCCGGAGGCGGTCGATTGGATTATATGTGTGTGATATTACAAGGGGTGCGAACCCTTGTCCCAGAGGAAGGGGGTGGCTTATATAGAGTGCGCCAGGACCCCAGCCATCCTCCATTACAAGGGGCTTAATGTACATAAAGTAGGGGCATTACTGATGACGCTAATCTTAAGTGCTATTAATGACCTTAAAGACTACGGAGTGAACGTCCGACCGTTGCAATGCTGAGTGACTCCTGATCTTCGGTAGGTCGAGTGATTCCTTGTATGGTCGAGTGACAACAAGCAAGAGGGGTATTCGAGTGATATGATGAGTCGAGTGGATTGCACTCGACACCTTTGACTGGGAGTCCTTCGTTGCCTCTTGCGCTTCTTATCTTCTAGGGTAGTGACCTTGGGTAGGACGTATAGGTTGGGCCTATGACTCTATCCTAGGTCTGTATACTCGTCAATCGCCGTCGTGGCCGCGAGGCTGTCGGAGGGAGAGACGGAGCCTCGACCCCGGTCGGGTGAGTGTGTCCTACTTGCTACCCACGTCGACCTTGGTTTCTCCCTTCCTCCGCATCCTTTTTTTGGGGATTTCTGAACTTTTTCGGTGCTCAGCTTCACCAGTTCTCTCCCAACACCATCACATATCTTGCCGCGTTCATGTCCATGTGCAAGAACTTCTTGGGTTGTCGACCGCACTGGGGTCTTTTCAAACATATTTTCACAATCCGCTCCCAGACCGTAAAGAAGGTGAACCCGAGTGACGAGAGAACACACGTGATCCAGATGTGCGGGGGTCTAGGGATCCAGATGAGGAAGAGGGGCACTTTCCCCACCATGACACTTCCTGAGTCGATCAGGGACTGGCAATCGACCTGGTTCTACTGCCAGGATATTGCGACCCCCGGTCAGTCGACCGGTCTTCCACCTTTTTCCCTAGATCGTGCCCAGCAGCCTTCTTCACTGACCGTGACCACAGCGGAGAAAGTAGAGACGAACATGTTGATTGAGAGGGTAGTCCAGTTGGTCCGTCAGGGCGTAATTGACATGGACTTGTTGGAGGTGTTTCTCAGTCGACGCATCCAGCCACTCCAAGCTTGTGACCACTCGATGTGGCTGTACTCGGGTGCCAATGACACCGCTAGGGTTCATCCGGAGGAGGTTACGGATGAGACGGTGGCCTTGTGGCTGAAGGGTATTACCGGGAACAAGGATAACCCCAGGGGAGCCAGGAGAGTCGATCCATTTGACGCTGACAACCAACTGGACAAGGTATGATCTTTGCTTTCGAGTGTACTTCAATCTATCTTGTATCTGTTCTCTGGATCCAATTGATGTTTGATTGACTTTTCATTTTGTAGGTTTATACTGAGATGTACTCCATGCCCAAGGGTGGACAAGCCCAGGAGAAAGACCAGGAGGGAGCGGACAGCGCCGAGGAAAGCGGCGAGTGGCAGTCCTCAGACGATGAGGAGGAGGAGGAGAGCGATGAGTCATACGCCGAAGAAGAAGTCGAGTCACCGCCTTGCATAGAGCGTCAATCCAAGCAGCTCCAAGATCCGGCGGGCGGGCGTGGCAAGACTATGGCTCCGAGTACGCAAGCACATAAGCGCACTCGCACTTTGACTCCGGAGCCAACAGAGAAGGTCGCCAAGCAGCCCAAAGTCGCCCCTTCGAAGTCTCGGAAGACCTTGCCCAAGATCAAGATGGACGTGCCTGTCACTTCTGCGTGAGTATCCCATTTTTTCGTGTTTCCTTACTGAATCATACTCCTGCTCTGACTGAATGAATGATGAAATTTTCAATGCTGCAACCTCTGCGACCTCCATGGATGTTGACAAGGCCCTAGGTGATGAGGAGGCTAATGACACGGCTACTTCCAAAGCCGATATGCTCTTGCCACCTTGAACTTGTTCTGTCGACTGGGTTGTCGGTTGATTGAACTCTTACGGTTTCTTTTTGTTATAGCTCCACGGGACGTCATTGAGCTTCCAGACGATGAAGAAGAAGAGCCTCTAAAGACTACGGGAAGGAAGGGCAGGGCTTCAAGCAGGAGGACGACTACAGGCCAGGGGTCTGAGTCGACAACAGCACCAGAGATGGTGGTCCAGCGATCCGGAGATCCGGCTCGGGCCAATGTTTCTTTTTCCAACCCAACTGAGCATCCCTCGGCAACGACTGCTCAAGTCTCTGCTTCGTCTGCCCAGCTCCATGCTTCAGATCCTATAGCAGCTCCGACTGGATTGCCGCCATCACTCTTTGCTGCATATCATACTCCGAACGATGTGCCGAGTGCCGCCAGGGAGCCCTTCTCCAGGCAAACCTTGTGATGGAGCAGATGAAGGTGGTGCACGAGGCCAGCCAGGTTGCCTACAATGCCAGCACCCCTCTGCAAGCCAACATTAAGGTTAGTTGGTTTCCGACTGGTCTCTTGACTAGTGATAGTTGTAATTGTTGCTTCATTGTCCATGAGGTGTCCTTGGATGAGCGTCTTGGAACTTTTATGTGCATCTATCATGGATCGGCATTTCGCATCCAACCACCCACTGGGGTGTTCTGACTTAGTGTTTAATAGCACTTCCACCTGAGTCAACCAAGTGGAGTCGAGTGTTTTTCTGAACCAGTGGGGGCACGCAGAGTGCACCCACTGAGTGTAGTCCCCGAGACCACGGTCGACTGTTGGTAGTCGACTGGGGTCTGAGAAGCTTTCTTTCTTTTTACTCATGCCGGGCAGACCATGCAGAGTGGAAAATTGGACCAGTGGGGGCACACCAAGTGCACCCACTGGGTGTAGTCCCTGAGACTATTGTTGAATGTTTGATTCGGTGGTAGTCTTAGAGCAATTGTCGTTGTGATTGACTTTTGTTTCTGTTGACTGACATATCTTATTTGCTGATCGTAGAAATCTTGTGATCTTGGGGCTCAATTTCCTGAACTAGAGAAGAAGCAGATCTACCTCAACTTAAATCTGGAGCTGGCCAAGAAGAATCTCAAGAAGGCCCAGGATGAAGCAGCCACCATGGGAGGTAATAATTCATCGACTGTCCATCATATAACTTTTTTTAGTCACTTGAACCGAGCGACTCCGCTCGAGCGGACGTGCGTAGTGAAAACCGTCAACTCCAAGATCATCTGAAGGATATTATTTCTTTAGAGAAAATGAATCAGGCTCTCGAGAAGAAGGACCAAGACCTTGCCGCAGCTCAGAAGGAAACGCGAGAGAAAACAACACTTCCGATAAGAAGCTGGCCTCAGTCAGCAAGTTAGAAGAGGAGAACTCCAAGCTAAAGATTGCTGTTGTTGAGGCCAACCAGGAGGTTGAGAAGCTGAAGAAGGACAAGGAGATCCTGACTGACGAGGTTAGAAGTGTCAAGGCCAAGAAAGGTGAACTGGAGGCTTATCTGGGACAACTTGCTGAGAAACTGGTCTTGAAGATCGAAGGTATTTCTCTTTGTCCGACTGATTCGTCGATGTCGACTGATGTATCTTATCGAATTGTCGACTCACCGCTTTTCTCACTATGCAGAACTTTGTCAAGATTTCAAAGCAGAAACTGGGCGGGTCGAGACAGGTCTTGACCCCCAAAACTCTCTTGTCCAAGATGACGTCGTGATGAGCGTGCTGCGATTGGAGGCTCGTCTGGATAATGCTGTGAACTATCTCGCTCGTCTGAAGGTGGCAATGTCGCAGATCAACACTGAACTCTGGCCTCAAGCGGAACTCCCAAAAGATCTCGAGTCCCTAATGACTCGACTGGATGAGATCCCTGGTCGAGTGCAGGAGTGGAAGAAGTCATCTGCTTGCTATGGTGCCGATGTTTCTCTGTCGTTGGTCTGAGTCCACTGCAAGGATGTCAGAGAAGACAAGTTGGCGGCTCTCAAGGTTGCCAGCACTAATAAGCTCAGCTTCCAGTCTTTTATGGACACCTTCCTTGACGCCGCCACCCATATCGCAGACAACATCGACCTTGATAGCTTCGTCAAGCCAGCAAGTTCTTCCCCTACTGAATGAACAAACATTTATGCCCCACCTTTATTTGCCTCGGAATGCCGAGTGGTTATGTAACCATTAAACTCTTTCAGGCCTGATGCCTAAGTACTTCCGCCCGTGGTTCTGAACTTTTGCGGGATTTGTCTTGAACTTGATTTCTTTGAATACCTTTGGTCTTTATCGCCTTTGGATGTTTTTGATTCCGAGTGGGACTGGATCTTTCCACTCCCCGTCGAGTGGAACTGATGATGTGATCGAACGTCACCTCATCATCCTTGCAGACTGGGATGGAGCGTACATTGTTCTTGTGACGCAGCTCAGAGGATGTGTTCAATCGACACCTCGTCGTCCTTGCGGATCGGGATGGAGCGCATGTTGTACTTGTGACTCAGCTCAGAGGATGTGTTCAATCGACACCTCGTCGTCCTTGCGGAACGGGACAGAGCGTACATTGTACTTATGCCGTAGCTCAGAGGATGTGTTCAATTGACACCTATTCGTCCTTGCATACAATGTACTTGTGACGCAGCTCAGAGGATCTTTGTAACTTAGGCGAGAACGGGGTCACGGCTAAGCCCTCGAGTGGGAGGATCGCTCTCCACTCAGAGTGTTTATTAACTTAGGCGAGTACGGGGTCGTAGCTAAGCCCCTGAGTGGGAGGATCGCTCTCCACTCGGAGTGTTTTTTAACTTAGGCGAGTACGGGGTCGCAGCTAAGCCCCCGAGTGGGAGGATCGCTCTCCACTCGGAGTGTTTTTTAACTTAGGCGAGTACGCGGTCGCAGCTAAGCCCCCGAGTGGGAGGGTCGCTCTCCACTCAGAGTGTTTTTTAACTTAGGCGAGTCCGCTGTCGCAGCTAAGCCCCCGAGTGGGAGGGTCGCTTGTCGGTGTCAAAACCGGCGGATCTCGGGTAGGGGGTCCCGAACTGTGCGTCTAAGGCTAATGGTAACAGGAGACTGGGGACATGATGTTTACCCAGGTTCGGGCCCTCTTGATGGAAGTAATACCCTACTTCCTACTTGATTGATCTTGATGATATGAGTATTACAAGAGTTGATCTACCACAAGATCGTAGAGGCTAAACCCTAGAAGCTAGCCCATGATTATGATTGTTCTTGTCCTACGGACTAAACCCTCCGGTTTATATAGACACCAGAGAGGGCTAGGGTTACACAGATTCGGTTATAGAGAAGGAGATCTAACATCCGAATCGCCAAGCTTGCCTTCCACGCAAAGGAGAGTCCCATCCGGACACGGGACGAAGTCTTCAATCTTGTATCTTCATAGTCCAACAGTCCGGCCAAAGTATATAGTCCGGTTGTCCGCATCCCCCCTAATCCAAGACTCCCCCGGTAGCCCCTGAACCAGGCTTCAATGACGATGAGTCCGGCGCATAGATTGTCTTCGGCATTGCAAGGCAGGTTCCATCTCCGAATCCTCCAAAATAAATTTCGAACACTCGAATCGTGTCAGGCTCTACAAAACAAAGTTCACATACCACCGTAGAGAGAACAATATCCCACGAATCTAATCTATTGACAACTTTACATGGTGTGACGTCACACCACGGCCCGATCATTATTCGAACTATTTTATTTTGAACCAGTCACCGCACATATTGTGAGGCGGTTTCCTTGGCACGTCTTGTCAAAGCAGAGACCGTGTCCCCTTATCATGGGATTCTCATCAATACGGGTATGGGTAACCCAACCGTGCCATCAATCGTGGCGCTTTGGAAAATAAGTGATTTTAACAGGCAAGTGGGGAGGCACACAGTTTCTACCGCCTTTATATAGAGATAAGGATCCCCCATCTTCACCCATGCCTTCTTCCTCCTTTACTCATCCATTCTCGCACCCTCGAGCCCCAGCGCCCAAGTTCTCACCTTCTCCATAAGACCATTCACAACATGTCTAGAGCGGGAGGCAAGTGGATGGCCTCCTCCGTTAAGGAGGAGAACATTACCAAGCTTCGGGAGGCCGGATACCTGGCTGCAAACATCGTGCACAGGCTTCCGGCGAAGGGGCAGATCACCCCCACTCTGAAATCTCAGTAGAGAGTAGTGTTCCTCTCTCATTTCATCCGTGGACTGGGATTTCCACTTCACCCATTTGTCTGCGGGCTCATGTTTTACTATGGGCTAGATTTTCATGATCTAGCCCCAAATTTCGTCCTCAACATCTCGGCGTTTATCATCGTGTGCGAGGCCTTCCTCCGCATCAAGCCCCACTTTGGACTATGGCTACAAATCTTCAACGTGAAACCGAAGATAGTGAGCGGCCAGCAAGCGGAGTGCGGAGACGCCATGGTGGTAAAGATGCCCAACGTTACCTGGCTTGAAGGCTCCTTCGTGGAGACTGTGAAGGGGTGGCAATCGGGGTGGTTCTATATCACCAAGCCGCGCGACGCCAACTGGGCGGCGGCCCCCGAATTCCGATCCGGCATCCCCATGCGGCTCACCTCCTGGGAAAAGAAGGGCCTGGCCTGGGGCGTACCTACAGAGCTGACCGGACTCCAGAACTGCATCAAAAATATGATAGACAAGAAGATCAAGCTTGTCAATGTGGTCCAGGTCATACTCTTCCGCCGGATCCTCCCGTGTTAAAGACAGGCGTTCAATATGTGGGATTTCGATCCGGCCGAACACCAGATGCCGCGAGAGCTCTTCGACACGACGCATAAAGACGTCTGGAAGGTGTTGTTCAAGGCCGCCGAAATACCTCCTCCCACTTCCGATGACCGCGGACTCAGCGCAAAGCGCCCTACCAATCTGGTAAGCTCTCTAAATATCACAAAACATGCCTTTCCCAGTATATTTGTGGGAGGATTTAAGCCACCATGCTGACAAAACAGAAATATGTGGCGATGGCGGAGCGGATCGACTGTCCGGCTCCGCTGCCCGAAAATATAGCCACCGCACTCCTGACGAAGATGCTGGTTCCGGCGCCTTACAAGGTGCCAAAGAAGAAGGTCGAAAAGAAGGCTACGGGGACCAGGAAAGGTCTTCGGCGCAAGGCCACGTCGGACGCCTCGTCCGAAGACGAGGGGGAGGGAGAGGAAATGCCTCCCCCGACCAGGGGGGAGAAGAGAAGGAAGACCGCCCCATCTGGGGAGGCCGAAGGGTCCAAGAAGGCGGCCACAGGGACCAGAAAAGGTGTCTGACATAGGGTCGTAGTAGACTTGTCGTCCGAGGACGCCGAGGCAGATTCCTCCCACGGAGACGGGAGGAGAAGCAGAGAAAAGCCGCCCCGCAGGGGGAGGCTAGGACGCTGAAGAAGGGAAAGACATCCCTTTCGGACTACTCCGCCACGACCGCCTATAACGAGGAGGAGTGGTTGCCCAGGGGTAAGCCCCTGGCGAAATCGTAAGCATCCGTACTCCATAGTACGTTTAATGCATTTTAGCTTTATTGTTTGTTATAACGCCGAACACGCAATTGCAGTCCGGTCGGGTCCCACCTCGAGGTATCCTCTTCGGATGGGTCCTTGAGTGAATCGAAGATGAATAGCGGTTCACTCCCGACGGCCACCTACCCACGGCCTGCGAATGACACCAAGGTGTTGTCCCAAAGGATACCGGAACAAGGGGCGACGGTTCTGGAGACGCCCCAAGGCAAAATCCCAGACGCCGGGCACATGGGGGGTAAAATCCCCATGGATTATGCTGACGGGAGCCGCAGCAAGTATGGCTCCCAGCCGGATATTGCGCCGGAACCCCTAAAGGTTCCGGATTCAAGTAGGCAGCCCCTCGCTAAGGAGGGCGAGCCGGTCGTGCCGATGACCTCCATCCAGCCGGAGGCATCGGATAATTTGTTGGAAGTGCTTTGCGGCGCTTCCATTGACGAAGAGCACCGTACTCTTACGAGTACGGTGATTGAGAAGGTTTGGTCCGCCAAAAGCGGATTGACCGAATCCTGCACCAGCCTCCTAACAGTCTTTGAGGTAAGTAATCAAAAGTGTAAGAAAATATCACCCGATAGACAGTAGCCCCTGATTCTCTGTTTGGTGTTCGAAAAAAACCAAACAGAGGGTCAACTTTTATCCGCAGGAGTCTAACAGTAAATGTCTAAACGAATAAGCAGGCGTTGCTGCTGGCCGCTGCCACCCGTACTACGGAGGTCGACGGACTCAAGCGGGATCTGAAGCGGGTCGAAGAAGAGCTCAGCCTCATGAAGAGGCAGCTCGAAGAGAACAAAGGTAAGTGATACCCCGTCCGTGTGTCATATAAAGGAAGAAAAATTGGTGATGCTAACAAAAGCATCATGATTTTTAATAGGGGCCACGACCGAAGTGGCGGCCCTGAAGAAAGCGCTATCCAAGGCCGAAGACAATGCGGCCAAGGAGCGCACTGAGCGTGAAAAATAGGATGCTCGGGTAGGCGAGGTACATCAAGTGCTCCAGGACTTCGGCAAGAAATTCGAGTCCTTCGAGCATGACTTCAAGACGCACGAGTCTGAGCTTGCGAAGGCCCTCCAGAGCATGAAAGACGCCAAGGCCGAAGCCTAAAAGGCCCTCCAGGAGATCCAGGCGGCCAAAAAGATAGCGGCGGGTAAGGCATTCATTATGCAAAGCAAGCATATGGAGGAGACATTTCTTTTACTTACCCGAATTCAGAGCTCTCTAGGGGCATTCGCAGATCTGCCACGTAGCATATCGGATGCCACGAAGTTCTACCGTGTTGAAGAGGGGAGCTCTACGGAAAAGTTGTTCTGGTCCCAGTATGCTGGGGCCGAACACCCAATGCCCTTGAGTGACCAACTGAAGCAATTGGTCGAACTCCACAAGGTGGCCGAACTGGCCATGAAAGACTTCATGGTCCGGTTGTGGCCTAGCGAGTCCCTCCCCGACAGCTACTTCGGCCTTATAAAGCGGATGGTAAATGCCTGTCCGCGGCTTGAAGTTATTAAGCACTCCGTCTGTATTGAGGGTGCCCTCCGGGCCTTTGCCCGTGCGAAAATGCATTGGGTCAAAATGGATGCAGAGAAGCTGGTGAAGGATGGACCGCCGGAGGGCAAGGTGCATCATTACCCCGAGAAGTATTATGACGGTGTTATGAAAGGTGCCCGCCTTGTGGCCGATGAATGTACCAAGGATGTAATTTTCGAGTGAATGTACTCATGTCGCCTTGTAATATGAAAACTAGTTCATGTGCGCTATATAACGCTTTTTGATTTAAAATATAACTTCTGTGCGGCTGTTGATAAAATTCTGAAAGTTGGCCAGTCGTCGGCTTCCGCCCCCGTGTAACTAGTACTGGGGTGTTCGTGGAAAACCCAAACACTCTTTATCCAAATTTTTGGTCCTTTAAGGAGGTGTTTAGCGCAGCAAACAAGGCAATCGGACTATTCGGCTTTATCACTCTCACTTAGCCATAGAAGTCTACAATTTTAAATTTTGGTGAAGCCCCTAGTATTCGGAAGGCCGAACTTGGGGCACTATACACGCCTAAATCGTACAAGGCCGATTCCTCGCTTGAAGTGGAAAAAATCTTTAAGGATTTAAGACCTCTCGAATAGCAACCAGCTCTCGCCGCATCATGACAGTCAGTTTTCGGCTTTCTCTACTAAGGTGCTTGTCTGGAAGAACCGAGACACAATCGCAGTAGTTCTCCCTGCGCTACCTTAGCCGATATAATGGAACGTAAGGTACCAAAACAAGGGAGCCGGGCAAACCCAACTATTGACCCAAGACATGATTCGGAGCTGATGCATATAATGCTATAAGTTCGGGGTGCCGCACTGTCGAAAGTGTTCGGACTTTTCTTGTCGTGTTATGGGGCACAGTAAAGCCCCTGGCAAACTGAACATACCAAAGTGTACGGGTGCAATATTAAAGTATGAAGAAAGTAATAATAAACTGATGTTGCATATTGTTTCCCGTTGTTATTTAAATAATACGTCAAAGCGTATGTGTAGAAGTAATGCGATAAGCAAAAATAGGACTATTTGACATGTCCTATCCAAGGGCAGGCTGCGTGTGGGTATGTAAAATAGGTATAACGATCGTTAACAGAGACCACCTGGGTATTCCCTTGTATGCAAAGCCTCTTGCCTCCTTGGTTTTCCTTCCCCTGATTAGTCGATGATCAGGTTCTCTGAAGGGGCAGCCCGAAAGTAAGGTCCTGAAAAGAAAGAAGATGATGAGGGTATGCGGGTCTCGTGACGGTTGAGCCGCACTGTGGACCGCATCGTCATCGTGCCTCCGCCTATGCCCATGGTATTTTGAGTGCGTAATTGTGTATGCATGGCAAAGATGCCGCCTGGATGGGACTAGGACGGAGGCCGAATTGCTAGTCGAGCTCTAGTCACGCCGAACGATCCTGTTGCAGAGTACTCCGGACTCGCTTAACGGTGTTCGAGGTTTTTATCGCCGAGTTGACGGTCTGCCGAAGAAGGCTGCTTTGTACTTCTACTGCGAGGGCCGCAGTGTGCTCCTCCGTACGGAGAGAGCGGCCTGTGTTTCCATTGACTGTTATAACCCCGCGAGGTCTTGGCATCTTGAGCTTGAGGTATGCATAGTGTGGTACCGCATTGAATTGAGCAAATGCGGTCGTCCGAGTAGTGCATGATAGCAACTACGGAAAGGGACGATATAAAAGATTAACTCCTCGCTCCGGAAGTTATCTGGAGATCCGAAGACCACTTCCAGTGTTATTGAGCCTGTACAACAGGCCTCTACGCCTGGGATTACACCTTTAAAGGTGGTTTTGGTGGGTTTGATCCTTGAGGGATCGATGCCCATTTTGCGCACTGTGTCCTGATAGAGCAGGTTTAGGCTGCTGCTACCATCCATGAGGACTCGCGTGAGGTGGAATCCGTCAATGATTGGGTTGAGGACCAATGCGGCTGAACCGCCATGATGGATACTGGTAGGATGATCTCTACGATCAAAAGTGATCGGACAAGATAACCATGGGTTGAACTTTGGGGCGATTGGCTCCATCGCATAGATGTCCCCTAGTGCACGCTTTCGTTCCCTCTTGGGAATGTGGGTGGCATAGACCATATTTACCGTTTTCACTTGGGGAGGAAATTTCTTCTGTCCCCCTGTGTTCGGCCGCCGGGGCTCCTCGTCGTCCTCGCTATGCAGCCCCTTGTCCTTGTTTTTGGCATTCACCTTGCCAGCCTGTTTGAAGACCCAACAGTCTTTGTTAGTGTGGTTGGCAGGTTTGTCAGGGGTGCCGTGAATTCGACACGAGCGGTCGAGTATGTTGTCTAGACTGGACGATCCCGGATTGTTTCTTTTGAATGGCTTTTTCCGCTGAATCCGGCATTGACTGTCGTGTCTTCGGTGTTGTCGCCATTGTTCCGACGCTTATGCCTGTTGCGCCGTGGCTTGACGTTGCTGTCGCGGATATCTGAAGTGCCAGAGTTTCTTGGCGTGGTGCTACTGCGAGCTAGCCAGCTGTCCTCGCTCGAAAAGCGGGTCATGAGAGTCGTGAGGGCTGCCATGGACTTTGGCTTTTCTTGGCCGAGGTGTCGGGTGAGCCACTCGTCGTGGATGTTATGCTTAAAGGCCGCTAGGGCTTCGGCATCCGGACAGTCGATGATTTGGTTCTTTTTAGTTAGGAACCGAGTCCAGAATTTCCTGGCTGACTCTCCGGGCTGTTGGGTTATGTGACTTAAGACATCAGCATCCGGTGGCCGCACGTAAGTGCCTTGGAAGTTGTCGAGGAATGCGTCCTCCAGGTTTTCCCAACTACCAATGGAGTTCCCCGGCAGGCTATTCAGCCAATGTCGGGCCGGTCCTTTGAGCTTAAGGGGAAGATATTTGATGGCATGTAGGTCACCATCGCAGGCCATGTGAATGTGGAGAAGGAAATCTTCAATCCATACTGTGGGGTCTTTTGTGCCATCGTATGATTCGATGTTTATGGGTTTAAACCCTTCTGGGAATTCATGATCCATTACTTCATCAGTGAAGCAGAGGGGGTGTGCGGAGCCTCTATTTCGGGCTATGTCACCACGTAGTTTGAATAAGTCTGGTCTATTGTGTTCGGCCCAGCTGGACTTGTTGTTAGTATATCCAGCATGACGGTCATTGTCACATGTTGTGGCGCGCCCCCGCGATCCGTAGATCGATCTTGGCTGTCCTACTTTGTTTTCCAGTATGTCTAGCAAGTCGTGTGTATTGCCCCCGGCCATAGTGTATTGGCGTCGAGGTGCGGGCTGGTGTTCGGGTTGATACGCCGCTTTGTCTCGGCCACGAGGTGGCCGGTCAACCTCGTCCTGTGCTGGTAGTGTAGGCTCTAGGGCCTCCTCCTTGAGTTGAGGTAGCAACTTGTGCTTTGGGTAACCTTTCGTTGGGCGCTTGAGTTTGTATTCCTCGGCTGCCAGGACCTCAGTCCATCTGTCTGTGAGCAGATCTTGATCAGCTTGGAGCTGCTGCTGCTTTTTCTTTAGGCTTCTTGCAGTGGCTATAAGCCGGCGCTTGAAGCACTCCTGCTCGACGGGATCCTCAGGCACGACAAATTCATTGTCGCCGAGGATCACCTCGTCTTCGGAGAGAGGCATATAGTTGTCATCCTCCAAGTCTCCGCCCGTCGCTTGTTCATCTGGGATAGCTTGCCCGTCCTCCTGTTCGGCCTGCTCGAAGTTAGGCTGATCGGGGTTGTATTCGTCTTCAGCGCCATCCGTATTGTTGTTGTCTCCTGTGCCAGTATTGCTGGGGCGGGGCTTAGAGCGGCGCCAATGACGCCCATGCTTTGATTGCTTCCCTAAGGGGTTACCCTCTGTTGCCTCATCGCCATTGTTTTCTTTGGGGGTGTCCACCATATATATATCATATGAAGAGGTGGCTGTCCAGTGCCCTGTGGGCGGTGGTTCCTGTTCTTCTCCTGCATCATCATCCATACCGTCGATGTCTTCGGAGTCGAAGTCGAGCATGTCGGTTAAATCATCGACAGTGGCGATTAAGTGGGTGGTGGGTGGGTAACGAATTTCTTCGTCATCCGCTTCCCACTTGAGCCGGGCATAGTTCAGCCAAGAGTCTCCTGACAAAGAGAGAGACCTTAATGAATTTAGCACGTCACCGAGGGGTGAGTGCTGAAAGATGTTCGCGGTGGTGAGCTCCATGATCGGTGCCCAATCAAATTGGATGGGCACGGATGCACGCGGTCCGGAACCTAAGACCGGAGACAAGTCCAGGGGTCCGGTGACACAGATTTCCTTAGAGGTGGAGTCTGTGTTCGGCTCCAATGCCGCTGAGTGTGCAGCCTCCGTGGCGGGGTCCATCCGCCCATCCTCGGATGGCGCGATCTGCTCCAGATTGAAGTCCGGAGCTGTAGCAGGTGCGATATCCTGAATACAGTCCGACGACAGATCTAAGTCATGCTCGTCGTGACCATTCGGTGCTCCTGACGCAGGCCCGAATCCGTCGAAGGTCAAGTCTCCATGGATGTCGGGCGTGTAGTTCAAGTTTCCGAACCTGGCCTGATGGCCAGGGGCGTAGCTGTCGATCTGCTCCATATGGGGAAGCGAGTTGGCCCGCAGTGCGAAGCCGCCGAACACGAAGATTTGTCCGGGGAGAAAAGTCTCACCCTGGACCATATTGTTGTTGACGATTGAAGGAGCCATCAAACCTTGCAGCGACGACACAGAGGAACTCTCAATGAAAGCACCAATGTCGGTGTCAAAACCGGCGGATCTCGGCTAGGGGGTCCCGAACTATGCATCTAAGGCTAATGGTAACAGGAGATTGGGGACACGATGTTTACCCAGGTTCGGGCCCTCTCGATGGAGGTAATACCCTACTTCCTGCTTGATTGATCTTGATGGTATGAGTATTACAAGAGTTGATCTACCACGAGATCGTAGAGGCTAAACCCTAGAAGCTAGCCTATGATTATGATTGTTCTTGTCCTACGGACTAAACCCTCCGGTTTATATAGACACTGGAGAGGGCTAGGGTTACACAGAGTCAGTTACAGAGAAGGAGATCTAACATCTGAATCGCCAAGCTTGCCTTCCACGCAAAGGAGAGTCCCATCCGGACACGGGACGAAGTCTTCAATCTTGTATCTTCATAGTCCAACAGTCCGGCCAAAGTATATAGTCCGGCTGTCCGGAACCCCCCTAATCCAGGACTCCCTCATCGCTCTCCACTCGGAGTGTTTTTTAACTTAGGTGAGTACGGGGTCGCAGCTAAGCCGCCGAGTGGGAGGGTCGCTCTCCACTCAGAGTGTTTTTTAACTTAGGCGAGTACGGGGTCGCAGCTAAGTCCCCGAGTGAGAGGGTCGCTCTCCACTCGGAGTGCTTTTTTAACTTAGGTGAGTATTGGGTGGAAGCTAAGCCTCCGAGTGGGAGGGTGGCTCTCCACTCAGAGTGTTTTTTAACTTAGGCGAGTACGGGGTCGCAGCTAAGCCCTCGAGTGGGAGGATCGCTCTCCACTCATAGTGTTTTTTAACTTAGGCGAGTACGGGGTCGCAGCTAAGCCCCCGAGTGGGAGGATCGCTCTCCACTCAAAGTGTTTTTTAACTTAGGCGAGTATGGGGTCGCAGGTCAGCCCCCGAGTGGGAGGATCGCTCTCCACTCGGAGTGTTTTTTAACTTAAGCGAGTACGGGGTCGTAGCTCAGCCCCCGAGTGGGAGGATCGTTCTCCACTCGGAGTGTTTTTTCACTTAGGCGAATCAGGTTTGCGGCTAAGCACCCACTGGGGGATTTGAACACAATTGTTTGTGAAAACAAACAATTTGTGATTGCGGAAATGATGTCTTTGATAAGCAAACTGAAGTACTTTTATTATAACTCATCGATTCGAGTGATTTATGTGTAGAAATGGTGGAACAGCTCTGCGTTCCACGCACGTGGCTCATCCATCTTCTTGGCTATGTTGTTGATGTGGTATGCTCCGTTGTGAAGCACCTTGGTGATGATGAAGGGGCCTTCCCAGGCCGGGGCAAGGTTGTGCAGCCGTTTCTGATCCACTCGGAGCACAAGGTCTCCTTTCTGGAATGCTTGCCCTCTGACATTGTGGGCATGGAACCGACGTAGATCTTACTGATAAATGGTCGACCGGATCAGAGCCATCTCTCGTTCCTCTTCTAGGAGATCCACTGCGTCTTGGCGTGCCTGCTCAGCTTCAGCTTCTGAGAAGAGTTCCACTCGGGGAGCATTGTGCATCAAGTCGCTCAGAAGCACAGCCTCAGCACCGTACACCAAGAAGAAGGGGGTTTGGTCAATTGACCGGCTTGGCGTTGTTCTTAGACCCCATAGGACGGATGGCAACTCAGTCACCCAAACTCCAACAATGTGCTTGAGGTTGCGCACCAGCCGGGGTTTCGGTCGTTGAAGGATCAAACCATTCGCCCTTTCTGCTTGCCCATTTGACTATGGGTGTGCAACGGATGCAAATTCGACCCGGGTGCCTTGGGAAGCACAGAACGCCTTGAATTCAAAGTTGGAGCCATTATTCATGATAATACTGTGAGGGACTCCATATCTGAATATCAATTCTCTGATGAAACTGGCGGCAATGCTTGAGTCAAGGTTTTTGATAGGCTTGGCTTCAATCCATTTGGTGAACTTGTCGACTGCTATGAGCAAATGAGTTAAACCACTTCTGCCGATCCTGAAGGGTCCAACCATTTCTAACCCCCAGACTGCAAACGACCAGACGACTGGAATAGTTTTCAAGGCAGATGCGGGTTTGTGGGACATGTTGGAGTAGAACTGACATCCTGCGCACTTGTCGACTATATCTTTCGCCATCTCATTCGCATGAGGCCAATAAAATCCCGCTCGGTATGCTTTGGCCACAATGGTCCGAGAGGACGCATGGTGACCATAGGTCCCCGAGTGGACCGCGTTTAGGATCATTTGGCCTTCTTCTGGGGTGATGCAGTGTTGAGCCACTCCTATGACACTTTCTCTGTAGAGCTGCTCTTTTATCATGGTGAAAGCCTTTGATCGTCAGACGATCTGTCGAGCCTCATCCTTTTCCTCTGGGAGCTCCTTCCTAAGTATATATGCAATATACGGCACTGTCCAGTCGAGCGTGATCACTAAGACATCCATGATCAGGTCGACTACAGCTAGAACTTCGACTTCAGTCGGATCGGCTAAACTTATCGGCTGTGGGGGTTCTTCCTTGAAGGGATCTTCCTGTACTGACAGGGTGTGGATATGCTCCAAAAACACATTACTGGGGATAGGCTTCCGAGTGGAACCTATCTTCGCTAGTTCGTCAGCCGCTTGATTCTTGATTCGGGATATGTGATGGAGCTCTAACCTCTCGAACTTCTTTTCCAGCTTCCTTACTGCATTGCAATAACCGGTCATCGCTGGACTCCTGACATCCCATTCCTTCATCACCTGATTGACCACTAAGTCTGAGTTGTCGTATACCATCAGGCGTTGGACGCCGAGTGAAATGGCCATATGCAACCCATACAGAAGTGCCTCATATTCAGCTTCGTTGTTTGAAGAATCAAAGTGAATCTGGAGGACATGGTTGAGCTTGTCGCCTCTTGGGGACACCAGAACTACTCCTGCGCCGGATCCATTCAGCATCTTAGAGCCATCAAAGAACATAGTCCAGTGCTCCGAGTGAACCTGAGTCGGTTGCTCCTGTTTGGTCCATTCTGCAAGGAAATCTGCTATTTCCTGGGACTTGGTGGCCTTCTTTGCCTCAAACTTGATATCTAACGGAAGGTGTTCAATCGCCCATTTCGCCACTCAACCAGTTGCATCTCTATTGTTCAGGATTTCTAATTGTGGAGCATCACTGACAACTGAAACCGAGTGGTCTGAGAAGTAGTGTGCTACTTTCTTCATGGTCAGATAAATTCCATAAACTAGCTTCTGATAGTGTGGGTATCTCTGCTTGGATGGAGTTAAGACTTCAGAAATATAATACACTGGGCGCTAAACTTTGAAGGTCTTGCCTTCTTCTTCCCGCTCGACTGTGAGTACTATGCTGACAACCTGTCTAGTGGATGAGATGTAAAGCAGTAAAGGCTCTTTGCTGATTGGAGCAGCAAGCACCGGCTGGGTGGAAAGCAGGGCTTTGAGCTCTTCAAACGCTGCTTCAGCTTCGTCATTCCACTCAAACTTATCATAATTATTCGTCAGTCGGTAAAGAGGCAATGCCTTTTCACCGAGGCATGAAATGAATCGACTCAATGCGGCCAAGCAACCAGTAAGCCTCTGAACATCATGCACACGCACAGGGCGTTTCATTCGGAGGATTGTGTCAACCTTCTTTGGGTTCACGTCGATCCCTCATTCTGAAACGAGAAAACCGAGTAATTTTTCGCCTGGGACTCCGAATGTGCACTTTGATGGATTGAGCTTGATATTGTATCTTCTCAGATTGGCAAAGGTTTCAGCGAGGTCAGACGGTAGGTCGGAACCTTTGTGTGACTTGACCACTATGTCATCCATGTACGCTTCCACATTCTGACTGATTTGAGTGAGCAAACGCTTCTGAATCATGCACATGAACGTGGCACCAGCATTCTTGAGGCCGAATGGCATGGTGACATAGCAAAAACATCCGAACAGAGTGATGAAAGTTGTCTTTATCTCATCGGGTCCGAACAGATGGATGTGATGGTACCCGGAGTATGCATCCAGAAAGGACAAGCGCTCACATCCCGCAGTTGAGTCGACTATTTGGTCGACGCGGGTAGAGAAAAATGATATTTCGGGCATGCCCGATTGATATGCTTGAAATCAATACACATACGAAGTGACTTATCTTTCTTGGGGACCATGACGACGTTGGTGAGCCACTCGGAGTGGTATATCTCGCGGATGACCTCTGCTGCCAGGACCCGAGCCACTTCTTTGCCAATTGCCTTTCTCTTCTCTGTGGCGGACCTACAGAGATGCTCGTTGACAGGTTTTGCTTTTGGGCCGACTCGCAAACGGTGCCCAGCCAGTCCCCTGGTTACACCCGGCATGTCTGATGGTTTCCATGTGAAGATGTCCCAGTTCTCACAGAGGAACTGGATGAGCGCTTATTCCTATTTGCCGTTGAGTGTTGTTGAAATATGGGTCGAAGAAGCATTTGGATCGGTCGGGTGAATGTGAATCGGCTTTGTTTCCCCTGCCGACTGAAATGCGGACTCTGAAGCGGGTTTTTTGGCACGCAACAAATCACTCGGATCTGCATTCTTCTGGTATTCTTGAAACTCTACTGCTGCCATCTGTTCATCAACAATCTTACAGCCCTTCTGGAAGCAATCTTCTGCTCTTTGTCGACTCCCAGTGACCATGATCACGCCTTTGGGGCCAGGCATCTTCAGCTTGAGGCATACATAACACAGTCGAGCCAAGAAACGAGCATATGCAGGCCGGCCCAAAATGGCATGGTACACACTTTTGAAATCCACTACCTCAAAGGTCAACTTCTCCTTGCGATAATTCTTCTCATCGCCGAAAACCACGTCAAGAGTGATCTGGCCGAGTGAATCGGCCTTCTTTCCTGGGATGACTCCGTGGAATCGTATGTTGCTTTCACTGAGCTTGGACATCAGGATGCCCATCCCTTTGAGGGCCTCAGTGTACAGGATATTCAGACCACTGCCACCGTCCATCAAAACCTTGGTCAGTCGAGTGCCCCCAACGACTGGGTCGACCACCAACGCTTCTCGCCCAGGGGTGGAAACATGTGCTGGGTGACCGGACTGGCCGAATGTTATGGTTTTTTTATCACTTCAAGTATGTCTTTGTTGCCGGAGCAACCATGTTCACTTCCCTATTGATCACTTCTAGTCGACTTTTGTTCTTGACATCAGCAAAAATCATCAAAGTGGTATTGACATTGGGGAAACCGTCCTCATATCCTCTTACTTGTCTTCTTCTTTATCAGACTCTTTATCCTTCTCACTAGGCTGACCTTTCTTCTGGAAGCTCTGAATTAGGAGTCGACACTGTCGAGTGGTATGCTTGGGGAGAATCAGATTCCCTCTTCATCTTTCTTAGTGTTTATATGACATGGCAAATCAAGTACATCATTTCCATCTTGATCCTTCACCTTCTTAGGGTTCCAGGGCCCCTTGGGCTTCCCTTTAAACTTTCCCTGGTTCAACATTGCTGCCCTAGTAGGGCCTACTGCCTCAGCCTTTCGCTTCCGCTTCCGATTCAAATTCCCACCTCTGGTGTCTTGGGGGATGATGTCTACTACACAACCTTCTTCTTGTAGACGTTGTTGGGCCTCCAAGTGCAGAGGTTTGTAGGACAGTAGCAAATTTCCCTTAAGTGGATGACCTAAGGTTTATCAATCCATGGGAGGCGTAGGATGAAGATGGTCTCTCTCAAACAACCCTGCAACCAAATATCAAAGAGTCTCTTGTGTCCCCAACACACCCAATACAATGGTAAATTGTATAGGTGCACTAGCTCGGCGAAGAGGTGGTGATACAAGTGCAATATGGATGGTAGATATGAGTATTTGTAATCTGAAAATATAAAAACACCAAGGTAACTAATGATAAAAGTGAGCGTAAACGGTATTGCAATGGTAGGAAACAAGGCCTAAGGTTCATACTTTCACTAGTGCAAGTTCTCTCAACAATAATAACATAACTGGATCATATAACTATCCCTCAACATGCAACAAAGATTCACTCCAAAGCCACTAATAGCGGAGAACAAACAAAGAGATTATGGTAGGGTACGAAACCACCTCAAAGTTATCCTTTCTGTTCTATCTATTCAAGAGTCTGTAGTAAAATAACATGAAGCTATTCTTTCCGTTCAATCTATCATAGAGTTCATACTAGAATAACACATTAAGACACAAATCAACCAAAACCCTAATGTCACCTAGATACTCCATTGTCACCTCAAGTATCCGTGGGCATGATTATATGATATGCATCACACAATCTCAGATTCATCTATTCAACCAACACAAAGTACTTCAAAGAGTGCCCCAAAGTTTCTACCGGAGGGTCAAGACAAAAACGTGTGCCAACCCCTATGCACAGATTCCCAAGGTCACAGAACTCACAAGTTGATCACCAAAACATACATCAAGTGGATCACGTGAATATCCCATTGTCACCACAGATAAGCACGACAAGACATACATCAAGTGTTCTCAAATCCTTAAAGACTCAATCCGATAAGATAACTTCAAAGGGAAAACTCAATCCATTACAAGAGAGTAGAGGGGGAGAAACATCATAAGATCCAACTATAATAGCAAAGCTCGCGATACATCAAGATCGTGTCATAGAGAGAACATGAGAGAGAGAGAGATCAAACACATGGCTACTGGTACATACCCTCAGCCCCGAGGGTGAACTACTCCCTCCTCGTCATGGAGAGCACCGGGATGATGAAGGTGGCCACCAGTGAGGGATGCCCCCTCCGGTAGGGTGCCAGAACAGGGTCCCGATTGGTTTTTGGTGGCTACAGAGGCTTGCGGCGGCGGAACTCCCGATCTATCTTCTGCGTCGATGTTTTTAGGGTATATGGGATTATATAGGTGAAAGAAGTCGGTCGGGGGGGTGCTCGAGGGGCCCAGGAGACACGGGCGCACCCAGTAGGGGGGCCTCCTATCTCCTGGCCTCGAGGCTTTCTGACATGAACTCCAAGTTTCCCGGATCATATTCTTCCCCAAAATCACGCTCCCGAAGGTTTCATTCTGTTTGGACTCCGTTTGATATTCCTTTTCTTCGAAACACTGAAATAGGCCAGAAAACTGCAATATGGGCTGGGCCTCTGGTTAGTAGGTTAGTCCCAAAAATGATATAAAAGTGTAAAGTAAAGCCCATAAACATCCAAAACAGGTAATATAATAGCATGGAACAATCAAAAATTATAGATACGTTGGAGACATATCAAGCATCCCCAAGCTTAATTCCTACTCATCCTCGAGTAGGTAAATGATAAAAACAGAATTTTTGATGTGGAATGCTACCTAGCATAATTCTCAATGTAATTTTCTTTATTGTGGCATGAATGTTCAGATCCAAATGATTCAAAATAAAAGTTCATATTGACATAAGAAATAGTAACACTTCAAGCATACTAATAAAAGGAATCATGTCTTCTCAAAATAACATGGCTAAAGAAAGTTTATCCCTACAAAATCATATAGTTAGGCTATGCTTCATTTTCGTCACACAAAAATGTTCCCAAATTCTACACCCCTAATGACAAGCCAAGCAATTGTTTTGTACTTAAATAATCTCAAACCTTTTCAACTTTCACGCAATACATGAGCGTGAGCCATGGATATAGCACTATGGGTGGAATAGAATATGACGATGGGGATTGTGTGGAGAAGACAAAAAAGGAGAAAGTCTCACATTGACGAGGATAATCAGCGGGCTATGGAGATGCCCATCAATTGATGTCAACATGAGGAGTAGGGATTGCCATGCAACGGATGCACCATGCAATGGATACACTAGAGCTAAAAATGAATGAAAGCTCAACAAAAGAAAACTAGTGGGTGTAAACTTGCTTGCTCACAAAGACCTAGGGCATTTGAGGAAGCCCATCGTAGGAATATACAAGCCAAGTTCCATAATGAAAAATTCCCACTAGTATATGAAAGTGACAACATATGAGACTCTCTATATGAAAAACATGCTGCTACTTTGAAGCACAATATATGAGACTCACTATATGAAGAACATGGTGCTACTTTGAAGCACAAGTGTGGAAAAAGAGATAGTAACATTGCCCCTTTTTATTTATTTTCTTTATTTTCTCTTTTTTTTCTTTCCTCCCATTTTTTTGGCCTTTTTTTGGCCTTCCTTTTTTTCTTTTTGGGGACAATGCTCTAATAATGATGATCATCACACTTTTATTGATTACAACACATGAATTACAACTCGAAACTAGAACAAGATATGACTCTATATGAATGCCTCCGGCGGTGTACCGGGATGGTGCAATGAATCAAGAGTGACATGTATGAAAAATTATGCATGGTGGCTTTGCCACAAATACGATGTCAACTACATGATCATGCAATGGCAATATGACAATAATAATGTGTGTCATGATGATAAACGTAATGGTGGAAAGTTGCATGGCAATATATCTCGGAATGGCTATGCAAATGCCATAAATAGGTAGGTATGGTGGCTATTTTGAGGAAGATATAAGGAGGTTTATGTGTGATAGAGCGTATCATATCACGGCGTTTGGATGCACCGGCGAAGTTTGCACCAACTCTCAAGGTGAGAAAGGGCAATGCACGGTACCGAAGAGGCTAGCAATGATGGAAAGGTAAAAGTGCGTATAATCCATGGACTCAACATTAGTCAAAAGAACTCATATACTTATTGCAAAAATTTAGAAGTCATCAAAAACCAAGCACTACGTGCATGCTCCTAGAGGGATAGATTGGTAGGAAAATACCATCGCTCGTCCCCGACCGCCACTCATAAGGATGCACAATCTAATGACACTTCATGTTTCAAATTTGTTACACAACTTTAACCATACGTGCATGCTACGAGACTTGCTAACTTCAACACAAGTATTCTTTAAATTCATAATCACCCAACTAGCATGACTCTAATATCATTACCTCCATATCTCAAAACAATTATCAAGTATCAAATTGATCATAGCATCCAATTCACTTCCTATGATAGTTTTTATTATACCCAACTTGGATGCCTACCATTCTAGGACCAATTTTATAACCATAGCAAATACCATGCTGTTCTAAAAGACTCTCAAAATAATATAAGTGAAGCATGAGAGATCTACAATTTCTACAAAATATAACCACCGTCGTGCTCTAAAAGATATAAGTGAAGCACTAGAGCAAATGACAAACTACTCCGAAAGATATAAGTGAAGATCAATGAGTAGTTGAATAATTGTGCAACTATGTGAAGACTCTAACATTTAAGAATTTCAGATCTTGGTATTTTATTCAAACATCAAGCAATACAAAACAAAATTAAATTATGCTCCAAGCAAAACACATATCATGTGGTGAATAAAAATATAGCTCCAAGTAAAGTTACCGATGAACGAAGACGAAAGAGGGGATGCCATCGGGGCATCCCCAAGCTTAGGCTCTTGGTTGTCCTTGAATATTACCTTGGGGTGCCTTGGGCATCCCCAAGCTTAGGATCTTGCCACTCCTTATTCCATAGTCCATCGAATCTTTACCCAAAACTTGAAAACTTCACAACACAAAACTCAAAACAAAACTCATAAGCTCCGTTAGTATAAGAAAATAAAACCACCACTTAGGTACTGTAGTTAAATCATTCTTTATTTATATTGGTGTTATATATACTGTATTCCAACTTCTCTATGGTTCATACCCTCCGATACTACTCATAGATTCATCAAAATAAGCAAACAACACATAGAAAACAGAATCTGTCAAAAACAGAACAGTCTATAGTAATCTGTATCAAACGTATACTTCTGTACCTCAAAAAATTCTGAAATAACTTGGTGGACTGAGGAGTTTTTCTATTAATCATCTGCAAAAAGAATCAACCTAAAATCACTCTCCAGTAGTGGACCTGAGGAGTTTTTCTATTAATCATCTGCAAAAAGAATCAACCTAAAATCACTCTCTAGTAAAAAATGACAGCTAATCTCGTGAGCGCTAAAGTTTCTGTTTTTTACAGCATGATCATAAAGACTTCACCCAAGTCTTCCCAAAGGTCCTACTTGGCACAAACACTAATTAAAACATGAAACCACATATAACCAGAGGCTATATGAATTGTTTATTACTAAACAAGAACAAAAAGTAGGAAACAAAAGTAAAATTGGGTTGCCTCTCCCAACAAGCGCTATCGTTTAACGCCCCTAGCTAGGCATGATGATTTCAATGATGCTCACATAAAAGATAAGAATTGAAACATAAAGAGAGCATCATGAAGAATATGACTAGCACATTTAAGTATAACCCACTTCCTATGCATAGGGATTTTGTTAGCAAACAACTTATGGGAACAATAATCAACTAACATAGGAAGGCAAAACAAGCATACCTTCAAAATTTTCAACACATAGAGAGGAAACTTGATATTATTGCAATTCCAACAAGCATACGTTCCTCCCTCATAATAATTTTCAGTAGCATCATGAATGAATTCAACAATATAACCAGCACCTAAAGCATTCTTTTCATAATCTACAAGCATAGAAAATTTACTACTTTCCAAATAAGCAAAATTCTTCTCATTCTAAATAGTGGGAGTATCATAAGCGACTTGAACACTAAAAATTGTTTCCACATTAAATGAGTAATGTTCAGAAAAAGGGTAATCAAAATCATGACAAGTTTTATAAATGTAATCATCACTACTTTTTATACCATAAGTTTCATCACAATAATCATCATAAGTAGCAACTTTGTTCTCATCATAATCGATTGAAACCTCTTCCAAGATAGTGGAATCATCACTAAATAAAGTTGACACTCTTCCAAATCCACTTTCATATTCATCACAATAAGATTCAACATCCTCCAAAATGTTGGGATCATTACTTCCTAAAGTTGACACTCTTCCAAACCCACTTTCATCATATAATCATCATAGGTAAGAGGCATGCTATCATCATAACAACTTTGCATATCAAAACTTGGGAGGCTAAAAATATCATCTTCATTAAACATAGCATCCCCAAGCTTGGGACAAACATTAATTTCAGCAAATATATTCTCAAATATTTCATCCTCATCAAACATAGCTTCCCCAAGCTTGGGCCTTTTCATATCATAAGCATAATCACTCTCATCATTAATAGTATGGATAGCACCAATAGTATAGCAATTATCATCATCACAATGATTAGTAGGAGCAACATCATTTGGGAGGGATACCTTTTAACCTTTGCTGCTCCTTCTCTTCCTTTTCTTCTTCACATTATGTGTGGGTTCAACCCTCTTCTTTGAGCTCCTTATTGATGAGATTGGTTGAATAGAAGGCTCCTCCTCGATACCTGATTCATCATAAGAAACAATAGGAGGATATTGAGAAGTCTCTTCCCTTTCATTAGTATTCTCATCATCTTCTATTTGCTTTCTTTTCTTTAGGTAATTGGCAATATAAGGATTTTCAGTGCAATTCACCGCACAAAACATATAAATATTCTCTAGATCAAAATCAAGAAATCTATCAAGATTAAATTTTGGAATAACCTCAGTTATACGTTTCGTTTCTTCATACCCCAAAATAAGACTAAGCTATTTATGATGCTCAAGGGTAATCAAGTTATCACAATTTTTGGACACCATTTGATCATGAAACAATTTGCATTGGAGATTTAAATGACCATGTTCATTGCAAAGTTCACAAGGAGCGCGAAAAATATTGAATTTTTCAGCACAATCATCAAGACTTTCTTGCAACCCTTTAGTTTCTAAATACTTATGCCTCTTGCAATATCTATTTTCCCTATTTGGTGTGTACTTGCAAACCCAATCTACTCCACAAAAATCGACATGCTTATGGGAAACATTTTCATCATAACTAGTGCAATCATCATTAGTACTATGAATATTCAAGGAGTTCATACTAGCGACATTGCAATCATGCTCATCATTCAAAGATTTAGTGCAAAACATTTTATAGATTTCTTCTTCTAGCACTTGAGCACAATTTTCCGTACCATCATTCTCACGAAAGATATTAAAAAGATGAAGTGTATGAGACAAACTCAATTCCATATTTTTGTAGTTTTATTATTTTATAGACTAAACTAGTGATAAAACAAGAAACTAAAAGATTCGATTGCAAGATCTAAAGATATACCTTCAAGCACTCACCTCCCCGGCAACGGCGCCAGAAAAGAGCTTGATGTCTACTACACAACCTTCTTCTTGTAGACGTTGTTGGGCCTCCAAGTGCAGAGGTTTGTAGGACAGTAGCAAATTTCCCTCAAGTGGATGACCTAAGGTTTATCATTCTGTGGGAGGCGTAGGATGAAGATGGTCTCTCTCAAACAACCCTGCAACCAAATAACAAAGAGTCTCTTGTGTCCCCAACACACCCAATACAATGGTAAATTGTATAGGTGCACTAGCTCGGCGAAGAGGTGGTGATACAAGTGCAATATGGATGGTAGATATGAGTATTTGTAATCTGAAAATATAAAAACACCAAGGTAACTAATGATAAAAGTGAGCGTAAACGGTATTGCAATGGTAGGAAACAAGGCCTAAGGTTCATACTTTCACTAGTGCAAGTTCTCTCAACAATAATAACATAACTGGATCATATAACTATCCCTCAACATGCAACAAATAGTCACTCCAAAGCCACTAATAGCAGAGAACAAACGAAGAGATTATGGTAGGGTACGAAACCACCTCAAAGTTATCCTTTCTGTTCTATCTATTCAAGAGTCCGTAGTAAAATAACATGAAGCTATTCTTTCCATTCAATCTATCATAGAGTTCATACTAGAATAACACCTTAAGACACAAATCAACCAATACCGTAATGTCACCTAGATACTCCATTTCCACCTCAAGTATCCGTGGGCATGATTATACGATATGCATCACACAATCTCAGATTCATCTATTCAACCAAAACAAAGTACTTCAAAGAGTGCCCCAAAGTTTCTACCGAAGAGTCAAGACGAAACGTGTGCCAACCCCTATGCATAGATTCCCAAGGTCACGGAACCCGCAAGTTGATCACCAAAACATACATCAAGTGGATCACGTGAATATCCCATTGTCACCACAGATAAGGACGACAAGACATACATCAAGTGTTCTCAAATCCTCAAAGACTCAATCCGATAAGATAACTTCAAAGGGAAAACTCAATCCATTACAAGAGAGTAGAGGGGGAGAAACATCATAAGATCCAACTATAATAACAAAGCTCGCGATACATCAAGATCGTGCCATAGAGAGAACACGAGAGTGAGAGAGAGAGAGATCAAACACATAACTACTGGTACATACCCTCAACCCCGAGGGTGAACTACTCCCTCCTCGCCATGGAGAGCGCCGGGATGATGAAGGTGGCCACCGGTGAGGGATCCCCCCTCCGGCAGGGTGCCGGAACAGGGTCCCGATTGGTTTTTGGTGGCTACAGAGGCTTGCGGCGGCGGAACTCCCGATCTATCTTCTGCGTCGATGTTTTTAGGGTATATGGGATTATATAGGTGAAAGAAGTCGGTCGGGGGGTGCTCGAGGGGCCCAGGAGACAGGGGGCGCACCCAGTAGGGGGGGCGCGCCCTCCTATCTCCTGGCCTCCTCCAGGCTCTTCTGACGTGAACTCCAAGTCTCCCGGATCATATTCTTCCCAAAAATCACGTTTCCAAAGGTTTCATTCTGTTTGGACTCTGTTTGATATTCCTTTCTTCGAAACACTGAAATATGCCAGAAAACAGCAATATGGGCTGGACCTCCGGTTAGTAGGTTAGTCCCAAAAATGATATAAAAGTGTAAGGTAAAGCCCATAAACATCCAAAACAGGTAATATAATAGCATGGAACAATAAAAAATTATAGATACGTTGGAGACGTATCAGGCGACTGACTTGTGCTTGCCGCTCCGGAGTCAGTCTTCTTCTCCACCCTTAGCATATTTTGTGGCAATCTCCATCACCCGAGTTAGAGACATATCTCCGGTCCGACCGAATTTCAGATTGAGCTCTTTGTAGCGAACGCCTTATTTGAAGGCACAATCTGCTTGGTGATCAGATACATTCTCCACTGTGTGGTGCAGAGTGATCCACCTCTGGATATAATCTCTCAAGGTCTCATTTCGGTTCTACACACAGTGTTGTAATTCCAGCAAACTAGCAGGTCTCTTGCAGGTGCCCTTAAATGTTCTGGTAAACACTCGGGCCAACTCATCCCAACTGAGAATGCTTCTAGGGGCCAATTGATTCAGCCAAGCTCTGGCAGAACCTTCGAGCATCAAGGGGAGGTGCTTCATGGCCACCTCATCGCTGCGGCCACCAATGTGCACAGCCACTCGGTAGTCTTCCAACCAAGTGTCGGGCTTCGATTCTCCTGTGAACTTACTGATGCCAGACGCCAATCTGAAGTTGTGAGGGAGCTCAGAGGCTCTGATGGCTCTTCTGAAACACTCAGGGCCAAAAACATGGACCCTGCTTCCGCTGGGCCTGCCTCTCTGTATGCTCTGTTCCGGTCGACCAAGCCCTGAACAAGGACTGACCTTGCATCGAACCCAGGCTCTCTTGGGTCGACTGGAACTCTGCGGTCATTACCATACAGGCGCCTGTTGTCGTACTGCCTTGGGCGCAAACGACCCGCCCCTCGGAAGAGGCGAAGGCACTCGACGGTGATGGTCACGGGCGTACTCATGATCAAAATCTTCATGAGTTTTTCCCAGGTGCCGATCCCGGCGGCGATCGCGCTCTTCACGCTGCAAAGGCGACTTGGGACTGTGTGCCGACTGGACTGTATCTAACCTTACAGACCTGCTGTGGATCCTGTTCCACGACTGAGAAACGGCGGAGTTTAGGTCCCCTACCGCTCGGAGCAGCGTTCTGATCTGTTCCAAACCCCTTCCAGCTTCTGAACGTGATGGCTGAATAGACTCTGCGATGCGTGCAGCAGTTGCGAGATTCTGGATTGGAGTACAGAATACCTGAGTTTCCAATGGAAACAGCTGTCGTGAACGTCGACTGGAATCGGGGATCAGTCGACGGGCATGCTCGTCGAGAGAATGTTGGAGATTCTCCAAATGAGTGCACTCAGCCAGAGTGGCCAGGCGCACTGCCTTCAAGGCCCGGGCCTCGGCGGTTTACCCTATCATGGGGGTCTGGAGGGCCTCCATGTTGCGGCGGTGTAGCTCCTCCCTCTGTTGTGAATTGAGAGGTTGGGGCTCGTACTCCTCGTGGTCGAATGACGCGCCATCGCCGCTGTCGTTGCCGCCGCCATGGTGAAAACCAGGCGGGCTGCAACGGGGGTCAACCATGAAGACTTCTACCGCGGGGTCACAACTCCTGCTCTCGGAAAGAATATCTGCTGTCCCAGTCGACAGGTCGACTGGACTGTAGTGAAAATCGTCGGGCTCGATTACTACGACCTGGGGGGTGGCTGTCTGGCAAGCCACCGCATGCCTCACCCATCGTTGGAGCCGCGGCCGACCGGATCACTTGTGTCAACGTCCAGCGGAGTGAGAAGGCGACGGGAAAGCCGACCGATACGGAGTCGACGGCTGCCGCAAGAGGACGCCATAGGCACTCGCGCGTAAGTGCGAAGATCCGCTGATCGGGAGAGCCTCGATGTCAAGGGGAGCTTCCTGAAGCCAGGCGGAGTCGTCGGCGACGAAAGTGAGTGCTCCGAGTCGGAACTCGTGGCCCATGATCAAACCACCGGCGGAACCCATGCCGATGAAGGTCGGAGAAATCACAACCTCGCCGGAAGTTGCTAAGACGCTTTGCCCCACGGTGGGCGCCAACTGCCGTGGTACTAAGTCTGACAGTAAGAATAGGGGGTACTATGAGGGGGCGAGGCCCTAGCTACGGCGAGATTGTACACACGAGTTTACGAGTTCAGGCCCCTCTCGGAGGAGGTAAAAGCCCTACGTCTCAGAGCCCTAAGGCGGTCGATTGGAATATGCTATGTGTTTGTGTGTTACAGGGGGTGCGAACTCTTGTCCCAGAGGAGGAGGGTGGCTTATATAGAGTGCGCCAGGACCCCAGCCCACCTCCGTTACAGGGGTTCAATGTACATTAAGATAGGGCCTTACTGATAATGCCAGCTATAAAGTGTATTTAATGACCTTTAAGACTACAGAGTGAACGCCTGACCGTTGCCGTCCAGAGTGACTCCTGGTCTTCTATACTCTGAGTGATTTCTTGTTTGGTCGAATGACTTCGTATTGGTCGAGTGACATGGGGGTATCCAAGTGAGGTGATTGGTTGAGTGGATTGCACTCGGTGGCTTCAGTTGATACTCCCTGTTGTGCTTTGAATGTCCTTGCTTCTAGGGTAGTGACCTTAGGTGGGGTGTACAGGTCAGGCCTATGACCCTACCCTAGGTATATGGCATCATCACCTCCCCCATCCAACAGCAACCCTCGCCTGCCTCCTTCGTCGCCGATGCTGCCACCCATTTTTGCCGGCGACTCTGCCAGCTGTTGGCGCCTCCACATCCGCCCAGCAACGCCGCCCACTCACACGTCGCCGCCACCACCATCTTGCCACCAGGGAGCCGACTGCTTCCCACCCCCGTGCCCCCACCACACAGCCACCCCCGACCAAGAAGCCGCCTCGCCGCCCCGGCCAGATCCTCACCGGCACGCTCGTTGGACGCCGGCAGGGCAGCTAGCTGGTCCATGCGTGCCGCGACTCCCTTCGCCAGTCGTCTCCTTCGTCGACGCCCGCAAGCTGTTCGATAGTTTGCTAAGGTACAAAATGGACTCCGCCGACGAGTTCTTTTTTCACAATTTCCTTTGCGACTCCGACGATTCATCGTCCGATGACGAGGATAAGATATTGGATGCCGTGTTGGTCCATCACCACCTCAATAGCCAGCGGCCGTTGTTCCGTGGCTCCATTTCGGGCCACCTTCCGGCGTTGAATCGCAACCGAGGGAGCGGGCATTTCCTTCTTTGGAAGGACTACTTTGATACAACAAACCCGTTGTTCAAACATCAAAAATTCCGCCGCTGTTTCCGTATGAGTAGGCATCTTTTCAACCGTATTAGAGAGGGGGGTGGTCGGCTATGATGACTATTTCAAGTGCAAAGAGGATGCCGTTGGCAAGATTGGTTTCTCCTCTTATTAGAAATGCACTGCCGCCATCCGAATGCTTGCATACGGAGTGCCCGGTGATCTCATTGGCGAGTATGTCCGTACGAGCGAGTCTACATTCCTAGAGTCCTTGTATAAGTTCTGCAAGGCTGTTATTGCTGTGTTTGGCCCTAAGTACTTGAGAGAGCCGACTGCTGAAGATACAACCCGTTTGTTGGTGATGAATGCCAACAGGGGCTTCCCAGGGATGCTTGGTAGCATAGACTGCATGCACTAGGAGTGGAAGAACCGCCCTTCTGCTTGGCAAGGGCGGTATAAGGGCCATGTCAGGGCTTGCACTGTCATACTAGAGGCCGTGGCGTTTCAATATCTCTGAATCTGTCACTCTTTCTTTGGCATGGCCGGATCACACAATGATATCAATGTGCTTCAGCGCTCGCTTGTGTTTTCTAGGCTTGCCGAAGGCAACAACACACCGGTGAAATTTACTGTCAACGGCCACAACTATGACAAAAGATACTACCTGGGTGACGGTATCTATCCTCAATGGACCACTATTGTCAAGACAATACCCAACCCTGTCGGAGAGAAGAGGAAAAGATTTGTTCAAGAGCAAGAGAGTGCTAGGAAGGATGTCGAGCGTGCCTTTGGTGTTTTGCAATCTCGACGGGGCATCATTCGGTATCCTGCTAATACCTGGAGCACGCAGAAATTGTGGGAGGTGATTACTACTTGTGTGATTATGCACAATATGATCGTAGAAGACGAGCGCCTGAAACGTCTGTACGATCAAGGATTTCAGTTTCAGGGTGAGAATGTTGTGCCTGAGCATGGAGGAGCGGCAACGTTTGAACAGTTCACCCAATTTCATCATGACATGCGTGATTGAGAAACTCACATGCAACTGCAAAATGATTTGGTTGAGCATATGTGGGCTCATGTTGGCAACCAATAGATGTATCTTCTTTTATTCGTTTGCAAAACTATGTGAGGACTATGTGAGACATTTTTATTTTTATTCGGCTTGTAAAACTATGCTATTTTATTCGATTCAAACTATGTTATTTGACCATATGTTTAAATGCAAATTCATCAATGCAAAATAGGGCGGCCAGCCGGCCACGCCAGCGCATATGGGTCGGCGCGTTGGGCGTGCTGCCGACCCATATCTAAAACAGGGCGGACGCCGGGCGGGGCGGCCGACCCAAACGGACGAAATCGCCGTCCGTTTGGGTCGCCCCATTGGAGTTGCTCTTAGGACATGCGTCCAACTTTATACTAAATCAGCTACACTTAGTTTGGGACGAAGGGAGTATCACATACATCATAGCACAATATAGGACAGAGCACATTGCTCAACAACAAAAGGACATAGCACATTGCTCAACAACAAAAGGACATGGTACATTCAACATAAAGTGGAACATCTTCACCGGCGTTTCCCCTTCCCATTAGCATCTCTGCCACGGTAGAGAGCTCAAGAACGGCGTAGGGGAACTGCCGTGGAGAAGCTGGATCCGGCCTGGGCCGTGACCTTGGCGTGCAACAGCTAATAGACGATGTAAGTCTTTGTCAAGAAACTCATCACCACAGAAGGTTAAATATGCAATCTCTATCTAAAAATTCATCGCTCGATCGGCTCTTGGGTTGCACTATTTGATGCCACGGGCAGTATTGTTTTGCTTCAGCTAATACCATGGATGAATTTAGCTCAATGTATGAGAGCGGCGTTACCGCAGGCTAAGTGTTCGAGGAATTGCGTGAACCAAAGGTCTACGTCTAGTGGATTAAGTTTAGGGAATTAGCTAGCTATAAAATTTGACTTCTTAGAACAGAAAGAAGGTTTAATCGTTTAAGTTTAAATTTAAGGGAATCCGTTAAAGATGCTCTTACTAATCTCCATTTTAAAATGCACAACGTTCTACTTTCTCCGTTTCAAAATAGATGACCCAACTTTTATTAACTTTAACAAAAGTTGGATCATCTATTTTGAAACGGAGGGAGTTCAAAATATACAGCCAAACTTCTCTATCTTTCTTTCGAAAATAATAATTCTCTCTTCTTATCTCGCAAAGAGAAAAGTTCTCCATATTTGACTGCTAATTAGTACTCCCTCTATGTCTAAATATAAGACGTTTGTGCTCTATTTGAACAGCAAAAACGTCTCATGTTTAAATACCGAGGAAATATTTAACTATTAAAAAATAAAATAAAAATATACACACAAGTAGTCCTGCTTTCAGAAGAGAGCGTGTGTTGTCTGTGCTCTTGCGAGTCCCCGCATCCTTAGCCGTACAAAAAAATACAACTCCTGGCGCTGCAGCGTGGGGCTTTGTTGCTAGAAATGAATCTGGACAGTTCCTGGCTGCTGCTGCAGGCAAACTAGAATACGTCAGGAGCCCTCTTCAGGCGGAGGCAAACGCATGCCTGAAAGCAATCGAGGGCGTTTCGGAGCTTGGGGCGCAGCGCATCATTCTTGAGTCCGACTGTCTTACTCTGGTGAATGCACTGAACGGGCGGGAGCACGACGCCTCTGAGCTGGGAGTTCTTTTCAGGGAAGCTAAAAGCTTGTGTATTGCATCCTTTCAGTCGCATGAGTTCATGCACTGCAACCGTATGTGTAATAAGGTGGCGCATTATCTAGCGCAGTTTGGTTTGGGTCGGATGACCCTCTTTATGTATGGGTGTACGATGCCCCAGACTTTGTATTACCCCTGCTGGATGCCGATTTGGCGGGCCTGGTTTAAGTGAATCCAAGTGGTTCTGCTTCAAAAAAAAATAAAAAAAAATACAACTCCACAGAGCCCGAGCCGTCGTACCGCGCCGTGCCCTAGTCTACCTCTCTGACAACCGGGACGAACAAGGTTCGGCTACCACTGTCAGTGAGACGGTGGCGAACCCGGGCTGGTAAGCCCGAGTAGGCCACGTAACACGTTTGCTTGCTTCCCGTTCGTTCGTTCTTTGTTTTTTCCCTGGCGATTAGCGTACGGAACGGGACTGCGAAACCCTCACGCCTTCTCCCTCCCGGAATCCCCGCCCCCGTCCAAACCCGGGCAGAGCATATACTCCAGCCACCGCCGCGCAGATTCCCGGCCATCCGCCGACGCCACGCCACGCCACCCCCGTGCCGCTCCGATTCCGAGCTTGCCGGAGCCCCGTTTGGCTGGCGGGAAGCCTCGCCCCCTCCTCAGCGCCCCGGCCGATTTGGGGCTTGGAAGTGTTTTTTATTTAGGGCGGGATTCGGGCGGCGGGGAAACAAGGCGCGACGCGAGCATGTCGGTGCTGGAGGATTTGATCCGGGCGATCGAGCTGTGGCTGCGGATCGCCAAGGAGCAGGTGCCGCTGGTCGACCCCAGCCTCGACCCGGTGCTGCTCGTGCCCGGCATCGGCGGCTCCATCCTCGAGGCCGTGGACGAGGCGGGGAACAAGGAGAGGGTCTGGGTGCGCATCCTCGCCGCCGACCACGAGTGCCGCGAGAAGCTCTGGGCGCAGTTCGATGCCTCCACCGGTATGTGCAGAGCACCTCTTCCTTGCTTGTTCATGTCTAATAGATCTCTAAATTGCTCGAGAATGTCATGTGAGCTTGGTTACTTTACATGCTTAAGCAAACAATGATGCTAGTATTTTACTTAGACAGGAGTGTTTTGCGTGTATGTCTGTATGATGAATTGAGAACAAGTATATCGAAACAGCTTGTCTAGTTCGGTAAACACGAAACAGTATCAGCATACTCCATCTGAATTCATGTTTTCGTTGAATTTGGATTAGTTCGTCGAACCACTAGGTAATACTCCCTCCGTTCCAAAATAGATGACTCAACTTTGTACTAACTTTATAGGCTATAGTGACGTCCATTGACAAACTGCTGACTCAGTAAATACGTTCCTCCTTCTAGTCACATGTAAGTGTTGATTCAGCAGATCTTTTGCTTTCCTCATCTCATATGATGTCAAACTACTATAATGGAACAGGCAAAACCGTTTCTGTGGATGAGAAAATATGCATCACTGTCCCTGAGGATAGGTATGGATTGTACGCCATCGACACATTGGACCCAGACATGGTAACAAACTTATTTCACTTTTCATCTTCCGAATGAAGGTTTACCTTTGCTTTTCATTTACTTATGCGGTCTGCTGGTCGTCAAACAATAACTCTTTGTAGAACTATAAGTATTATCTGATATGCGTCACTGATATACTTCTAAATTTGCAGATTATTGGTGATGACAGTGTTTACTACTATCATGACATGATAGTGCAAATGATTAAATGGGGATATCAAGAAGGCAAAACTCTGTTCGGATTTGGTTATGATTTCCGCCAAAGTAACAGGTAAATTCCGCATCTGTATCACTGTTTTGTATATGTCATCCCGTGTACAGCTGTATATATATATATATATATATATATATATATATATATATATATATATATATATATATAGCATGCTATTTGGTGGTCATGCTAGTAGGTGTATACTAGAACATAATCTTTACGGGGTTGCTTTTTCTTTCAGATAAGCCAATTCATTCAGTTCCTCCCTTATTTTGATACCCCTTCTTCTCTGCAGGCTTTCAGAAACACTTGACAAATTTTCTAAAAAGCTAGAGTCAGTATATACAGCTTCAGGAGGGAAAAAGATCAATCTAATAACACATTCAATGGGGGGATTGCTTGTTAAATGCTTCATGTCTCTTCATGGTGATGTGAGTACTTCTCCAGTTCTCCTTATATTTTTGGGCCTCTGATGAAGTTTGTCATGCTTCGTGCCATGCTTAGATCTTGTGGTTTGGTTTCAATAGGTCTTTGAAAAATATGTGAAGAGTTGGATTGCAATCGCTGCACCATTTCAAGGTACGAGTTGATTGAGTATCTAGATTCTCAGGCTCTCTTATTTCTACATTAATTAAACTCGAAATATCTATTGGATGTTCTCAGTTGCTACAGTGAAAGCTTGATAATTATATCGTTTTTCATGGAATACCTGTCAATTGCGCAACCATTGGTTGAATGCCAACGAAAAATATTCCAAGGGATACTAATTTTAACTGCGATTGCCTTTAAATCTTGAGCTGGAAGTAACTTGCTGCTGCATGCCAGGTGCGCCTGGGTACATAAATAGTGGTCTGCTGAATGGAATGTCTTTTGTGGAAGGATGGCAATCAAAATTCTTCATTTCCAAATGGACTATGCAGCAATTGGTATGCTTTGATAGCCTATCCATCTGTCTCATCGAATGCATGTATTCATGTGGTCACCATGATTTTGCCTTTTGAGAAAGAACTGAAAATAACTTTTGTGCTTCAGTTGATTGAATGTCCATCAATATACGAGTTGTTGGCTAGCTCAACCTACCACTGGGAAGATACACCATTGCTACAGATCTGGAGAGAGAGCTTAGATGACAATGGCAAGAAAAGTGCCATACTGGAGTCATATGAACCAGATGAAGCAATAAAGATGATTCAAAAAGCTCTTTCCAAGCATGAGGTGAATCATTTGCACTTAAACTAAATTTAGCCACTATTGATGCTTAGATTTCTGACAATGAAATTATCATTGCAGATTATCTCTGATGGAAATCACATTCCTCTGCCCCTTAATGAGGATATATTAATATGGGCAAAGGAAACTCAAGATATCTTATCCCAGCCAAAGCTTCCAAAATCAGTGAAGTTCTACAATATTTATGGGATTGATTATGACACTGCTCATACTGTTTGGTACTTTACTATCTTTTCTACTTCTGGTTTTAGTTCTTTTCATGTGCCAATTAGAATTTTGATTGGTTCCACTGAAGTTTGGTTGACTGATGGATTAGTTGGGGTTTATAAATTTCTCAAGAAATAAGAATTGACTGGATGTTGTCTGCCTTCGCATGTTCTGGGGTTAATAGTGCTTAGTAAAATGAGTTCTGAACTTTTTCCAAAAGAGGTTGTCCTTTCTCTTGCTATGTTTGTTCAAATGTGACCTGTTTCAGAAGATATGTTGCCTTTTGTATGAAGCAAGTCTTATAACCTAAAGTTGTGTAATGCGTATGCCAAGGTAGTAATACCCTTCTCTTTGCAGCTACGGGAGCAAACGCCACCCTATTTCAAATCTTAGTCACCTCTTATATACCCAGGTTAGTTCATTTGGTAAATGTTGTATTTTGTCTATACCAAATTTTGGGATTCTTGGAGCACCAAGTAGCCCCCATTTGATTTGTCTGAACTATGTGTTCTGTCAGGGTAAATACATCTGTGTTGATGGTGATGGATCCGTTCCTGCAGAATCAGCAAAGGTATGATAATCTTCTTGTCCTCCTTTTTTCTTACTGAGCATCTGAAAAAATAGAATATGCACTGGGGGAAATGAGCGTAATCATCCTTTTTTGTCAGGCGGACGGCCTTGATGCAGTGGCGAGAATTGGGGTTGCTGCTGACCACCGAGGCATCGTCTGCGACCACCGCGTGTTCCGCATAGTCCAGCATTGGCTGCACGCGGGTGAACCTGACCCGTTCTATGACCCACTCAACGACTATGTCGTCATCCCAACCATCTTCGAGGTTGAGAAGCACCACGAGAAACGCGGGGACGTCACCTCGGTCAGGGAGGACTGGGAGATCATCTCCCACACCGACGGCGACGAGGCCAAAAGGCCGGCGGAGCTCCCCGCTATGGTCGGCGCGTTGTCTGCGTCTCGCGAGGGCAAGGATGGCCTGCTGGACGAGGCGCAGGCCACCGTGGTGGTCCACCCGGAGAGCGGAGGCCGGCAGCATGTGGAAGTCAGGGCTGTCGGAGTCAGCCACGGTGGCTAGTTACGGGCTTACTATATACTCCCTCCGTTCCTAAATACTTGTCTTTCTAGGCATTTTAACAAGTGACTACATACGGAGTAAAATGAGTGAATCTACACTCTAAAATATGTCTACATACATCCGTATGTGTTAGTCATTTAAAATGTCTAGAAAGACAAATATTTAGGAACGGAGGGAGTACTTGTACTATATATAACTTAAGTAGCTAGGGCGATTGCACATACTGTAAACCGTTGATGCACATAAGATGTGGCCAGGTAGGGAATGTGTCTCTGTAAATACGGTATACTGCTGCTTGTAAAAATCTGAACTTGGAAGCACAACGTGCACTGGCTATGAGCACCAAGGAGGAAGGAAATAATCAGAATGGATTACCAGCTTGTGACCTTGTACTGTCTGTCTGTTGGTTGAAATGTTACTACTATACTCGTATTTCTCCTTGTTTAGGTCCAAGCCATACGATCTGACCCCCTGTCCTGTGTCGCTACCGATTTAATTAGCTTTTCCGTATTAGTTTAGTTATTATGTCAGGTAGTGCTTTTATAGTACAGCTCACGGCATTGCTTAAGCTGTAAATATCGAATATTTCCAAGATAGCACGTCTTTATTATGTTTGCCGTTTCTACCTATGGACAAACAAGAGAGGTGTCTGACATTTGGCACCCTTGGCATTGCCGTAGGTTGCTTTGTGACATCCGAGGAACAGCAATTTTTTGTTTCCTCTCTGATCGCAATGGCAAAGACTCAACAGAAAAATATACCGAATGCTGAAAATAACTCGCACATATCCAATATAAAGAAGCAACAAAGCAAATCGACTACTGGTGACTGAGCGACATGGTGATACAGAATTAAGCCAAATCCAAGATGTGAAACGACGATGATGCCGAGCGGCTGTATGTGTGATCGATCAGAGGCACATGTCGAGCAGGCAGCAGCAGCAGATTGCGGCGCAGCTGCACGCAGATCAAAACAAACAAAACATAGAGATGGATCAGACGAACAGCTACTAATACGGGCAATGGAGTTAGGTATGCATGCATGATGCACGACGCAAGTATACGTGTCATCTTAGAGGAGTGGTCTGTGAATTACCATCCTTTCCAGAAGCCGTCACTGCCGCGGCTCTGCGCCTCCGGCGGCGGCGGCGGGGCCTGCTGCTGCTGCGGCGGCGGGTAGTAGTTGGCGGCGACGGGCGGCGGCGCGCCGTACGCCTGCTGCTGCTGCTGCGGGTACGCGCCGCCGTCCTTGGGCTGGTAGTAGTCGGCGGCGACAGGCGGCGGCGCGCCGTACGCCGGCGGAGGGTAGGCCTGCTGCTGCTGCTCCTGGCCCGGAGGAGGGTAGCCGTAACCGTTGCCCGGCGGCGGGTACGGCTGCTGCTGGCCCGGCGGAGGGTACGCGGTGCCCGGCGGCGGGTAGCTCATGGCGTCTCTCTCTCTCTCTCTCGATCGATGCCACCCACGAAACACAAGTGGAGTGCTCTGAACTTCCTTTGTGAGATGTGTTCTTCTGCCGGAGCCCTGCGCTTTATATAGTCCTCTGTGCCGCGAGGCATATGCTGCCAGTGGAGTGCTGCCGGATTAACTAGGATTTGTTTGGACGCGCAATCCAAAGCTGGCACTCATTTACTCGGTACTATACAAATCAGGGGGCGCCGGCCGGTCGCAGCTGCGTGATTAATCGCGTCACATATTAGACGGCTGCTATTTTGGTTCCTCCTCGTCGTCCACAACTTGAAGCCGCTTCCGTCCCTCCTCCTAATTTCGGACTTGTGAAGGCGCGCACTTCTGCTTCCAAAGCTACTCTTTTGGAAATATATTCTAAGCCAACAGGCGTGGCCTGAGAATTTTTCTTCGGCTCACAGACTTAGCCTCTAAGAGCATCTCCAACAGCCGCGGTAAGCGTCGCGCGCAAAAATCCTGTTTACCGCACGCGCTTCGGCTGGTTTAGCGCTGCCGCCAGTGCTGGCTCCAGCAGCCGCGCTATAATGCAGCGCGCGCGCCGCTCCAGCAAAGCTCAAAAATACAGCGCGCGCACCGCACAAACCACATATACATTTCAAAAAAAAAAAGAGCAAAAATGATCAAACAAACAAAATAAATCAACAATAAATAGTTCAATGTTGTTATCATTACAACTCAAACAGATAGTTTATCGTTCAGTACAACAAATAATGCAATAAACACAACAAATAATGCAGAAATCATGATGCTCTTTGTCGTCCATACCATGCCCAGCACTCTTCAATCAGATCATTCTGAAGTTCATTGTGCGTTGCGGGACGCCGAATGGCATGATAGGAGACAATAAAGCGGGCTACCCTTTCAGCCCTCCGTCGCACTTGCACGGGATGTCCCAAGAGTTCATACTGTGAGTAGTCTAAATCTTGGCCACGCTCATTCTCGATGATCATGTTGTGCATGATCACACAAGCATGCATGATGTATCAAAGCATTTGTTGATCCCAAAATCTAGCCGGTTGAAAGATCGAGGATGTCGCCTAGAGGGGGGGGGGGTTGAATATGCGCTTTAAAATAATTACGGTTTAGGCTTGAACAAATGCGGAATAAACCTAGCGGTTAATTTGTCAAGCACAAAACCTACAACAACTAGGCTCACCTATGTGCACCAACAACTTATGCTAAGCAAGATCAACTATGTGATAGCAAGATATATGACAAAGAACAATATGGCTATCACAAAGTAAAGTGCATAAGTAAAGGGGCTCGGGTAAGAGATAATCGAGGCACGCGGAGACGATGATGTATCCCGAAGTTCACACCCTTACGGATGCTAATCTCCGTTTGGAGCGGTGTGGAGGCACAATGCTCCCCAAGAAGGCACTAGGGCCACCGTAATCTCCTCACGCCCTCGCACAATGCAAGATGCCGTGTTTCCACTAAGGAACCCTTGAGGGCGGTCACCGAACCCGTACAAATGGCAACCCTTGGGGGCGGTCACCGAACCCGTACACTTTGGCAACCCTTGGGGGCGGTCACCGGTACCCGTCAAATTGCTCGGGGCGATCTCCACAACCTAATTGGAGACCCCGACGCTTGCCCGGAGCTTTACACCATAATGATTGAGCTCCGAACACCACCAACCGTCTAGGGCGCCCAAGCACCCAAGAGAAACAAACTCAAGGGTACCAAGCACCCAAGAGTAATAAGCTTCTCAACTTGTAACTTCCACGTATCACCATGGAGAACTCAAACCGATGCACCAAATGCAATGGCAAGGGCACACGGAGTGCCCAAGTCCTTCTCTCTCAAATCCCACCGAAGCAACTAATGCTAGGGAGGAAAATGAGAGGAAGAACAAGAAGGAGAACACCAAGAACTCCAAGAACTAGATCCAAGGGGTTCCCCTCACATAGAGGAGAAAGTGATTGGTGGAAATGTGGATCTAGATCTCCTCTTACTTTTCCCTCAAAAACTAGCAAGAATCCATGGAGGGATTGAGAGTTAGCAAGCTCGAAGAAGGTCAACAATGGGGGAAGAACACAAGCTCAAAAGATTGGACTCAATGGGGAAGAAGAACCCCTTTTATAGGAGGGGAGAAAAACCAACCGTTATCCCCTCACTCAGCCCGCACGACGCGGTACTACCGCAGGGAGCTGCGGTACTACCGCGGTTGGCTGCGGTACTACCGCTGCAGGTTGCGGTACTACCGCACGTGTAGCTCTGACCAGATGAAGGCCTGTTGCACAGGGCAATGAGCGGTAGAACCGTCGGAGCGGTACTACCGCGCGCCCCTACGGTACTATCGTAAGGCAGGCAACACTAGGCGCAGAGAAAGCACGGACGTAAAAAATTACTTCCGTACCTACTTCCGCTGAGGGAGGACCTGCGCAAAACTCTGGCACGGTACTACCGCACACGAGGAGCGGTACTACCGCGTAGGGCGCGGATGTAAAAAATTACATCCGCCCCTACTTCCGCTCATGTTGCTAAGCCTGGCCAGAGCCCACGGTACTACCGCGTAGGGCGCGGATGTAAAAAATTACATCCGCCCCTACTACCGCTCGAGCAGTTGCGCCTGGCCGGAGGCCACGGTACTACCGCTCCGGAGAGCGGTACTACCGCATGCCCCAGATCAGCAACACTAGGAGTCCTTCATTTTGCAGAGAAGACAACAGAGGGTAACAATAAAACCAGAACTGCCATAACTTCTGCAAATGAGCTCCGAATTGAGCAAACTCAAGCTTGTTGGATACAAGACAACGAGTAGCATCAAAACAGAGACAGGGGAGGTATGCCTAACAAGAGAGGAGAGAAACCTCCAACAGAGAAGAACCGGCAGAACCTCCAACATCGAAAACATCATAGAAGATGCATGTGAACTCCGTTTTCGATGAACTCGAGCTTGTCATGAAATTGACCAAAAGCTCTAAATCTCGCAAGGAGAAGAACCAAACAAGAACCAATAAAGATGATGCAAGGATGCAATGGTTTGAGCTCTCTACGAACGAACCGATCAAGGCAACTCATCGAGAGCCCCCCTTGATAGTACGGCAGTCGATCCTATAACCCGGTCTCCCACAACTACCATGAGACCGGTAAAATAGAAAACCTATCAAGGGCAAACATTTGCCTTGCACAAGGTCCACTTGAGCTAGATGATGACGATCTACTCCTCCTCAAGATGGACCACCTTTCTTGATTGCGTTGGCTCGATGAAGACTACTTGATTGCTCCCCCATACTCCACTATGGGTGAGCCACTCTTCCGCTCATCTTCACAAGTCCATTGTCACCACAATGGACGGCAAGCTTCAAGCACTTGATCTCTTCGTGATACATCACTTGAACTTGCACACCGTAACCTAACCCCACAAAGAACTCTCACGAAGACCATGGGTTAGCACACAAAGCGTAATGGACAATGCTTACCATACCATGGGATCACTTGATCCCTCGGTACATCTTGTGCGCTTTGTTTGTTGAATCTTTCCAACTCTCTTCATTTGGATGATGTCTTGAAGGTGGACATGAATGATCACACAATCTTATTCTTCAAGACATGCTTGCAATAAGCTCAACACTCACATGACCAATCTTTGGATAATTCCTTACTAGCACCTTGGTCAACTCATAAACTCCTTGAAACCAACACATGGACTTCAAGAAATGCCTATGGACAGATTCTTCAAATACAACTCAATGCAACCATTAGTCCATAGAGAATGTCATCAATTACCAAAACCACACATGGGGGCACCGCATGTCCTTTCACCGGTCCTCTCACAATAGCAAATTTTGCTTGCAAAATCCCAAATGCTCTCTCCACATCTTTTCTAGCCGCCGCCTGAGCATTGTGGAAATCAAGATATTTCTTACCTTCCGGCTTTTTCAACGGCTTCACGAAGGTTTGCCACTTTGGATAGATGTCATCCGCTAGATAATAGCCATAATTGTACGTACGGCCATTTGCTACCAACTGCACAGGTGGCAACTCACCGTTTGCAATCTTATTCATCAGTGGTGACCGGTTGACAACATTTATGTCATTCAGAGATCCAGGCATTCCAAAGAATGCATGCCAAATCCAAGTCTCCTGATCGGCCACCGCTTCAAGGATTATAGTGGAACCCTTTTTTTGGCCATGGAATTGCCCATGCCATGCCTTTGGACAATTCTTCCAACTCCAGTGCATGCAATCTATTGAGCCAAGCATGCCAGGAAAGCCACGCGCTTTGTTCATCGCCAATAGCCTTGCGGCGTCTTCAGCAGTGGGAGATCTCAAATACTCCTCGCCAAACACTTGCACAATTCCCACTGCAAAGCACTTGACACACATGATGGCTTGACTCTCACCCATAGCTAAATGATCATCAACTAGATCAGCCGGGATACCGTATGCCAACATACGCAAAGCGGTTGTCACCTTCAGAAAGGTGCTATGCTCGAGCTCTCCGGCGGCATTCCTCCTTTGCTGGAAAAACCGGTCATGGCTCGCTAGTTTCTCTGCAATGCGCCTGAACAAGTCGGTGCTCATCCTAAACCGGCGACGAAAATACGACTCCGGGTATGTGGGATTCTCCACGAAATAGTTCTTCATCAATCTGTTATGGGCATCAATCCTATCTCTCCAAATTTTCTCTCGACCCATAACCGAACCACCGTACTTCGGTTTTTTATTGATATGCATAGCTAGGATCATTGCAAGATCCTCCTCCTCTTCCATATCAAATTCTTCTTCGGAAGAATCAAACGACGAACTCATCTACAATGTTCAATACTATACTATAAAAACTACAATTCAAAACATGCCCCAAATTCATGAAGTTTGAGCAATGCATACCTTGTAGGCGTTTTGTCAAACACCTTGCGGGCGCGCCGCGGCAGCGAGCGCTCGTGCGCTGTTCCTTGGACGATGGAGACGCGCGAGCGCCGGCGGGACTAGGAGGGGATGGGGCGGAAGTGCGGCGGCGCGGGGATAGGCCGGGGAAGCGCCTGAACGGTCGCCGGGGGGGCACGGGCGATGGCGGCGGCACGGCCGGATGGGGGTGGAAGCGGGAGAGGAAGTGCGAGAGCGAGCGCTCGACTGTGCCGCGCGCTGCAGCGGGCGCCCGAAATACACCGCGAGGGGCAGTGTTTCCGACAGCGCGCCCAACTCGTTTTAGCGCGCGCGCGGTTTTTGCTCGTCCGCTGGAGCGACCCGCCGTGTTGCGCGCGCGCGCTAAAACCGACTAATTTGCAGCGCGGCGCTAGCTGAAGATGCTCTAAGGACCCTGTCGGTGTACTATAGTAGGGGTACCCTACTACCCCGAACTTGTGCACGGGCAGTTGCAGCACCCCGCGGCAAGGCTTGCCGGGCGACCGCCAAGGTCCTCCATGGTTCCCTTGGAGCCACTCAAGAACAAAGTATTCAAGCCAAGGAGACAAGGCCCCGGCAAGAGGAGCTTGCCGGGAAGGTCAACCAAGGCATTCCAAGGAACTTGCCGCGACGCGCCGCGCGTCCCGGCAAGGCAACAAGGCCCCGGCAAGAGGAGCTTGCCGGGAGGACCAACAAAGGCATCTCGAGGCCCGGTGAGCGACAAGCTTCCGGACCCGACAAGACAACGGCCGCGGCAAGGCGCTTGCCGCGGCAAGCGGCCACTCTGTACCCACGCTCCAGCACATCCACCAACGTGTCGCTCTGGGGACCTTTCCAGACGCGCGTGGCGGGAGGCTGTGCAGCCAGCGGTGCGCGGTGGCATGCGAAGCTGACAAGATCGCCATCGTGGCGAACGGTGGCGCCCCTAACGGTCCCTTTCTGCACTGTTTGGGCGACACAGACGGGCATTTAATGCCCTTGTCCCCTGCCGTCAGGGTTAGGTAGGAAACACTGTACAAGTAACTGTGCCAACCACCTCGCTTTTTTACATTTGTACCCTTCTTTGCGTTGCCACCTGTCGGTGACCCCTTGAGCATATAAAAGGAGGCCCATGCGCAACGTAGAGGGGGTTCGGACCCAGAAAAACATTTAGCTCTCTCGAGCAAGAACAGAATAGAATCAGACAAGCAGCAGTAGGAGTATTATCTCTCCGGAGAGCTCCGAAGCTGGGTAAACTGCTCGTGTGCATCGCCTCGATCTGCTCTTCGTGCTACCTCCGCCCCCCGCCGAACCGAAAGGGGCTCGGTCCGCCGGTCCCATAGGTGTTCGTGGATCAGTTTCCCCGACATCTTTGGCACGCCAGGTAGGGGGCGTCGAGATTGCGTGAACCTGATCCGGCGTTCACACGAGCTAGATCTTCATTTTCTTCATCAACATGCCACCGAAGAAGAAGGCTTCGGAGGCAGCTGTTCCATCCGCGTCACTTCCACCACCACTGGAGCAGACGGGTGGTGGAATGGACGCCGGCGGAAGAACGGACGTCGACGAGGAAGCTTATGATGCTGCCAGGTCCAAGGACAAGGCTGCACAAACCTCGGCGACCGAGCATGTTCCACGCCCATCTAAGGAGGCGCAGGACCAACAGCGTCATTGCACTCGCAGTGCCATACGCATGTTAGGCCAAGATGAAGCTGGTGGATCTCGGGGCGTTCAAGACCAGCATGCGCGCCAGCGTGTTGGCACGAGCGAGACACGGTCGCCTGGACGGGATACTGCTCCTTCTGACATAGTTAGAAGTCCGAGCACATCCCGCTCCTCGCGCCATCCGCCACTGCCACCCACCACTCCAGCAGAAGCTTTGGCGCGAGCTCAACTGCTCCTGGATTACCCTCCGACGCCAGACAAGATCGATGAATGGAGGGCCACCATTCAGAGTCTCATCGGCTACGCCAACGGCGACACTCCGCAGCAGTCGAGCGCGTCGCTGCCGCGGCAGGGTTGCCAGGAGCGAGCCGGTGGCGACGAAACTGGTGGGGGTGCAACCACCATGCACTCTCCCTCCCGAAGGCCAAGATCGCCGACTCGTTGGATCCACCTCGACAGCGACTCCACCGCTTCGTCGGATCCACGAGCTCGTCGCGATCAGCGCCAAGTTCTTCACGATCGACAGCAAGAAGACACTCGTACCCGCATCGAGCGCCGAAGAGAAGCGCGACGTCAATCCGACAAGCGCGCTGGGCCCTCTGTTGACATGCACGCGCCAGGGGAACCAGGCGACTTGCCGTACGCGGTAGGTTGCCCTGCGTTCACTCGTGAGCTGCGGCAAGTCCAGTGGCCCAGCACGAAGAACTTCAAGCCAGACGTACCGGAGAAGTACGACGGCAAGACGCATCCGTCGGAGTTCCTCAGCATCTACACCATTGCGGTGCAGGCTGCCGAGGGACGGGACGACAAGATCCTTGCCAACTACTTCCCGCTGGTGCTCAAGCCCAATGTCAGATCCTGGCTCATGCACTTGCCGGACAACTCCATATCCTCCTGGGCAGATCTATGCCATCAGTTTGTCAGCGCCTTTACAGGCGGCCACAAGCCTCATGGCCAAGAGAGTGACCTTCATCTGCTCGCCCAGAAGGAAGGAGAACCCCTGCGCAAGTACATTCAGAGATTCAGCAATGTGCAGCATAACATCCTAGACATCCACCCTGCCGCGGTGATCAGCGCGTTCCATCAGAACGTGCGAAACCGCAGGATGCGGGAGGAGATGGCGATGTGCAAGATCAGAGACGTCAGTGAGCTATATGCCCTGGCCGACAAGTCACGTGCTGAGGAAGGGAGGAGACTCCCCGGAGAGAATATTGGAGCAGGAGGATCTGACAGTGAGGATGCTGCCCCGGCAAAGAAAAACCGGCGGCGAAATAACAGGAAGAAGAAAGGCAAAGAGGTGCTGGTCATTGAGCAGTCCGGCAAGAAGCCCAAAACTGGTAGCTCCGGCAAGGAGGTTGCCGCGGATGTGGCGTTTGCCGACAAGCAGGACGGCACCAACAAACAGTATTGCAAGATCCACCGCACCAAGGGCCACGATCTCCAGAGCTGCAAGAAGGTCGAGCAGCTTGTTGAGCAACAGAAAGCTGAATATGAGCGGCGCGACAAGGAGAAAGCCCAGGAAGGTGCTGGAGGATCCGGCAAGAAACGTCCCGGCCGAGGAGGACGCCGCGGCAAGGCCAAGCAGCGGCAAGGAGACAGACCTCCTCGCGGCCGCGACAAGGATGAAGATGACGACGACGATGAAGACATGGATGATGAGGAGACCGATGAGCAGGAGTTCCAGAAAGCCACAGAGGTCCTGTGCGTTGACGGCGGTGCTTCTCTGCATACTTCGCACCGTCAGCTCAAGCAGTGGGTGCGAGAAGTTAATGCAGCAGAACCACCCGTTGAGTCACGCAGGCCTCTAAAATGGTCCAGCACGCCTATCATCTTTGATATTGAGGACCACCCTGATCGCATAACTGCGGTCGGGTGCTTGCCGATGTTGGTCTCACCAACTATCCGCAACCTTAAGGTCACTAAGATGTTAGTTGACGGCGGGGCCGGCTTGAACCTGATCTCCTCCGCGGTGCTCCAGAAACTCCAGATCCCTGACAGCGAGCTCGAAGAAACCGGCACATTTCAAGGAATCAACCCGGGAAGGAGCAAGCCGAAGGGAAAGATCACGTTGCCGGTAACATTTGGCAGCGAGCTCAACTTCAGGACTGAGAGGGTCACTTTTGATGTTGCCGACTTTTCATTGCCTTACAATGGAATCCTTGGCCGTCCAGCATTGGCCAAGTTCATGGCAGCCTCTCACTATGCATACAACGTACTGAAGATGCCAGGCCCGATAAGCGTCATCTCTGTCCCTGATGACAAGAAAGATGCCCTTATCTGCGCCGACAAGATTTACCGGGAAGCAGCAGCCGCAACAGATCGCGAATCACTTGCCACTGAAGCTCCCGGGGGGAAGAAGAAGACCAAGTCCGGCAAGAGTTCTGATGCCCACTCCGGCAAGTGCACCTCTTCGGAGTGCTGCGCTACCGTCGAGGATGCACCATCGAGCTCCACCGGCAAGTGTAAGAAGGCAATGGCAGCTCCACCAGAGACCAAGAAGGTGCCCGCCAAGGAGGACGGCACTGGTGGTACTTTCACCATCAGTGCCACTCTCGACCCCAAATAGGAAAGCGCGCTCGTTGCTTTCCTGCGGGCGAATGTCGACGTGTTTGCGTGGCAACCGTCTGACATCCCCGGTGTTCCCAGGAAAGTAATTGAGCACCACCTTGCCGTCTGTCCTCATGCGCGACCCGTCAAGCAAAAAGTCAGGAAACAAGCAGTGGAGCGCCAAGAATTCATTGCAGAAGAAATCAAGAAGTTGGAAGCAGCAGGCCTTGTCAGAGGAGTGCTCCATCCTACGTGGTTGGCCAATCCTGTAGTCATGCGCAAGGCTAGCGGAAAATGGAGGCTTTGTATCGACTTCACTGATGTCAATAAAGCTTGTCCTAAAGACCCATTTCCCTTGCCGCGCATTGATCAGATTGTTGACTCCACGGCCGGATGTGATTTGCTTTCATTTCTTGATGCATACTCAGGATACCATCAGATCTTCATGGCAGAAGAGGATGAGGAGAAGACCGCGTTCATCACCCCGTGTGGCACGTACTGTTTCGTACGGATGCCTTTCGGTTTGAAGAATGCTGGTTCGACATTTGCAAGGGTTGTCCATCACGCTTTTGAGCCACGAATGCACAGAAATGTGGAAGCTTACATGGATGACATAGTGGTCAAGAGCAAGGACAAGGCAACTCTGGTCCAAGATTTGGACGAAACATTTGCAAATCTGCGCAAGATCAACCTCAAGCTTAACCCCGAGAAGTGCGTGTTTGGAGTCCCTTCCGACAAGCTTCTCGGGTTCTTCGTGTCTCAGCGCGGAATTGAAGCCAATCCCGACAAGATCAAGGCCATTGAGAGGATTGAAGCACCGAAGCGCGTCAAGGATGCACGAAGGCTTGCCGGTTGCGTGGCTGCTCTCAGCAGGTTTATCTCTAGATCTGCTGAGCGCACCCTGCCGTTTTTCAAAATATTGAAAAAGGCAGGTCCAATGAAATGGACTCCGGAAGCGGAGGCTGCGCTGCAGGACTTGAAGAGATACCTGTCCTCCACTCCAACACTTGTCGCACCTAAGCCACAAGAGAAGTTGCTGCTGTATATAGCGGCAACCAATCAAGTGGTTAGTGCTGCGTTAGTGGCGGAGAGGAAGGCAGATGATGAGCCAGCAACCACGGCAGATGCATCCAGCGACAAGCAGGGGGCTTCGCCGACAAGCTCTGGTCCCGACAAGGATGGATCTGCGCAGGAGCATGATAAGGTGCAGAAGAGAATGGTGCAGCGCCCAGTTTACTTTGTCAGTTCCCTTCTGCAGGGGGCTAGGTCAAGGTACTCTGGTCTGCAGAAATTGCTTTTCGGCCTTCTCATGGCCTCGAGAAAGCTGCGCCATTACTTCCAAGCACACGAGATCACAGTTGTCACTCGCTTTCCGCTAAAGAGGATACTGCAAAATCCCGAAGCAACAGGCAGGATTGTCGAGTGGGCACTGGAACTGTCAAGCTTTGGCCTCAAGTTTGAGAGCACTTCAACTATCCAAAGCAGAGCATTGGCAGAATTCATAGCAGAGTGGACGCCAACACCAGATGAAGAAATCCCAGAGACGAGCATTCCCGTCAAAGAAGCAAGCAAAGAGTGGCTGATGTACTTTGATGGTGCCTTCTCGCTGCAAGGCGCCGGTGCCGGCGTGCTACTTGTTGCACCCACCGGAGAGCACCTCAAGTACGTGGTCCAGATGCACTTTCCCAAGGAGCAAGCAACGAACAATACTGCAGAGTATGAAGGGCTGCTTGCCGGTCTCAGGATCGCGGCAGACCTTGGGATCAAGAAGCTCATTGTCAGGGGTGACTCACAGCTTGTCGTCCGCCAAGTGAACAAGAATTACCAGAGTCCATTGATGGAAGCTTACGTTGATGAAGTGAGGAAGCTAGAGGAGCACTTTGACGGCCTGCAAATGGAACATGTTCCAAGAGCTCAGAATGACATTGCTGATGGCCTGTCGAAGTGCGCCGCACTAAAGTTGCCTGTGGAACCAGGGATCTTTGTGCTCAAGCTGACTCAACCGTCTGTAACACCATCAACTAAACAGAGCAAGAAGAGGAAGTTGATTTCTGGTGACTACTTTCCGGCAGAGCTCCCCGAAGCCGCCGCCAAGAAGGTCCCCAAGATCAACGCCAAGGATGCTGAGGAGCAGTCTGCTCCGACAAACCCTAGGGTTTGTTCCGTTGAAGCAGACGCTCCCGACAAGTTTTGCTCCGGCAAGCTTGCCGGGGAACATCAAGCTCCGGCTGAGCCGCAGGTTCTTGCCGTAGAAGTAGATGTTCCCGCAGCAGCAGATGCGCCTTTAGTCCTTGTTGTCGAGCCGCAAGCTCCAACATGGGCACAGCAGATTGTCCATTTCCTTCAGACAGGAGAACTTCCCGAAGAGCAAGAAGAAGCGGAAAGAGTAGCCCGGCAGTCAAGTATGTACCAGTTTGTTGACAACACACTGTACAGAAGGAGACTCAACGGTGTGAAATTGAAGTGTATTTGCCGGGAAGACGGACAAAAGCTGTTGGCAGAGATACATGGAGGCATATGTGGCCACCACATTGGCGCAAGAGCACTTGCCAGCAAAGCGTTCCGGCAAGGTTTCTTTTGGCCAACAGCCCTCCAGGATGCAACTGCACAAGTAACCAAGTGTGAAGCGTGCCAGTTCCATTCCAAGCAGATACACCAGCCAGCTCAAGCTCTCCAGATGATCCCTTTATCCTGGCCATTTTCGGTCTTGGGGCTCGACATCCTCGGCCCTTTTCCCTGAGCTGTCGGGGGCTTTGAATACTTGTACGTCGCAATTGACAAGTTCACAAAATGGCCGGAAGTGGAACCAGTGAGGAAGGTGACAGCACAGTCAGAAGTCAAGTTCTTCAGGTCGATTGTTTGTCGTTTCGGGATCCCTAACAGGATCATCACCGACAACAGCACGCAATTCACGAGCCGCACCTTCATGCAATACGTCCAAGATCTTGGCGCCAAGGTCTGCTTCGCTTCTGTTGCTCATCCGAGAAGCAACGATCAAGCGGAAAGGGCAAATGCTGAAGTGCTGCACGGGCTCAAGACCAGGACTTTCGACAGGCTACGCAAGTGTGGAAGAAACTGGATCGAGGAGCTGCCGGTGGTTCTTTGGTCGATCAGGACGACGCCAAATCGAGCCACTGGCTAGACACCTTTCGCTCTAGTCTATGGAGCAAAGGAAGTTCTCCCCATGGAACTCGTATACGGGTCAGCTCGAGTGCTCGCTTATGATGAGTTTGAGCAAGAGCAGCTGCGACAAGATGACGCGCTGCTCCTTGAGGAGGATCGTCTTCAGGCTGCTATACGAGCTGCTCGATACCAGCAAGCTTTGCACCGCTACCATAGCCGCAAAGTTAATGCCAGAAGCTTCGAGGAAGGCGACCTTGTTCTTCGGCGCGTTCAGTCTGCCAAGAATTCCAACAAGTTGACGCCAAAGTGGGAAGGCCCTTACCGGGTGAAACGAGTCACTAGGCCTGGCGCTGTCCGCCTTGAGACCGAAGATGGCACTCCGGTGAGCAACTCCTGGAACATTGAGCATCTTCGTAAGTTTTACCCGTAGGGCGCGGTTGCCGGAACCCGTTCCGGCAACCACCTTTTGTACGAGTCTTGCCGATGTTGCATGTAATCCTTTGTACAAAGCCGGGCGCAGACCCCGTGCATAAGTAAAGCTCATGTGCTCCGCACACCTTGTCAATTTCATGCATTATTTTCTTTCTTGCATGCGTTATCTGACACTTTGTGTAGCACCTTCCCCCGGTAAGCAATAACGAGCCGGAAGGCACAATATCTTTATTTTTCTCTTCTTTCTTTTTCTCAACAAGGGAAAGGAAGGTTCCCTCGCACACAAGTTTGCCGGGGGGAAAGGAGAAGATAATGATGTGGACCAGGCATCGTTCAAACAAGAAATGATGTGGACCATGCATCGTTCAAGCGAGATTCGCCTTGCCGGAAAGCAAACGACAGAAAAGCTAAGTTGCCAAAGTTTGAGCAATTGGTTTTTAAATTTTTAAGTTATCTTCCTCGAACGACCGTGCTTTGTATGGAAAACCTGTGCGCGGAGGAACCAACTCGTAGCTAGTTGCGCCCTTACTTTGTTTCAAGTCCGCTCAACAACTTAAGTGTGCTGCAACCAGTCGCGACAAGGTTTCTTGTCGGAAGCGGCACCGCCAGCAGGTTGCTGACGTCCCGCACTCAGCGCTCGCGGCTCGGGTGCCTGCGCCGACAAGTTCCCTAAAAGCGTAGGGTAAAAACATACAAAGGAAGGAATCTAGTAAAGGAAATAACGTAGAAATTGATACCAGAGATAAAGTTATATTACAGAATAACTTGTCGCAGCTCTAACAGATTGTTCTCATGACATGATTAGCAGCGACAAGGAAAAAGATGAAACGGGCGGCCTAGTCTACGCGATCGCCCTCAACCCTCTTGATCTCGCTCACCTTGTCTGCAATGGGTGCGACAAGGGCCTTGAGCGCGTCCGGATCGGCGTCAGGCGGCAAGGACCTGAGCACGTTGGTGAGGTTGAGGCCTGGATTGCGGAAGGCCACCTTCATCAACACCTTCTGGAGAGCCCCCGCGCAGATCTTGCGTGACTCATCGGCCAGCTGCTTTGGGATCCTCTCCCGGAGTCGCTGGAGTGCCGTCGCCACGCCCTTGAAGAACAGGCTGAGCTTGGCGCTGGGTTGGAGATGCTCGTCGGAAGGATACCCGAAATCCTCCATCCCCAGCTGCGCCAGCTCCCCGTCGATGACCGCGGCGATATTCACCAGACCCTCGGTCCAGTGCTCCACCGTCTCCCTAAATGAGTTCTGGGTAACGGTGATGCTCGCCAGCAGCGCCTTGTCGGCCTTGATCTTCTCCGACAAGGTCACCTCTCGCTCCTTGGCGGCGTCCAGCGTCTGAGTCAGCGTAGCCAGCTTCAACTTGAGATCCGCGTTGGAGTCCTTGGTGGCGCTGAGCTCCTTGTTCCTCTCAGCGAGGAGACCTTGCAGCTCACCATGGGCGGCAACATCCTTCTCGCGCTCACTCTTGAGCGCGGCAAGCTCCTCGCCGCTCTTCCGGATATTGGCCTCCAGCTGTGCCACCTTCGCCTCCAGCTCTTTCTTGGCGGCTTCTGCAGCTGCGGCTGCGTCCTTTGCTTCCTTGAGCGCCCCGCCAATCGCTTGCTCGTGCTCGGCAAGCTCCTCCTTGTAGCTATCAAGGTTGGCCTTCCGCTGCACCAACTCGCCTTCTCGCGCGGACTGCTTCTCGGCAGCAAGCCTTTGTTCCTCCTCAGCTTCGGCCTTCTCGAGAAGGAAGGCTGTACGCTCCTCATCGAGTCGCTCCCGCTCCTGTGCCAGGGACCGGAGAGCTTCTTGATTGAGGCCCCGGAGCTCCTCCGCGCGTTTCTCCATATCGACTCCCGCCTTCGCGAGAAGCGCTTCCCGGGAAGCCAGCTTGGCTTGTCGTGCGCGGTAGAGTGACAGCAGCTTCCGCAGTAGCTGCTCCTCCTCAGGCTCGCCACTGTTGCTGCTTGGTGCATCGACCAATGACAGCCCGGCGGAGGCGAGCACCTCCTCGTCAAAAGCTTCTCCTTCGATCGGCGCCCTGGAGCTCGACGCCCAGGGAAGCTTGATGAAGATACCGTCGCCGGCCTTCAAGTAGGCGCCGGGCTGGGGCTCTTCGGAGCCTAGCTCCGCGGCAGCGGCAGAGGGATCGGCGGTCGGCGCAGCGCCTGGCGCTCCTGCGGCCTCAGGGCCGTCAGTGCGATCACCCGACCCCTCGCCTGCTTCTGCAGCGGCAGCCTTGGCGGCCTCTTCGCCGGCGGGCTCATCAGCACCGGCCCCTTCTTCGTGGGCGGCGGCGTCGTCGTTGCTGCCACGCGCGCCTTCCTCGCCGGCGTCCTCAGTCTCCATTGGCTCCGCAGTATATGGATCTGAGGAACGAAGAAGGAAGAGAAGTCAAGCAAATGTGTAAGAAGAAATTCAGAAGAAGAAGAACCCAAGGGAAGTTTTCAGGCAAGAAGATTACCTGTACTAGGATCCGCAGCCGCAGTCTCAGCCGCCGGAGGATCACTGGTGCCGTCCCTTGCCGGAGAACTGTCCCTTGCCGGGGAATTCTCCCTTGCCGGAGAGCGCTCCCTTGCCGGGGACTCCTCCCTTGGCGGCGTAGTCGAAGCAGATGGCACTTTGGGGGCGGCTTCCGGGCCCTCCTGGTGAGGCTGTTCTGCTCCTACACAAATCAACAAGCAAGATATTAGTAAAGAAAAGAGCACTCATGCGCGCCCGACAGCAGAAAGTGAACTATAAACTTACGCTGGGGGCTGCGCTGGGGGCTGCGCTGGGGGCTGCTTTGGGGAGTAGTTGCCGGGTCCGTCAAGGTGGTCTCAGACACACCACCTGCTGACGCGGTGGGATCGTCTTCGATGACAATCACCGAGGCCTTGGCTCTCTTCGCCGCTCTCTGGGCCAGCTTCCTGAAAAGGAATGGATTCAGATCGAAGCAAGTCAGATACAAGACAAAAACAGCAAGAATCGAAGAACTACAAAAGCACCAAAGAAGCTTACTCCTCTTCCTCCTCGTCGGAGCTGAGCACGAAGAGATCGAAGTCCGGCTCCCCTCCGGTGCGGCGAGGCGGAGGAGTAGGATCCCTTGCCACAGGGGCTGTGGCGGTGGACCGGGAAGACCCCGCTCCAGTTGCCGCAGCAGCGTGAGGCGCTCCCGCGGCAACATTGCTTGCCACGGTAAAGCGTGTCGCACGGCTTGGCGGCTTTTGGCCCGTTTGCCGCCCCGCTACGTCCCCGGCCCTGCGGAGACGCCTTCTTGGCGGGGCCGGGGGCTCCGCCTGCGGCAAGCTGTCTGAAGGCTCGGGCTCTTCCTCGCTGGCCTCGCTCGGCTCAGCTTCAGGGCCGGCAAGATCTTCCTCGCCAGCAAACTCCGCGTGTTCGGCAAGATCTGCCGCCTCTGCTGCCTCCGCCTCCTCCAAGGTGAACCCGAACGCGCCCGCGGCAGCTGCTGCCGCAGCCTCTTCCGCCCTCGTGGCGATGCACTGCAGCTCCGTGTCGGTAGTGTCGCGGGTGAGACTATTCTGTTCGTCGGCGTGGACCGGCACTTCTACCAAGTAGTCGAAGAACGCTTGTACGACGTCATCCGCAGGTTCTTGCCAGGTTGGGGCGATTCCGTGCGAATCGCACAACGGCATCATCGCGCGGATCCGGTCAAGCGACGAATTGTTGCACAACGGAACGACATTCCGCGGCAACATAAATGGGTGCTGAGGGTCACGCTTGAACAGCTCCAGGAGCATCGCATCCAGCTCCAGGACGGTGAAGTTGAAGTTGAGGCCCGGGCACAGCCTCATGATGTCCGCCGAGTTCTTGAACTCCCAGGCAGGTCTCCCTCTCTCCTGTTGGGGAGCGATGCGGCGGCGAAGGAAATCTGCGCCTACAGCGCCTACAGTGAGCCTGGCAAGCCTGAGGCGAAGAATCCTGGTGATGGCGATCTTCAGCCTGTCGTCTTCCGGAGCCACGTTGCTCCAATCGTTGCCGCGTACTATTGGGGCTTGGCGTACGGCAGTGAAGGGCTGCGGGTTCTCCTCGACGATCCAGCACCACTCCGCTCTCCACTCCTCCCACTTGCTGCGGAGCTCACCCTCCAGATACGCCTCCTTCTTGCCGACTCTCGAGATCCAGGCGATCCCTCCGGCAAGCGGCTCTCCTCTCTCGACCCGAGGCATGAAGAAATGGCGGAAAAGGGCTACGTTTGGGTGGACTCCGACAAAGTTTTCGCACAGATGTGCGAAAACCGCCATGGTCAGAACGGCGTTGGGGGTGAAATCAAGGAGGCGGAGTCCGTAGGTGTTCATAATGTCGCAGAAGAACTCCGAGAAGGGCGGGCAGAGCCCGCAATAGAAGAACAACGCGAAGAAGGGGTACCCATTTGGAGCCAGCCTCGAAGCGGTGGCCGGAAGTACCCTCGTGCGCGGATGCGCCCGCGTCTCCGTCGACCAGAAGAGGTAGTAGTACTCCCTCAGCTCCTGCGCACTGAGCTGAGGGGGGAAGAGGGCCCGCTCCTTCCGCAGCGCCGCGAGCCGCTGCGCCTCGGCCGATTTCACGCCCTTCCCCTTGTCGGCTTTTGGAGCCATGGCGGAGGTGGTGGGGAAGATCGGCGGCGTTGGTGGCGCCGGTGGCAATGGGGGGCGGAGCGCTGCTCTCTTTCGGCCTTGAGAAGAAGGGGGGAGTGGCGGAGATTTTGGAGAATGGAGTAACAACCGGCGAAGTGGGGAAACTGCCCCTGTTTCCCCTGCTTATAAAGAGGGAGGGGGCGGACGTTTCTCCCTTCCGAATAAAGAAACCACCCACGATCTCCCCCATGATGCCGCAGTCAGCGCGTGCCGTTGGGGGGGAGGCGCGGTGGATATGGAGTAAGATTCGGCATTGCCCAGGCCGCGTGTGCCCGTGCCCTGTTTTGGGCCTGGCCCAACAGCGCTCGGCACCGTGTGTGGCCCAGGCCCGGGGGCTCCTGTCGGTGTACTAGAGTAAGGGTACCATACTACCCCGAACTTGTGCACGGGCAGTTGCAGCACCCCGCGGCAAGGCTTGCCGGGTGACCGCCAAGGTCCTCCGTGGTTCCCTTGGAGCCACTCAAGAACAAAGTATTCAAGCCAAGGTGACAAGGCCCCGGCAAGAGGAGCTTGCCGGGAAGGCCAACCAAGGCATTCCAAGGAACTTGCCGCGACGCGCCGCGCGTCCCGGCAAGGCAACAAGGCCCCGGCAAGAGGAGCTTGCCGGGAGGACCAACAAAGGCATCTCGAGGCCCGGTGAGCGGCAAGCTTCCGGACCCGACAAGACAACGGCCGCGGCAAGGCGCTTGCCGCGGCAAGCGGCCACTCTGTACCCATGCTCCAGCACATCCACCAACGTGTCGCTCTGGGGGCCTTTCCTGACGCGCGTGGCGGGAGCTGTGCAGCCAGCGGTGCGCGGTGGCATGCGAAGCTGATAAGATCGCCATCGTGGCGAACGGTGGCGCCCCTAACGGTCCCTTTCTGCACTGTTTGGGCGACACAGACGGGCATTTAATGCCCTTGTCCCCTGCCGTCAGGGTTAGGTAGGAAACACTGTACAAGTAACTGTGCCAACCACCTCACTTTTTTACATTTGTACCCTTCTCTGCGTTGCCACCTGTCGGAGGCCCATGCGCAACGTAGAGGGGGTTCGGACCCAGAAAAACATTTAGCTCTCTCGAGCAAGAACAGAATAGAATCAGACAAGCAGCAATAGGAGTATTATCTCTTCGAAGAGCTCCGAAGCTGGGTAAACTGCTCGTGTGCATCGCCTCGATCTGCTCTTCGTGCTACCTCCGCCCCCCGCCGAACCGAAAGGGGCTCGGTCCGCCGGTCCCATAGGTGTTCGTGGATCAGTTTCCCCAACAGACCCGTTTGGTCGGAGCGGGACACGGTTCATCTTCCCCGGCCGCGTCCTTCGGCTCAACAGCGTCGGCTTGTGCAGAGTATGCGGGTGTCTCGAGTGTGGTGTGCATATGGCGACTTGTGGCGGCACTCTTCTTCTTCAATCACGTTGGAGGCAGAGGCACCGTCAGGACATAGTGGACTTGGAGATGATCCCCGGTCAACATGCCACAATGACTCGCTTCAGTACGAGCGTTTGATTGTGCGCCGAAGAACATAGGATTATACACATTAGGTTGTAGTGATGAAATTTTTACTATGAAAACTAGTACTAATGGATCTTCAGGCAAAATATTTATGAATTGCAATCCTACAAATCAGCCAAGTTATGTATGAAAAAATCCTAAGGATTAGAATGCGCCAAATTTCCTTTACAAATCCTTTGAATTGAAGATGCCCTGTATCCTATGGAAAATTTTCATGGACTGTAATACTACGTATTAAACAACCCCACATAGGAAAAAATCCCGATGATTAGAATCCTCCGAAATTCCTTTAGAAATTCTTCAAATCAAATGGGTCCTTAACCTATGGAGGATTAGTTACATATTGAGCCTCTTTTGATTCAAAGGAAAAAGTGAAGGAAACACATAGGAATAAGAAACACGCAGGGCTCCTTTGTTACAAAGGAATGTACCAAAAAAATATGTACATGTTTCTTTGATGTTAGTTTCAGAAAGAAAAACGCAAGAGTTTTACAATTGCACGAAGAACGAAATTGAGATTCTTTTTACAATTGAGATTCTTTTACAGTTGCATGAAGAACGAAATTGAGATTCTTAATGGCGTAATAAACATGTTAATTATACCTTTCCATGTGGTTTGACTTTGACTTGACTATTTATTAGGATTCATGTGTTTTTCCTATTCCTTTGAACCAAATACCCAATCCTGTGAAATTCTATGTTTTTCAATCCTCTATTTTACACATGCATTTTTTCCCTTTCCTGCATTTCTTTTTATATCTTGTGAACCAATGGAGGCTTGGATCTACAAATTGACGTGCCCTCTTCCCCTAACGCTCCCTTTTCTCCACACTGGGCCTCTCAGATTTTCACCGTGAACCAATCACTTCATCATGTTAATCAAATCCGCGATTTCTTTTCCATAGGTGTGAGATTACTTGTGTGAAATAGGAAAACACGATGTATTCCTATTCTCTACTTCTTTTTATTACACAACAAATCTTTATGCCTAATCTCATGCACAAATCACGAGGAAGCAACCAACTGTAGATACATACTACCTCTGACCGGATTTATTAGTCCGCTTGTATTTTGGGTCAATTTTTGACCTTCGATTGAACTATAAAAAATAAGTCATATACCACAAAGATAGTATCATTGAAAGCCACTTTCGAATATGAATCCAACCATATAACTTTTATGACAAATAACTTATATTTGTTAGTCAAATCTACGGTCAAACTTAGATACAAAATATGAAGAGGACCTATAAACCCAGACAGAGGTAGTACATACTTAGGTATAGCGCATATTAAAAAAAAAAATCCTCTTTCAAGCAAACTGCTCCACTACTAGATGTTGTGTTAAGACAATTATCAGATAACATGCCTCCCAATTGAAATAGGTCAAATTTAGAGTTCTGTAACAGGTGAAGTTCAATATTTTAAGGTGGGGTCCAATATGTTCTTTTGGATGAGGACAATAATTCTTGACATTGCCTACATTGTGTCTCCGAAATACGGAGTAGCTAGCTGGTCAAATTTGACGATCCACTCATAGTTGACATTCAACACTCACCATGGGCCATGACCCGCCACGGAGCAAGTTAACTTGCAATCACTTATCTTAAGCCAATGCTTGGCGATATTTTTATCCTACCGGCCAGCTCCCTAGCCTTTCCATCGACTCAATTCCAACATAAAAACCCCATGCAACATGTTTGCCGTGAGACAGCATTTTTCATTCTGAACACGTGCATGTGGTATACAAAATTACTGTATGTGCCAACAAAAATTAAAAAATTAACCCTTTGCAACAAATAATTGGAGAAATTGCGACATATGCAACAAGCAAATCATCGGAAGTAACATATGCAATAAAATAACAACACAAAACACTTCTGGAGCATGAACCAAATCACTCGAACAGACAATCAGAATCCTCTGAATGTCGCCTGGAATCCTGGTACACTGGTGTTACGTGTAATTCGTAGCCAACGAAATGAAGAGACCAAGGACTCTGTCGATAACAGTATCAATGATACAGTATGAGGCCAAAACCAAGATGCAAAATTAACTAGTAATTTAAACTAAAACGTCATTTATTTCCGAACGGAGGTAGTAGTACACCGTCATACAAATCTCGATCCGAACAGCACAAATAGTACGTACGATAAACCGCAAAAAAAAAAAATTACTACGTACGATAGAAACAAACTATATATGAGCAGCTCTTAGTAGATGTAGATCATCGTAGGATTGCATGGTGTTGGCGGTACGAACTCTTGTGATCAGCAGCACGTGTCGAGCAGACAGCAGCAGCAAATCGCAGCACAACTGCAGATGAAAACGGACCACGTCAGATTAGAAGAAATCAAAACAGAAAAGCAGTGGGTAATCTTAACGATCGAGTGGCCGTACCATCCTTTCCAGAAGCCGTCGCCGCTGTCCTCCGGTTCCGGCGGCGGGGCCTGCTGCTGCTGGTAGTAGGCGGCGACAGGCGGCGGAGCGCCGTACGCCGGCGGCGGGTAGGCCTCCTGGCCTGGCTGCGGGTAAGCGGTGCCCGGTGGCGGGTAGCTCATGGTCGAAATCGCACAGAGAAACGCAACAGTAGAACTAGTGCAGTGGCGATTGCTGTGCAGGTGCTCTCTGCTCTCGAGTTTGTGATGCTCTTCTACTGGAGCATTGCGACCCTTTATATAGTGATTGACACCACGATGGCGATATTCCTTAGCCGCGTAAACCTAAGGCGGTTGCACACATACCCAAATTTCAAAGGGTCGCAGGTCCGGCGATCACACGGATGCATCGATTCGCGCACGGCGGCGACGGCGGGTTTCATTTACTCTGGTAACGCGTCGTTGAAAGGCGTCACTCAGGAGAGACATCGGTCCACATTTGCGTGTGTTCACGCACTCCACGCCTCCACCGAACGTCGGCTAGCTAGCTGATTCCCATTTGGATGTGTGCTGGACTGGACTCGGTTCCTTCGGGTTCTGCGCCGCCGTTTCGAACTGGTCCACCGTTGAGACGGTACGTTCCAAACGAATCGCGTTTCATAGCTGGCGAGGTTTGATTTATGTTTCGAGTTTGTAGAAATTTTCTCTGAAATTTCATACTACCTTGTGTGGCGTGAGCTACCGTGCCGCTCCAGGGCGTCACCGGGGCGCCCCAGCCCTAAACCAGCGGCCACCTCCTCCCCTCTCCTCTCCCGCCGCCGCCGGCATGCGCCGCCGGGCTAAGCCCGTGTGGTGCCGGCGGGAGGGGAACTGCTCTCTGGCGGCGGCCGTCTCCCCTGGCGTCGCGGAGCTGTGGGCGGGCACGGCCAGGTGCGGATTTGGCGAGGCGACAAGCGGTGCCTGCGGTACGCATGGGATGGTGGTGCTCGGCTCGGTAGCGTCTCGGTGGTGCTCCGGCAGCTCCTCGCGTTGTGGATCCGGCGGATGGCGGCGGCTTGGTAGCTCTTGGCGCGTGGATCCGGCAGTTGGGGTGGCGGCTGGCGGCTTCTGCCTGTTCGGCGGCGCCCTCTTGGCGGTGCAGCGGCTGCTGCGGGCTGCGGGCTGCCTGGGCTTCGGCCCGGCAGCTCTGCGCTGCGGGATGGGACGGGGTGGCGCCCCCCATCCTGGCTTGGTGCCGTAAATCTGGCCGGCTTGCTAGCCCGACGGCCTTGTCCGTTCGGTGACTGCAAGCGGCTGGGGTTCCGCCGTGAGGCTAGATGGTGATCCGGTTGCGGTCGGATCTGGCCCGGCATGCTGCCGGCGAGGTACGTGGTGGCTCCCGTACGACGACATCGCGGTTGCTGCGTGGGAGGCGAGCGGGTCAGCGGATTGCGACGCGTGGGGGTGGTGTTCGAGATGCTCCGAGTGAAGACCTGCCCGGTTGTTGCTGGCCGGCAGCGGCGGCGCCCGTTGTTCCCCTCTTTGGAGGCGCTGCAATGGAGATCTGCGACCTCCTACCCTTGGTTCAAGATCATCAGGCAAATGCCGAAGGCCCGACGTCGGGTCGGGTGAGGGAGACCTGGTTTCGGGGGTCCTTGATGACCCACAAGTGTAGGGGATCTATCATAGTCCTTTCGATAAGTAAGAGTGTCGAACCCAACGAGGAGCAGAAGGAAATGATAAGCGGTTTTCAGTAAGGTTTTCTGCAAGCACTGAAATTTTAGGTGATAGATAGTTTTGTGATAAGATAAATAGTAACGAGTAACAAGTAAACAAAGTAAATAAAGTCCAGCAAGGTGGTCCAATCCTTTATGTAGCAAAGGATAAGCCTGGACAATTTCTAATAATGAGAAAGGAGCTCCCGAGGACACATGGGAATTATCGTCAAGCTAGTTTTCATCACCTTCATATGATTCGCGTTCGGTACTTGGATAATTTAATATGTGGGTGGACCGGTGCTTGGGTACTGTCCTTACTTGGACAAGCATCCACTTATGATTAACCACTATTGCAAGCATCCGCAACTACAACAAAAGTATTAAGGTAAACCTAACCATAGCATGAAACATATGGATCTAAATCAGCCCCTAACGAAGCAACGCATAAACTAGGGTTTAAGCTTCTGTCACTGTAGCAACCCATCATCTACTTATTACTACCCTCTGCCTTGCTCTAGGCCCAAATAATGGTGAAGTGTCATGTAGTCAACGTTCACATGACACCACTAGAGGAGAAGACAACATACATCTCATCAAAATATCGAACGAATACCAAATTCACATGACTACTAATAGCAAGACTTCACCCATGTCCTCAGGAACAAACGTAACTACTCACAAAGCATATTCATGTTCATAATCAGAGGTGTAATAATATGCATTAAGGATCTGAACATATGATCTTCCACCAAGTAAACCAATAAGTATCAACTACAAGGAGTAATCAACACTACTAGCAACCGACAAGTACCAATTTGTGGTTTGCATACAAGATTGGATACAAGAGATGAACTAGGGTTTGAGAGGAGATGGTGCTGGTGAAGATGTTGATGGAGATTCACCCCCTCCCGATGAGAGGATCGTTGGTGATGATTTCCCCCTCCCGGAGGGAAGTGTCCCCGGCAGAACAGCTTGGCGGCCAACGTTCCGCCTCGTGGCGGCGGAGTTTCGTCCCGTAAGCTTGCCCACGATTTTTTCCAGGGTAAAAGCCTTCATATAGCGGAAGATGGACACCGGAGGGCCACCAGGGGGCCTAGGAGACAGGGGGGCGCGCCCAGTAGGGGGGGAGGCGCCCCCACCCTCCTGGCCAGGGTGTGGGCCCCCTGATGTACTTTTTTCGCTCAATAATTCTTAATAAATCCAAAAATATGTTTCGTGGAGTTTCAGGACTTTTGGAGCAGTGCAGAATAGGTTTTCAATGTTTGCTCCTTTTCCAGCCAGAATTCCAGCTGCCAGCATTTCCCCTCTTCATGGTAAACCTTGTAAAATAAGAGAGAATAGCCATAAGTATTGAGATATAAAGTGTAATAACAGCCCATAATGCAATAAATATTGATATAAAAGCATGATGCAAAAAGGACGTATCAACTCCCCCAAGACCTCGCTTGTCCTCAAGCGGAAGCCGATATCAAAAAATATGTCCACATGTTTAGATATAGAGGTGTTGATAAAAATAAAATATGGACATGAGGGCATCATGATCATTCTTATAACAGCAACATATATAGATTCCATCATATGATTTCTTATGCTCAAGTAACAATCAATTCACAATGTCAAGTATGGTTCAGAAACTTCATTGAAAGCCAACAAACTATAATCTCAGTCATTGAAGCAATTGCAATTTATCGTAACATCACAAAGAGTCAAGAATAGAGCTTTTCAGCAAGTCCACATACTCAACTATCATATAGTCTTCTACAATTGTAACACTCACGCCATACTTGTGGTTATAGAGTTTCAGTCGGACACTGAGAAAGATAGGGGCTTATTATGTTGCCTCCCAACGTATTCACCTTCCGGTGATGTCAACAATAATAGTCTATGCTAACGAACATCCAATTGGATATATATATCATGACCTTTCTAACACGAGGAGCTTGCCAAAGGATAAAATGAAAAAGGGAAAGGTGAAGATCACCTTGACTCAAGTATAAAATAAAAACAAAAAGTAAGAACATAAAGTAAAAGATAGGCCCTTCGCAGAGGGAAGCAGAGGTTGTCATGTGCTTTTAGGGTTGGATACACAAAATCTTAGTGCGAAAGAACGTCACTTTATATTGCCACTTGTTTATGGACCTTTATTATGCAGTCTGTCGCTTTTATTGCTTCCATAACAAGATCGTATAAAGCTTATTTTCTCCGCACTAATAAGTCATGCATAATTAAGGAGCAATTTTTATTGCTTGCACCGATGACAACTTACTTGAAGGATCTTACTCAATCCATAGGTAGATATGGTGGACTCTCATGGCAAAACTGGGTTTAAGGGTATTTGGAAGCACAAGTAGTATCTCTACTTAGTGCTAGGAATTTGGCTAGCATGAGGGGGAAAGGCAAGCTCAACATGTTTGGAAGGTCAACGACAACATACTTTAACTGAGATGTGAGAAAACATAAACCATTACGTTGTCTTCCTTGTCCAACGTCAACTCTTTTAGCATGTCATACTTAATGAGTGCTCACAATCATAAAAGATGTCCAAGATAGTATATTTATATGTGAACCTCTCTTTCCTTATCACTTCCTATTAATTGCAACGATGACCAAAACTACGTTTATCAACTCTCAACAATTTTCATGCCTCATACTTTCTATATGTGAAGTTATCACTATCCATAAGATCAATATGAACTCTTTTATTCTTCTTATTCTTTCTATTTTTCTCAAGATCATAGCAAAAAGAAAAGCCCTTGACTCAACACTAATCTTTATTATAGATAGCTCACGGGCTCGATTACAAAAAGAGATCACAAAGCAAAACTCAAAACTACTTGATATCAAAACTTCAATCTACTAGATCAAGATACTACTAAAAAGGATCGAACTAAATAAAACAGTAAAGATAGGAGTGTGATGGTGATATGATACCGGGGCACCTCCCCCAAGCTTGGCAGTTGCCAAGGGGAGTGCCCATACCCATGTGATTATATCTCCTTCTTCACGGTTGGCGTTATGATCTTCTTGGCAATGATGCCCTTAAAGATACGGTTCTCCTCCTCGAGTGTATTGACTTGTCGTTTGAGGTCCATAATTTCTTTACGGAGCTTACCCGTTACGGCCAAAGCTCCCTTTACCCAAGGATGCTGCATAGCTTCTGGAGAACAAGTGAAGCTCTTTTTCATATTTTCATAAGAGAGAAATCTAAAGTTGGAAGAGATGATCGAAGTTGGAATAGCCAAGCTAGGTAGTTCCCTCATCATGAATTCTTCTTGGGGACGAGAGGTAACTTCTTGATCTTCCTCCATGGCATCTATCATTTTCAAATCGGCCTCCATCTCATCCTCCGTTGAAGGTCCAAAGTGATGAGCATAGCTATTTGCTCCTGGTACCGGTGCTGGGTGAGATACCCGACTCTCCCCGACTGACTCTTGAGAGGACATCTTGCTCTTGATCTGCAACAGGAAACAATTCGAAACGAAAACAGAGGATATTTGCATGATACAGTGGTCAAAAACTTCGGGAGTATATATAATGAATTTTTATCGACCAAAATACGTAACGTGCAAGAAAGCGGAGTCCGGGAGGCACACGAGGTGCCCACGAGACAGGGGGGCGCGCCCAGTAAGGGTGGGCGCGCCCTCTACTCCCGTGGGGGCCTCGTGTCCCTTTCGGACTACTTCTTTCTTCCTAAAATTCTTAAATAATCCAAAACTGATAAAAATTGCCATTGGAATTATTTTGGAGTCGGTTTACTTACCGTACCACTTACCTATTCCTTTTCGAAGTCTGGAACGTTCTGGAAAGTGTCCCTTATGTATTCCTCCGGGGTTACGGTTTCAATAATATTGGTTTCAACATTAATAGGATTACCTGAAATATAATGTTTAATTCTTTGACCGTTTACTACCCTCGGACTTGTGCCTTCGAAGTTGTTGATCTTTATGGCACCAGAACGATAGACCTCCTCGATAACGTAAGGACCTTCCCATTTAGAGAGAAGTTTCCCTGCAAAAAATCTTAAACGAGAGTTGAATAATAACACATAATCACCTACGTTAAACTCACGCTTTTGTATCCTTTTATCATGCCAGTGTTTAACTTTTTCTTTGAATAGCTTGGCATTCTCATAAGCTTGGGCTCTCCATTCATCAAGTGAGCTAATATCAAACAACCTCTTCTCACCGGCAAGTTTGAAGTCATAATTGAGCTCTTTAATAGCCCAATATGCTTTATGTTCAAGTTCAAGAGGTAAATGACATGCTTTTCCATAAACCATCTTATATGGAGACATACCCATAGGATTTTTGTATGCAGTTTTATAGGCCCATAATGCATCATCAAGTTTTTTGGACCAATTCTTTCTAGATCTATTCACAGTCTTTTGCAAAATTAATTTGAGCTCTCTATTGCTCAACTCTACTTGACCACTAGACTGCGGATGATAAGGAGATGCGATTCTATGATTAACATCATACTTAGCAAGCATCTTACGGAAGGCACCATGAATAAAATGTGAACCACCATCAGTCATACGATAACTAGGGACTCCAAACCTCGGAAAAATAACTTCTTTAAGCATTTTAATAGAAGTGTTATGATCAGCACTACTAGTTGGAATAGCTTCTACCCACTTAGTAACATAATCATCAACAACTAAAATATGTGTATAACCATTAGAGGCAGGAAAAGGTCCCATATAATCAAAGCCCCAAACATCAAACGGTTCAATAACAAGAGAATAATTCATAGGCATTTCTTGACGTCTACTAATATTACCAATTCTTTGGCATTCACCATAAGATAAGACAAACTTACGAGCATCTTTGAAGAGAGTAGGCAAATAAAAACCAGATTGTAGTACCTTATGTGCAGTTCCAGCTCCAGCGTGGTGTCCTCCATATGATTCAGAGTGACACTTGCGTAGGATCTATTCGTGTTCATGCTGAGGTACACAACGTCTAATAACACCATCTACTCCTTCTTTATAAAGGTGTGGGTCATCCCAGAAGTAATGTCTTAAATCATAAAAGAACTTTTTCTTTTGCTGGTATGTGAAACTAGGTGGTATAAATTTAGCAACAATATAATTAGCATAATCAGCATACCATGGAGCAGTACGAGAAGCATTAATGACCGCTAATTTTTCATCAGGAAAGCTATCATCAATAGGCAGTGGGTCATCAAGAACATTCTCTGACCTAGACAAGTTATCTGCAACGGGGTTCTCAGCTCCCTTTCTATCAATAATATGCAAATCAAGCTCTTGGAGCAGGAGAACTGATCTGATGAGTCTAGGCTTAGCATCTTTCTTTTCCATAAGATATTTAATAGCAGCATGATCAGTGTGAATAGTAACTTTGGAATCAACAATATAAGGTCTAAACTTATCACATGCGAACACAACTGCTAAGAATTCTTTTTTAGTAGTAGCATGATTTCTTTGGGCAGTATCAAGAGTCTTACTAGCATACTGGATAACATTCAATTTCTTATCACTCTTTGCCCTAGAACGGCACCTACAGCATAATCACTAGCATCACACATAATTTCAAAAGGTAAATTCCAATCAGGTGGCTGAACAAATAGGTGCAGTGATCAAAGCTTTCTTAAGTATTTCAAATGCTTCTACACAATCATCATCAAAGACATACGAAATATCTTTTTTCAATAAATTAGTCGGAGGCCTAGAGATCTTAGAAAAGTCCTTAATGAACCTCATGTAAAAACTGGCATGACCAAGGAAACTTCTTATACCTTTTATGTCCTTGGGACATGGCATCTTTTCAATAACATCAACTTTAGCTTTATCAACTTCAATACCTCTCTCGGAAATCTTATGCCCCAAGACAATGCCTTCATTAACCATTAAGTGACACTTTTCCCAATTCAGAACGAGACTAGTGTCTTCGCATCTCTGCAAAACTCGATCAAGGTTGCTCAAACAATTATCAAAGGAGGATCCATAAACAGAGAAGTCATCCATGAATACTGTTGGTGAACGTTGCAGAAAATTAAAATTTTTCCTACGGTTTCACCAAGATCCATCTATGAGTTCATCTAAGCAACGAGTCATGAGAGAGAGATTGCATCTACATACCACTTGTAGATCGCGTACGGAAGCGTTCGAGAGAACGGTGATGATGGAGTCGTACTCGCCGTGATTCAGATCACCGATGACCAAGTGCCGAACGGACAGCACCTCCGCGTTCAACACACGTACGGAACGGATGACGTCTCCTCCGTCTTGATCCAGCAAGGAGGAAGGAGAGGTTGAGGAAGAAAGCTCCAACGGCAGCACGACGTCGTGGTGTTGGTGGAGAAGCAGCACTCCGGCAGGGCTTCGCCAAGCTCGTGACGGAGGAGGAGAGGTGTTGCGGAGGGGAGGGGCTGCGCCTTGGATCAGGTGTTCAGCCCTCCCCTCGCCCCTCTATTTATAGGGGAAGGGGGGAGGGGGCCGGCCCCCTCTAGATGAGATCTAGAGGGGGGGGGGGGCGGCCAAGGAGGGGGCTTGCCCCCCAAGCAAGGGGGGTGCGCCCCCCTTAGGGTTCCCCCCCAACCCTAGGCGCATGGGCCCAAGGGGGGGGGGCGCCCAGCCCTCCAGGGGCTGGTGCCCTGCCCCACGCGGCCCATGTGGCCCACCAAGAGGGGTGGCCCCTCCCGGTGGACCCCCGGAACCCCTCCGGTGGCCCCGGTACAATACCGATATGCACCCGAAACTTTCCGGTGTCCGCATGACAACTTCCCATATATAAATCTTTACCTCCGGACCCTTCCGAAACTCCTCGTGACGTCCGGGATCTCATCCGGGACTCCGAACAACATTCGGTAATCACATACAAGTCTTCCTAATAACCCTAGCATCACCGAACCTTAAGTGTGTAGACCCTACGGGTTCGGGAGACACGCAGACATGACCGAGACGGCTCTCCGGTCAATAACCAACAGCGGGATCTGGATACCCATGTTGGCTCCCACATGCTCCTCGATGATGTCATCGGATGAACCACGATGTCGAGGATTCAAGCAACCCCATATACTATTCCCTTTGTCAATCGGTACGTTACAAGCCCGAGACTCGATCGTCGATATCCCAATACCTCGTTCAGTCTCGTTACCGGCAAGTCACTTTACTCGTACCCTAATGCATGATCCCGTGACCAAACACTTGGTCACTTTGAGCTTATTATGATGATGCATTACCGAGTGGGCCCAGAGATACCTCTCCGTCATACGGAGTGACAAATCCTAGTCTCGATCCGTGTCAACCCAACAGACACTTTCGGAGATACCTGTAGTGCACCTTTATAGTCACCCAGTTACGTTGTGACGTTTGGTACACCCAAAGCACTCCTACGGTATCCGGGAGTTACACGATCTCATGGTCTAAGGAAGAGATACTTGACATTGGAAAAGCTCTAGCAAAACGAACTACACGATCTTGTGCTATGCTTAGGATTGGGTCTTGTCCATCACATCATTCTCCTAATGATGTGACCCCGTTGTCAACGACATCTAATGTCCATAGTCAGGAAACCATGACTATCTGTTGACCAACGAGCTAGTCAACTAGAGGCTTACTAGGGACGTATTGTGGTCTATGTATTCACACGTGTATTACGATTTCTGGATAATACAATTATAGCATGAATAAAAGACAATTATCATGAACAAGGAAATATAATAATAATGCTTTTATTATTGCCTCTAGGGCATATTTCCAACAAATACCTCGCAAATCGTTTCACAAAAATCAGAGAATATAGCCATCATGCATCTTTGAAAGGTAGCAGGTGCATTACATAAACCAAAAGGCATACGTCTATAAGCGAAAGTACCGAAAGGGCAAGTAAAAGTAGTTTTTGCTTGATCTCCCGCTGACATAGGTATTTGAGAGAAACTAGAATAACTATCTAGAAAGCAAAAGTGTGTGTGTTTGGATAGTCTTGCTAGCATTTGATCAATAAAAGGTAAAGGGTAGTGATCTTTCTTAGTAGCTTTATTTAATTTACGAAAATCAATTACCATCCTATAACCTGTAATAATTCTTTGCGGGATCAATTCATCTTTATCATTAGGAACAACGATAATACCTCCCTTTTTAGGAACACAATGGACAGGGCTTACCCAATCATTATCAGCAACGGGATAAATTATACCTGCCTCAAGGAGCTTTAGTATCTCCTTTCTTACGACTTCTTTCATCTTAGGATTTAATCGTCGTTGAGAATCTCTAACTGGTTTGGCATCGCCCTCCAATTTAACTTTGTGTTGGCATAACGTGGGACTAACGCCCTTAAGATCATCCAGAGTACATCCAATAGTAGCTCGGTGCTTCTTCAGAGTTTTCAATAATCTTTCTTCTTCTTGTTCTGAAAGGTTAGCACTAATAATAACATGATATATTTTCTTTTCATCAAGATAAGCATACTTAAGATTATCAGGCAAAGGCTTAAGTTCAAACACGGGATCACCCTTGGGTGGAGGGGGATCCCCAAGAATTTCAACGGGAAGGTTATGTTTCAAAATAGGTTCCTGTTTAAGGAATACTTCATCTATTTCCCTTCTTTCTTTCATAAACATATCATTTTCATGGTCTAGCAAATATTGTTCTAACGGATCAGTAGGAGGCACGGCAATAGAAGCAAGACCAATTATTTCATCTTTACTAGATTATTCTTTATCACGGGATTGTCTACGAAATTTAGCAAAATTAAACTCATGAGTCATATCATCTAAGCCAATCGTAACAACATCCTTTTCGCAATCTATTTTAGCATTAATAGTGTTTAAGAAGGGTCTACCGAATATAATGGGACAAAAGGCATCTTGTGGAGAACCAAGAACAAGAAAATCAGCAGGGTATTTGACCTTCCCACACAAGACTTCAACATCTCTAACAATCCCAAAAGGCTTAATAGTATCTCTATTAGCAAGCTTAATAGTAACAATAATATCTTCTAACTCAACAGGTGCAATATCGTGCATAATTTCTTTATATAAATCATAAGGTATCACACTAGCGCTAGCACCCATATCACATAAACCATGATAACAATGATCTCCTATTTTAATAGAAATAACATGCATGCCTACGACAGGTCTATGAATCTTAGTATCAGGTCTAGCAATATTAGTAGTTTCATCACAGAAATAAGTAACATGCCCATCTAAATCATCATCTAAGAGATCTTTAACCATAGCAATACTAGGTTCAACATTGATTTGCTCAGGAGGTGTATAAGTCCTAGTATTACTCTTACGAACAACATTTGAAGTTTTAGCATGATCCTTTATCCTAACAGGGAATGGGAGTTTCTCAACATAAGTAGTAGGAACAATAGGATCACTATAAGTGATAGTCTTTTCTTCAACTGTAATAGGTGCAACTACTTTCACTTCAACAGGAGGATTATATTTAAACCACTTTTCTTTAGGGAGATCAACGTGAGTAGCAAAAGATTCACAGAAAGAAGCTACTATCTCAGAGTCAAGTTCATACTTAGCGCTAAATCCACGAAAAGCATCGGTATCCATAAAAGATTTAACACAATCGAACTTAGGTGTCATACCTGACTCCTTACCATCGTCGGAACCCCAATCTTCAGAGTTGCGTTTAATTCTTTCCAACAATCTTGAGGATATTGCTTATCGTTAGTGTCTCGGTCAGCTCGGGATTAGAGATTAATCGGAAATCGTCTGATTAATCAATTTTATCGGTCGGCTATTAATCGGCCATTTTTTTGCAAATCCTAGGTTCCCAACACTAAAATATGCTATATTCAACACCAAAACAATATTGGACAGAAGTGTTACCTTGATTCCTGTCGTTTGAATCCTCGTATAATGACAACCAAAATAGGACAACAGTACATATAGCGTAACAAGGTCGACAAAACGCAAATAAACATAGTTTTTTTGGAAACATAGTGATATGAATAGGCTCGATTTATCGGTAGATTCCTGATAAATCGCTTCTCATAGCGATAAATCGTCCCGAACGATAAAGGGTGAAGATAAGGCATAATCTTATTGGTCACCCCAAGAGTAGCGGTTAATCGGACGATAAATCGCTGAATCGGAAGATTTTTGGAACAGTGCTTTCCAATAAGTCCCATTTGAAATCAATAGTCTTTTGCATATAAGAACCAGCACAGGAAGTATCGAGCAGGTTGCGATTATCAAGAGAAAGCCGAGCATAATTTTTTTGAATAATCATTTCCCGAGAGAGCTCATGATTGGGGCATGAATATAACATTGACTTAAGCCTCCCCCAAGCTTGAGAGATGCTTTCTCCTTCGCGAGGCTAGAAATTATATATGTAATTACGATCACGATGAACAAGGTGCATAGGGTAGAGCTTCTGGTGAAATTCCAACTTTAATCGCTTATAATTCCAAGATCCCGTATCATCACATAGCCTAAACCATGTCAATGCATCTCCCTTCAAAGATAAAGGGAAGACCTTCCTTTTGACAACATCATCGGGGATACCTGCAAGCTTAAATAATCCACAAACTTCATCCACAAAGATAAGGTGTAAATCGGGATGCAACGTTCCTTGTCCTGCAAATGGATTAGCTAGCAGTTTCTCTATCATACCCGAAGGAATCTCAAAATAAACATTTTCATAAAGTTTAGTAGGTTGAGCAACTCTTTGCTCTACTGGTCAGGGCGAAGATGCCCCGAACAAGCCCCTCAAAGGATAAGTTTCCATAGTAACAAGTAACAAAAAATTTCAGCACACTATATAAATGTTTCCTTACCAAGTTCCACTCACCAAAAGCGCTACGCTCCCCGGCAACGGTGCTAGAAAAGAGTCTTGATGACCCACAAGTGTAGGGGATCTATCATAGTCCTTTTGATAAGTAAGAGTGTCGAACCCAACGAGGAGCAGAAGGAAATGATAAGCGGTTTTCAGTAAGGTTTTCTGCAAGCACTGAAATTGTAGGTGATAGATAGTTTTGTGATAAGATAAATAGTAACGAGTAACAAGTAAACAAAGTAAATAAAGTGAAGCAAGGTGGCCCAATCCTTTATGTAGCAAAGGATAAGCCTGGAAAATTTATAATAATGAGAAAGGAGCTCCCGAGGACACATGGTAATTATCGTCAAGCTAGTTTTCATCACGTTCATATGATTCGTGTTCGGTACTTTGATAATTTGATATGTGGGTGGACCGGTGCTTGGGTACTGCCCTTACTTGGACAAGCATCCCACTTATGATTAACCCCTATTGCAAGCATCCGCAACTACAACAAAAGTATTAAGGTAAACCTAACCATAGCATGAAACATATGGATCCAAATCAGCCCCTAACGAAGCAACACATAAACTAGGGTTTAAGATTCTGTCACTGTAGCAACCCATCATCTACTTATTACTTCCCTATGCCTTCCTCTAGGCCCAAATAATGGTGAAAATGTCATGTAGTCGACGTTCACATGACACCACTAGAGGAGAAGACAACATACATCTCATCAAAATATCGAACGAATACCAAATTCACATGACTACTAATAGCAAGACTTCACCCATGTCCTCAGGAACAAACGTAACTACTCACAAAGCATATTCATGTTCATAATCAGAGGTGTAATAATATGCATTAAGGATCTGAACATATGATCTTCCACCAAGTAAACCAATAAGTATCAACTACAAGGAGTAATCAACACTACTAGCAACCCACAAGTACCAATTTGTGGTTTGGATACAAGATTGGATACAAGAGATGAACTAGGGTTTGAGAGGAGATGATGCTGGTGAAGATGTTGATGGAGATTGACCCCCTCCCGATGAGGGGATCGTTGGTTATGACGTTGGTGATGATTTCCCCCTCCCGGAGGGAAGTGTCCCCGGCAGAACAACTCTGCCGGAGCTTTAGATTGGTTCCGCCAAGGTTCCTCCTCGTGGCGGCGGAGTTTCGTCCCGTAAGCTTGCCCACAATATTTTCCAGGGTAAAAACCTTCACATAGCGGAAGATGGACACCAGAGGGCCACCAGGGGGCCTAGGAGACAGGGGGAGCCCCCACCCTCCTGGCCAGGGTGTGGGCCCCTGATGTACTTCTTTCGCTCAATAATTCTTAATAAATCCAAAAATATGTTTCGTGGAGTTTCAGGACTTTTGGAGCAGTGCAGATTAGGTTTCCAATGTTTGCTCCTTTTCCAGCCAGAATTCCAGCTGTCGGCATTCCCCCTTCATGGTAAACCTTGTAAAATAAGAGAGAATAGCCATAAGTATTGAGATATAAAGTGTAATGATAGGCCATAATGCAATAAATATTGATATAAAAGCATGATGCAAAATGGACGTATCAGTCCTCAGGTGTCCGATCGAGGATGCGGGCTAGACTGAATGGGCCGTGAGGATAAAGCTAAGGGCCATCACTCTATGTTCGGGTAGGACTCCTGTGTGCGTGGACGGCAAGATTAGAGTCCGGATGTATTGTTTCCTTCCCTTGTGAACCGAGTTTGTACAAACTCTAGGCCCCTCTGGTGTGTATATAAACCGGAGGGTTTAGTCCGTGGAGGCCATCATCATAATATTCATACGCTAGACAAGCTAGAGTTTAGCCATTATGATCTCGAGGTAGATCAACTCTTGTAACCCCTATACTCATCGAATACAATCAAGCAGGACGTAGGGTTTTACCTCCTTTAAGAGGTCCCAAACCTGGGTAAACATTGTGTCCCTTTGTCCATTGCCACGATCGATCCTTAGACACACAACTTGGGCCCCCTACCCGAGATCTGCCGGTCTTGACACCGACATTGGTGCTTTCATTGAGAGCTCTGTTGTGTAGTCCCAAAAAAGGGATCTATGGCTCGCCTAGTCATCAATGACAATATCACTTCTGGAAGGAGCTTAACTTCAGGGCAGACCCTCCAGCTCGGCGGTTTCATCATAGGCGCCCCTACGGCCATTAGGCCTACAACCATTGAACATCGTCTTTGCATTGGTCTCGAGTAATCCAAAAAGATGAATCCGACAGACGTCTCGTCCTTAAACGAGCTGCTAGATCGCATCGCCGCGCTTTGGGTTTCAACAGATTGCGGTCGGATCAGGCTTAAACCTGGCCAGAGGGAAATTCACCGCCCCTCGATCACCCATCTGGTAGCGGTCGTCGAGGAACGAGCCGAGGATTCCTTTCCCCCTATGTTGAGAACCAAATGTGTCCGGATCTCCGAACCCCTCGAGCCGATACTCTCCCTTCGGATGGGACTCCACGTCCCCTGAACATGGGCTCAGAGGTAGGACCAGCAGAGCACTTGGATCTCCCCGGACCCGAACTAGTCACCTCAGAGATCTTGCAAGATCCAAGCACGAATGTGGGTCGGGATTCAAATTTCAACCCACCCACCCACCACAACCAATACTCTCCAAGCAACTCAGGGCCTCCAGACATATACGACCTGATGTATATATGGAAGCAACCTCAAGAAACGGTCCATCACTTTTTGGCCAGATTCCTACTTGTTAGAAGCAAGATCGAAGATTGCTGCGACAACGATGCAGTTTCGGTCTTCCATCGCAATTGTACCGAGGAGGGAATACTGAACTCCCTCGAATGTCGTCACATACAGAGCTTCAAGGAACTGTCACATGTAGTGCAAGAGTACTGCGTGATGGCAAGCACATGGAAGGCCCAGAAAACTCAACTAGAACCTGCTGCCTTTAAGCAGTGTGCGGCCCGGACTAAGCTAATGCACCCTAGCGGCGCATCCAGTCATCAGTCTGTCAACAGAAAGAATAAACCCTTTACGGGACATAGGTCCATCCTTGATGAACTCCTTGACAAGACCTATCCGGTACATGCAACTCCGAGCATAGACCCAACCCATAGCCTTCGAGCATGTTGGGTACTCCGGCAGGTAGCAAAGAGTGGAGAGGCCATCCTCGCCACCATTACTCTAGAGAAACACTCTCCGGAGAGGAACGATTTTAACGTCCTCACGGTCTTTGAGACCTTTTCTTCAAATAATCAGCAAAAAAGGGCACTCCGCGACCTCGTCGAAGTCCACCAAGTTACCGCATTGAGCCCCTGGAATGGCGCAGCAATAACCTTCACCGCCGAAGATGAACCAAAGGCTCGGTCAGTCCGAGAACCCGCCTCCCTAGTCCTAAACCCCATTGTGGACGGTTTTTGGCTTACCAAAGTGCTCATGGACGGTGGCAGTGGGCTTAATCTCATCTAATAAGATACACTCGACAAAATGGAGATTGATAGAAGACGCATCGAGCAAAGCAACACCACCTTTGGAGGCATTATCCCCAGTCAAGAAGCATGATGCTCTGGGAGAATTAAATTTGATGTGGTATTCAGCATGCCTGAAAACTACAGGTCCGAAGAGTTGCTCTTTCATGTGGTCCCCTTCAGCAGTGGGTATCATGCCATCCTCGAACGGGACGCCTTCTCACGTTTCCAGGCTATACCCCATTACGGGTATATGAAGCTTAAAATGCCCGGACCAAACGAAATCATCACAATCTCGAGCGACCCGGACAAAGCACTTCGCGCCGAGAAGAAAACCACATCCTTGGCCCTCGAGGCATTATCCGAAGCCCTAGCAGCCAAAGAACTAACCACCCTACGGTCCACGATGGACAAGGACGATGTGATCCTCGACAAGAGACCTTAATCTACCTCTTTTAAGCCAACAGAGGAAATAGTCAAATTTCAATTGCACCCGATGGACCCCAACAAGACAACATCTATCAGAGCACAGCTGGATCCGGCAGTGGACGCCGCTTTATGCACATTATTGCATGTAAATTGGGATTTTTTTGCCTGACACCCTTCAGATATGCCGGGCATCCCACGCAGGCTGGCCGAACACAGCCTAAACATAATCAAGGGGTTCAAACCTGTGAAGCAGACACTTTGGCGATTTTCCGAACCCAAGCGTCAAGCCATGGGAGAAGAGCTAGCCAAACTGCTAGAAGCCAGATTCACCAGGGAAATCGAACATCCAGATTGGTTAGCCAACTTGGTCATGGTACCAAAGAAGGACAAATCCTGGCGCCTTTGCATCAACTTCAAAGACCTCAATAAGGCTTGCCCTAAAGATCCTTTCCCGTTGCCCCGCATTGACCAGATCATTGATACAACCGCAGAACACGATCCATTGTGTTTCCTAGACGCCTATTCCGGATACCATCAGATTAAAATGAAGGAATCGGATCAGGCTGCAATAGTGTTCATCACCCCGTACGGCCCTTTCTGCTTCAAAACTATGCCCTTCGGACTCAAAAACGCTGGGGCCACTTACCTACATATGATTCAGGCATGCTTGGAAAAACAAATTGGCAAAACAGTCGAAGCATATGTGGATGACGTGGGCATCAAGAACAAACACATTGAAACACTAGTCGACGATCTTCGCCTCACCTTCGAAAACCTCCGGACATACGACATATGACTCAATCCGGAGAAGTGTGCCTTCGGCGTTCCAACCAGAAAATAACCAGGGTTCATTGTTTCCTATAGAGGAATCGAAGCAAACCCAGCTAAGATAAGAGCCTTGTCAAAATTGGTATACCAACTGAGCTAAATGTCCAAAACTAGCAGGGTGCATCGCGGCCTTCAGCCGCTTCATCTCTAGACTAGGAGAAAAAGCATTACCACTCTACAAGCTACTAAGACGCACTGATAGCTTTGAATGGATAGATGCCGCCATAGCCGGATTGGAAGAAATCAAGGCCCTACTCGCAAGCAACCCAATCCTAGCCGCCCCAGGCGTTGGCGAGCCTATGTTGCTGTATATCTCAGCAACCAACCAGGTAGTCAATGTTGTACTCGTCGTTGAACGAGGGGAAGAGGGACATAAATTCCCCACCCAAAAACCAGTCTATTATGTATCGGAGGTCCTAACACCATGAAAATCCCGATACCCCCACTACCAAAAGATAGCCTATACGGTCTTCATGGCATCCCGAAAACTACGACACTATTTTAAAGAGTGTTCGATTACAGTGACATCGGAAGTAACACTTAATGACATTATTAACAACATGGACGCCACCGGCCACATAGCCAAATGGGCCATCGAACTTTTACCGTTCGAAATAGAAAACAAGCCACACCAAATTATTCAATCTCAGGTGCTGGCCGACTTTGTTGCCGAATGGACGGAAGCCGAACTCCCGAAAGAGTATACTTCATACTCCAACCGGACTATGTACTTTGACGGTTCCAAAATGCTAGCCAGACTAGGGGCTGGCGTCATCTTGACATCCCACACCAGGGACACAGTCCGCTACGTGTTACAAATCATGTATACGAACTCCAACAATGCAGCCGAATACGAGGCGCTCTTACATGGTCTATGCATGGCTGTCTCCATGGGTATACAATGCCTCGAGGTGCACGGCAATTCAAACCTTGCAAAATCCTAGGTCAATGGAGAGTTCGATGCAAAAGACCCAAAAATGGAGGCATACCAAAACACTGTATTAAAAATATCAGCTCGGTTCAAGGGACTTGAATTCCATCACGTCGCTCGAGACAGTAACTAGGCAGCCAACATCCTCGCTCGCATGGGTGCTAAGCGCGACCCTGTCCCACCTAACACCTTTGTGGAAAGGCTTTTCAAGCCATCCGTAGTATGGTAGGGTAAGAGTAGAGAATCTAGTATGGACCTGATCACACCCCCAGCAGCCGAACATAAGACAGATACCGTCGGGGGATCGGATATAGAAATAACACCCTCTGCTCATGAGATCATGGCTGTTATCGCTCCATGGACCGAACCCTTCCTGGCCTACCTTAATAGGCAGGAGCTTCCCGACGATCAGAATGAAGCCCGTTGCATAGTTCGGCGCTCTAAAGCCTTCAAAGTGCACGAGGGTGAACTATACAAAAAGAGCAATACCAGAGTCCTTCAGAGGTGCATCTCTGAAGAAGAGGGATGACAACTCTTGGCAGAAATACAAGCTGGTATGGGTGGTCATCATGCCGCAGCTCGGGCCCTCGTAAGCCAAGCTTTCAGGAAAAGTTTTTTCTGACCAATGGCCCGGGCATACGCACAGGCCCTTGTCCAACGTTGTGTGGGCTGTCAGCTCTTTTTCAACCAAAGTCATATGCCTCCTACTCCCTTAAAAACAACCCCCATTACCTGGCCCTTCGCGGTCTGGGAGCTGAATATGGTCGGTCTGTTGGAAATATGCCCTAGAGGCAATAATAAATTAGTTATTATTATATTTCCTTGTTCATGATAATCGTTTATTATCCATGCTATAATTGTATTGATAGGAAACTCAGATACATGTGTGGATACATAGACAACATCATGTCCCTAGTAAGCCTCTAGTTAACTAGCTCGTTGATCAATAGATGGTTACGGTTTTCTGACCATGGACATTGGATGTTGTTGATAACGGGATCACATCATTAGGAGAATGATGTTATGGACAAGACACAATCCTAAGCCTAGCACATAGATCGTGTAGTTCATATGCTAAAGCTTTTCTAATGTCAAGTATCATTTCCTTAGACCATGAGATTATGCAACTCCCGGATACCGTAGGAATGCTTTGGGTGTACCAAACGTCAGAACGTAACTGGGTGGCTATAAAGGTGCACTACAGGTATCTCCGAAAGTGTCTGTTGGGTTGGCACGAATCAAGACTGGGATTTTTCACTCCGTGTAAACGGAGAGGTATCTCTGGGCCCACTCGATAGGACATCATCATAATGTGCACAATGTGACCAAGGGGTTGATCACGGGATGATGTGTTGCGGAACGAGTAAAGAGACTTGCCGATAACGAGATTGAACAAGGTATCGGTATACCGACGATCGAATCTCGGGCAAGTACAATACCGCTAGACAAAGGGAATTTTATACGGGATCGATTGAGTCCTTGACATCGTGGTTCATCCGATAAGATCATCGTGGAACATGTGGGAGCCAACATGGGTATCCAGATCCCGATGTTGGTTATTGACCGGAGAACGTCTCGGTCATGTCTGCATGGTTCCCGAACCCGTAGGGTCTACACACTTAAGGTTCGATGACGCTAGGGTTATAAAGGAAGTTTGTATGTGGTTACCGAATGTTGTTCGGAGTCCCGGATGAGATCCCAGACATCACGAGGAGTTCCGGAATGGTCCGAGGTAAAGATTTATATATGGGAAGTCCTGTTTTGGTCACCAGAAAAGTTTCGAGTTTTTCCGGTAACGTACCGGGACCACCGGGAGGGTCCCGGGGGTCCACCAAGTGGGGCCACCAACCCCGGAGGACTGCATGGGCCAAGTGTGGGAGGGAACCAGCCCCCGGTGGGCTGGTGCGCCCCCACGAGGGGCCCAAGGCGCAGGGGAGAGTGGGAGGGGGCAAACCCTAGGGCAGATGGGCCCTAAGGCCCACCCCAGGCGCGCCTCCCCTCTCTCCCCCTCTGGACGCCACCCAGATGGGATCTGGGGGCTGCCGCCACCCCTGGGGAGGGAACCCTAGAGGGGGACAGCCCCCTCCCCTCCCCCTATATATACTTGAGGGTTTTGGGGCTGCAACACATGAGTTTTGACCTCTCTTGGCACAGCCCTACCTCTCTTACTCCTCCTCTCCTGCATTGCTTGGCGAAGCCCTGCTGGACTACCACGCTCCTCCACCACCACCACGCCGTTGTGCTTCTGCTGGATGGAGTCTTCCTCAACCTCTCCCTCTCTCCTTGCTGGATCAAGGCGTGGGAGACGTCACCGGGCTGTACGTGTGTTGAACGCGGAGGTGCCGCCCGTTCGGCACTAGGATCTCCGGTGATTTGGATCACGACGAGTACGACTCCTTCAACCCCGTTCTCTTGAACACTTCCGCTTAGCAATCTACAAGGGTATGTAGATGCACTCTCCTTCCCCTCGTTGCTAGTCTCTCCATAGATAGATCTTGGTGACTCGTAGGAAAATTTTGAATTTCTGCTACGTTCCCCAACAGTGGCATCATGAGCTAGGTATATTGCGTAGATTCTTTGCACGAGTAGAACACAAAGTAGTTGTGGGCGTTGATTTTGTTCAATATGCTTACCGTTACTAGTCCAATCTTGTTTCGACGGTATTGTGGGATGAAGCGGCCCGGACCGACCTTACATGTACACTTACGTGAGACAGGTTCCACCGACTGACATGCACTTGGTGCATAAGGTGGCTAGCGGGTGCCAGTCTCTCCCACTTTAGTCGGAACAGATTCGATGAAAAGGGTCCTTATGAAGGGTAAATAGCAATTGACATATCACGTTGTGGCTTTTGCGTAGGTAAGAAACGTTCTTGCTAGAAACCCATAGCAGCCACGTAAAACATGCAAACAACAATTAGAGGACGTCTAACTTGTTTTTGCAGGGTATGCTATGTGATGTGATATGGCCAAGAAGATTGTGATGAATCATATGTGATGTATGAGATTGATCATGTTCTTGTAATAGGAATCACGACTTGCATGTCGATGAGTATGACAACCGGCAGGAGCCATAGGAGTTGTCTTAATTTATTGTATGACCTGCGTGTCATTGAACAACACCATGTAATTACTTTACTTTATTGCTAACCGGTAGCCATAGTAGTAGAAGTAATAGTTGGCGAGACAACTTCATGAAGACACGATGATGGAGATCATGATGATGGAGATCATGGTGTCATGCCGGTGACGATGATGATCATGGAGCCCCGAAGATGGAGATCAAAAGGAGCAATATGATATTGGCCATATCATGTTACTATTTGATTGCATGTGATGTTTATCATGTTTATGCATCTTATTTGCTTAGAACGACGGTAGTAAATAAGATGATCCCTCATTAAAATTTCAAGAAAGTGTTCCCCCTAACTGTGCACCGTTGCGAAAGTTCGTCATTTCAAAGCACCACGTGATGATCGGGTGTGATAGATTCTTACGTTCACATACAACGGGTGTAAGCCAGATTTACACACGCTAAACACTTAGGTTGACTTGACGAGCCTAGCATATACAGACATGGCCTCGGAACACAAGAGACCGAAAGGTCGAGCATGAGTCGTATAGTAGATACGATCGACATGAAGATGTTCACCGATGATGACTAGTCCGTCTCACGTGATGATCGGACACGGCCTAGTTGACTCGGATCATGTAATCACTTAGATGACTAGAGGGATGTCTATTTGAGTGGGAGTTCATAAGATGAACTTAATTATCCTGAACATAGTCAAAAGATCTTTGCAAATTATGTCGTAAGCTCGCGCTTTAGTTCCACTGTTTAGATATGTTCCTAGAGAAAATATAGTTGAAAGTTGACAGTAGCAATTATGCGGACAGTAGAAAGCTTATGTCCTTAATGCACCGCTCAGTGTGCTCAACCCCAAACGTCGTTTGTGGATGTTGCGAACATCGGACATACACGTTTTGATAACTACGTGATAGTTCAGTTAAACGGTTTAGAGTTGAGGCACCAAAGACGGTTTTTAAAACGTCGCGGAACATATGAGATGTTTCGAGGGCTGAAATTGGGATTTCAGGCTCGTGCCCACGTCAAGAGGTATAAGACCTCCGACGATTTTCTTAGCCAGCAAACTAAGGGAGAAAATCTCAATCGTTGAGCTTGTGCTCAGATTGTCTGAGTGCAACAATCACTTGAATCGAGTGGGAGTTGATCTTCCAGATGAGATAGTGAGGTTTCTCCAAAGTCATTGCCACCAAGCTGCTAGAGCTTCGTGATGAACTATAACATATCAGGGATAGATATGATGATCCTTGAGATATTCGCGATGTTTGACACCGCAAAAGTAGAAATCAAGAAGGAGCATCAATTGTTAATGGTTAGTGAAAACCACTAGTTTAAAGAAGGGGTACTTCATGAAACGGCAAATCAGTTGCTGCTCCAGTGAAGAAACCCAGGGTTAAACCCAAACCCGAGACTAAGTGCTTCTGTAATAACGGGAACAACCACTGGAGCAGAATTACCCTAGACACTTGGTATAGATAAGAAGGCTGGCAAGGTCAATAGAAGTATGTTGGATATACATTATGTTAATGTGTACTTTACTAGTACTCCTAGTAGCACCAGGGTATTAGATACCGGTTCGGTTGCTAAGTGTTAGTAACTCGAAATAAAAGCTACGGAATAAACGCAGACTAGCTAAAGGTGAGCTGACGATATGTGTTGGAAGTTTTTTCCAAGTTTGATGTGATCAAACATCGCACGCTCCCTCTACCATCAAGATTAGTATTAAACCTGAATAATTGTCATTTGGTGTTTGCGTTGAGCATAGACATGATTGGATTATGTCTATCGCAATACGGTTATTCATTTAAGGAGAATAATGTTTACTCTATTTATTTGAATAATACCTTCAATGGTCTTGCACCTAAATGGTTTATTGAATCTCGATAGTAGTGATACACATTTTTCATGCCAAAGGATATAAGATAGTAATGATAGTACCACTTACTTGTGGCACTGCCATGTAAGTCATATTGGTATAAACCGCATGAAGAAGCTCCATGTTGATGGATCTTTGGACTCACTCGTTTTTGAAAAGTTTGAGACATGCGAACCATGTCTGTTGGTGTATACGCATGAAGAAACTCCATGCAGATGGATCGTTTGGACTCACTTGATTTTGAATCACTTGAGATATGCAAATCATACCACATGGGCAAGATGACTGAAGAGCCTCGTTTTCAGTGAGATGGAACAAGATAGCAGCTTGTTGGAAGTAACACATTTTGATGTGTGCAGTCCAATGAGTGCTGAGGCATGCAGTGAATATCGTTATGTTCTCACTTCACAGATGATTCGAGTAGATGTTGAGTATATTTACTTGATGAAACACAAGTCTGAATTATTGAATGGTTCAAGTAATTTCAGAGTGAAGTTGAAGATCATTGTGACAAGAGGATAAAATGTCTATGATATGATCATAGAGATGAGTATCTGAGTTACGAGCTTTGGCACGCAATTAAGACATTGTGGAAATTGTTTCACAATTAATACCACCCGGAACACCATAGTGTGATGGTGTGTCCGAACATCATAGTTGCACCCTATTGGATATGGTGCGTACCATGATGTCTCTTATCGAATTACCCCTATCAATCATGGGTTAGGCATTAGAGACAACCGCACTCACTTTAATAGGGCACCACGTAATTCCGTTGAGATGACACCGTGAGAACTATGGTTTAGAGAAACCTAAGCTGTCATTTCTTGAAAGTTTGGGGCTGCGACGCTTATGTGAAAAAGTTTCATCGTGATAAGCTCGAACCCAAAACGGATAAATGCATCTTCATAGGATACCCAAAATGGTTGGGTATACCTCCTAATTCAGATCCGGAAGCAAAAGTGATTGTTTCTACAAACGGGTCCTTTCTTGAGGAAAAGTTTCTCTCGAAAGAATTGAGTGGGAGGATGGTGGAGACTTGATGAGGTTATTGAACCATCACTTCAACCAGTGTGTAGCAGGGCACAGGAAGTGGTTCATGTGGCACCTACACCAATTGAAGTGGAAGCTTATGATAGTGATCATGAAGCTTCGGATCAAGTCACTACCATACCTCGTAGGACGACAAGGACGCGTACTGCTTCGGAGTGGTACGGTGATCCTGTCTTGAAGGTCATGTTGCTAGATAACAATGAACCTACGAGCTATGGAGAAGCGATGGTCGGCCCATATTCCGACAAATGGTTAGAAGCCATGAAATCTGAGATAGGATCCATGTATCATAACAAAGCATGGACTTTGCTGGACTTGCCCGATGATCGGCAAGCCATTGAGATAAATGGATCTTTAAGAAGAAGACGGACATGGACGGTAATGTCACCGTCTATGAAGCTCGACTTGTGGCGAAGAGTTTTTCACAAGTTCAAGGAGTTGACTACGATGAGATTTTCTCATCCGTAGCGATGCTTGAGTCCGTCGGAATCATGTTAGCATTAGCTGCGTTTATGAAATCTGGCAGATGGATGTCGAAACAAGTTTCCTTACCAGTTTTTGTAAGGAAAGGTTGTATGTGATACAATTAGAAAGGTTTTGTCGATCCTAAGGATGCTAAAAGGTATGCTAGCACCAGCGATCCTTCTAAGGACTGGAGTAAGCATCTCGGAGTTGGAATGAACGCTTTGATGAGATGATCAAAAATTTTGAGTTTATACAAAGTTTATGAGAAACTTGTATTTCCAAAGAAGTGAGTGGGAGCACTATAGAATTTATGATGAGTATATGTTGTTGACATATAGATGATCAGAAATGATGTAGAATTTCTGGAATGCATATAGGGTTATTTAAAAGGTGTTTTTCAAGTGAAAACCTGGATTAAGCTACTTGAACATTGAGCATCAAGATCTATGAGGATAGATCAAAAAACCGCTTAATGGTACTTTCAAATGAGCATATACCTTGACATGATCTTGAAGGTGTTCAAGATGGATCAGTCAAAGAAGGAGTTCTTGCCTGAATTGTAAGGTATGAAGTTAAGAGTTAAAGCTCGACCACGACAGAAGAGAGACAAAGGACGAAGGCCGTCCCCTACGCTTCAGACGTAGGCTCTATAGTATGCTATGCTGTGTACCGCACCGGAAGTGTGCCTTGCCATGAGTCAGTCAAGGGGTACAAGAATGATCCAGGAATGGATCATTGGACAGCGGTCAAAATTGTCCTTGGAGTAAATAAGGACATGTTTCTCGATTATGGAGGTGATAAAGAGTTCGGCATAAAGGGTTACGTCGATACAAGCTTTAACACCTATCCGAGTGACTCTGAGTAGCAAACCGGATACGTATAGTGGAGCAACCATTTGGAATAGCTCCAAGTGGAGCGTGGAAGCAGCATTTACAATATGACCTAGAGATTTGCGAAATACATACGGATCTGAATGTTGCAGACCCGTTGACTAAAACCTCTCTCACAAGCAAAACATGATCAAACACAAGAACTCATTGAGTCTTAATCACATGATGATGTGAACTAGTTTAGCGACACTAGTAAACTCTTTGGATGTTGGTCACATGGCGATGTGACCTATCAGTGTTAATCACATGGCGATGTGAACTAGATTATTGACTCTAGTGCAAGTGGGAGACTGTTGGAAATATGCCCTAGAGGCAATAATAAATTAGTTATTATTATATTTCCTTGTTCATGATAATCGTTTATTATCCATGCTATAATTGTATTGATAGGAAACTCAGATACATGTGTGGATACATAGACAACATCATGTCCCTAGTAAGCCTCTAGTTGACTAGCTCGTTGATTAATAGATGGTTACGGTTTTCTGACCATGGACATTGGATGTCGTTGATAACGGGATCACATCATTAGGAGAATGATGTGATGGACAAGACCCAATCCTAAGCCTAGCACATAGATCGTGTAGTTCATATGCTAAAGCTTTTCTAATGTCAAGTATCATTTCCTTAGACCATGAGATTGTGCAACTCCCGGATACCGTAGGAATGCTTTGGGTGTACCAAATGTCACAACGTAACTGGGTGGCTATAAAGGTGCACTACAGGTATCTCCAAAAGTGTCTGTTGGGTTGGCACGAATCGAGACTGGGATTTGTCACTCCGTGTAAACGGAGAGGTATCTCTGGGCCCACTCGGTAGGACATCATCATAATGTGCACAATATGACCAAGGGGTTGATCACAGGATGATGTGTTGCGGAACGAGTAAAGAGACTTGCCGGTAACGAGATTGAACAAGGTATCGGTATACCGACGATCGAATCTCAGGCAAGTACAATACCGCTAGACAAAGGGAATTGTATACGGGATCGATTGAGTCCTTGACATCGTGGTTCATCCGATGAGATCATCATGGAACATGTGGGAGCCAACATGGGTATCCAGATCCCGCTGTTGGTTATTGACCGGAGAACATCTCGGTCATGTCTGCATGGTTCCCGAACTCGTAGGGGCTACACACTTAAGGTTCGATGATGCTAGGGTTATAAAGGAAGTTTGTATGTGGTTACCGAATGTTGTTCGGAGTCCCCGATGAGATCCCGGACGTCACGAGGAGTTCCGGAATGGTCCGGAGGTAAAGATTTATATATGGGAAGTCCTGTTTTGGTCACCGAAAAAGTTTCAGGTTTTTTCGGTAACGTACCAGGACCACCGGGAGGGTCCCGGGGGTCCACCAAGTGGGGCCACCAACCCCGGAGGACTGCATGGGCCAAGTGTGGGAGGGAACCAGCCCCATGTGGGCTGGTGCGCCCCCCACAAGGGGCCCAAGGTGCAGGGGAGAGTGGGAGGGGGCAAACCCTAGGGCAGATGGGCCCTAAGGCCCACCCCAGGTGCGCCTCCCCTCTCTCCCCCTCTGGCCGCCACCCAGACGGGATCTGGGGGCTGCCGCCACCCCTGGGGAGGGAACCCTAGAGGTGGACAGCCCCCTCCCCTCCCCCTATATATACTTGAGGGTTTTGGGGCTGCAACACATGAGTTTTGACCTCTCTTGGCGCAGCCCTACCTCTCTTACTCCTCCTCTCCCGCAGTGCTTGGCCAAACCCTGCTGGACTACCACGCTCCTCCACCACCACCACGCCGTTGTGCTGCTGCTGGATGGAGTCTTCCTCAACCTCTCCCTCTCTCCTTGCTGGATCAAGGCGTGGGAGACGTCACCGGGCTGTACGTGTGTTGAACGCGGAGGTGCCGTCCGTTCGGCACTAGGATCTCCGGTGATTTGGATCACGACGAGTACGACTCCTTCAACCCCGTTCTCTTGAACGCTTCCGCTTAGCGATCTACAAGGGTATGTAGATGCACTCTCCTTCCCCTCATTGCTAGTCTCTCCATAGATAGATCTTGGTGACTCGTAGGAAAATTTTGAATTTCTGCTACGTTCCCCAACACGGTCCCCTTAAAGGGGGTAGCCATAAAAAGAAATATTTACTGGTGATGGTTGATAAATTCACTAAATGGATAGAGGCCAAACCAGTAAAAACAACTGAAGCAGGGCTAGTTATTGATTTTATATCTGGCGTGGTGCATCGTCACGGTGCCTGATGTCTACTACACCAACCCTCTCCTTGTAGACGTTGTTGGGCCTCCAAGTGCAGAGGTTTGTAGAACAGTAGCAAATTTCCCTCAAGTGGATGACCTAAGGCTTATCAATCCGTGGGAGGCATAGGATGAAGATGGTCTCTCTCAAACAACCCTGCGACCAAATAACAAAGAGTCTGTTGTGTCCCCAACACACCCAATACAATGGCAAATTATATAGGTGCACTAGTTCGGCGAAGAGATGGTGATACAAGTGCAATATGGATGGTAGATATAGGTCTTTGTAATCTGAAAATATAAAAACTGCAAGGTAACTAATGATAAAAGTGAGCGTAAACGGTATTGCAATGCTAGGAAACAAGGCCTAGGGTTCATACTTTCACTAGTGCAAGTTCTCTCAACAATAATAACATAACTGGATCATATAACTATCCCTCAACATGCAACAAAGAGTCACTCCAAAGTCACTAATAGCGGAGAACAAACGAAGAGATTATTGTAGGGTACGAAACCACCTCAAAGTTATCCTTTCTGATCGATCTATTCAAGAGTCTGTAGTAAAATAACACGAAGCTATTCTTTCCATTCAATCTATCATAGAGTTCGTACTAGAATAACACCTTAAGACACAAATCAACCAAAACCCTAATGTCACCTAGATACTCCAATGTCACCTCAAGTATCCGTGGGCATGATTATACGGTATGCATCACACAATCTCAGATTCATCTATTCAACCAACACAAAGTACTTCAAAGAGTGCCCCAAATTTTCTACCGGAGAGTCAAGACGAAAATGTGTGCCAACCCCTATGCATAAGTTCACTGAACTCGCAAGTTGATCACCAAAACATACATCAAGTAGATCACGTGAATATACCATTGTCACCACGGATAAGCACATGCAAGACATACATCAACTGTTCTCAAATCCTTAAAGACTCAATCCGATAAGATAACTTCAAAGGGAAAACTCAATCCATTACAAGAGAGTAGATGGGGATAAACATCATAAAATCCAACTATAATAGCAAAGCTCGCGACCATCAAGATCGTGCCAAATCAAGAACACGAGAGAGAGAGAGAGAGAGAGAGAGAGAGAGAGAGAGACAGAGATCAAACACATAGCTACTGGTACATACCCTCAGCCCCGAGGGTGAACTACTCCCTCCTCGTCATGGAGAGCGTCGGGATGATGAAGATGGCCACCGATGAGGGATCGCCCCTCCGGCAGGGTGCCGGAACAGGCTCCCGATTGGTTTTTGGTGGCTACAGAGGCTTGCGGTGGAGGAACTCCCGATCTAGGTTATTTTCTGGAGGTTTCAGTATTTATAAGAATTTTTGGCATAGGTCTCACGTCAGGGAGGTCTCCGGGCTGTCCACGAGGCAAGGGGCACGCCCTAGGGGGTGGGCGCGCCCCCACCCTCGTGGGCAGCTCGGGACTCTTCTGGCCCAACTCTTGCACTCTAGGGGCTTCGGTCCATAAAAATTTGTCAAAAATTGGCACGTCAATTGGACTCTGTTTGGTATTCCTTTTCTGTAAAACTCAAAAACAAGGAAAAAACAGAAATAGGCACTGGGCTCTAGGTTAATAGGTTAGTCCCAAAAATCATATAAAATGGCATATAAATGCATATAAAACATCCTGGATGGATAATATAATAGCATGAATACTTCATAAATTATAGATACGTTGGAGATGTATCAGCATCCCCAAGCTTAATTCCTGCTCGTCCTCGAGTAGGTAAATGATAAAAGAAAGAATTTAGGAAGTGTGAATGCTAGTAGGTGCACAAGTTTGATCAATGATTATTTCAGTCACCTTTTCTAGCATCATTATATGTCATAGCAGTAGCTCATCTCATAAAACTTCTCATGAACAAGTAACAAGCTATTCACATGTTAAAGCATAGACCATAAAATTTCTTGAAAACTAACAAAATGTGTTCTCAGTCATCAAACAATTGCAATTCATCTTATTTTCAGGAAGGGTCTATGTAAGAGCTTTGATTTAGCAAATACCACATACTCAACTATCATATAGTCTTCAATGATTGCTACCACTCAAAGCATATTTTTAGATAGGGGCTTAATGTTTCTCCTCCCAACTTATTTATCATATAGATAATTGTCAACAATAATAATTCATGATCAAATATATTTGAATGGCCATATATGCTTAGATCTTTCCCCATCACATGATGCTTGCCAACTAAAGAGTAGGTTGGATTGAGAAGGAATACTACTGACTCTTGCATAAAAGTAAAAGATAGGCCCTTCGCAGAGGGAAGCAGGGATTTGAAGAGGTGCCAGAACTCGAAGCTTTAAAACAAAGATGAAAATAATTTTGAGAGGTATGCTTTCATTGTCAACATAACGAACAAGAGTTCCCAATATCTTCCATACTAGATACATTAGGTGGTTCCAAAACAGAAAGGTAAATTTTATACTTCCCCACCACCAACAAGCATCAATCCATGGCTTGCCCGAAACAACGGGTGCCTCCAACTAACAACAATCCCGGGGGAGTTTTGTTTCCAACTATTTGCGATTTGTTCTTGATCTTTTGATCATAGGACTGGGCATCCCAGTTACCAGCTATTTTCTCGTGAATGATGAGCGGAGTCCACTCATCGTGAGAATAACCCACCTAGCATGGAAGATACTAACAGCCCCTAGTCGCCACATGAGCGATTCGGGCATACAAAAAAGATTATTATTTGAAGGTTTAGAGTTTCGTACATGCAAGTTTACTAGGAACGGTAGGTAAATACCGCATATACGTAGATATGGTGAACACTCATGGAGGAAACTTGGTTCAAGGAATTGGGATGCACAAGCAGTATTCCCACTCAGTACAAATATTTTGTCTAGCAAAGGATTCTAAATAGCAAGCACCACATGTCAGAGGATCCATAACAATATAACTTCTATACAAATATACCCAAGCATAACTCATTATGTTGTCTTCCTTGTCCAACTTCAACTAATTTGCTCAGGTTTGAAAATAATTAATGGGGCTCACAATCAGAGAAGATGTCCAAGATAGTATATTTATATGTGAAATCTCTCTTCCTTCAATATTCTTTCATGAATTGTTCAAGTGACCAATACAATGTTTGCTAACATTCAATAAATTTACCACCTCTACTTCTTATATGTGAAGTCATTACTCCCCATGGGGTAATCATACGAAACATATATAATTTCAGATTTATGATATTCAAATCATTCAACCATTTACTCATAGGATATAAGTGAAGCACACGAGTAAATGACAAACTACTCTAAAAAGATATAAGTGAAGATCAATGAGTAGTTAAATAATTATGCAACTATGTGAAGACTCTCTCTCATTTAAGTATTTCAGATCTTGGGATATTATTCAAACAGCAAGCAAAACAAAATAAAACAAAATGACATTTCAAGGATATCACTCATGATGTGAAGAAGCAAAACTTAGGCTCAACCGATACTAACCGATAATTGTTGAAAAAGAAAGGTGGGATGCCTACCGGGGCATCCCCAAGCTTGGATGCTTGAGACTTCTTGAAATATTATCTTGGGGTTCCTTGGGAATCCCCAAGCTTGAGCTTTTGTGTCTCCTTAATTCCTCTCATACCACGGTTTCCTAAATCTCGAAAGCTTCATCCACACCAAACTCAACAAGAGCTCGTGAGATAAGTTAGTATAAACCAATGCAAAAACCTTATCATTTTCTACTGTAAAAAATCACAAAAAATATTATTCAACATCGTATACCTGCATATTTAATACTCCTATCCTCAAATAGAATCATTAAACAAGCAAACATATGCAAACAATGCAAACATAGCAGCAATCTGCCAAAACAGTATAGTCTGTAAAGAATGCAAGATTCATCATACTTCCCTAACTCCAAAAATTATGAGAAAAATACTACACTATAGAAGATTTATCAGAGATCAATATGTAAAAAGTTGCAATATTATACCTGTCGGTGTTCTGGGAATGGTGGTACCCAGACTTGTCTGCCAGCGGCCTGCGGCGTGGCTCAAGGGGTGGCCCAGTACGACCCATCTTCATCAACACAAGCTCAAGACCCTCGCGAGGGGCCAAGCCTCGCGGGGCGGACGACATGAAGCTTCCTCAGGCACGGCCTCATCAGGCTGGCTCGCGAGGAGGCAGAGAGATCAAGGCGGGGTACCTCACAAGGTGCCCGTGACGCAAGCCATGACGACCAAAGCCAGGCGGGCACTAGGCGGGCGCCGGCCTGCGCAAAGTCCTTGTTTACTCTTTGGTGCAAAGGGAGCAAGCGCAGGCAAGAGTATCAAGCAAAGGCAACCATTTCGGTGCAACAAGACCAAGACCAGCAGAATAGCAGGATGGAGGTCATCGTGGAGCCCTAGCCGGCGTCACCGCCAGAGTCTTTGGCAGGCGAGGACCGACTTTAGTCAGGATAAGTGTACTAGATGTTCCCCTTCAAAATGGCCAATTGTTGGCGCCCTTCCCGCTTAATATTTGGGAAGAGGCCCAGGGCCTCGCTCTATAAATAGGACTAGCCACTCTCAAGGCAGTGGGGGAGCAGTTGAACCTTAGCCAGAACCACCAACGCAAGAACACCCCTCGCGAGGCAATTCTTCCTTGTATTGTTCATCATCAGCCCCTGAGGCAATCCACCACGCCACAAACTAGAGTAGGGTATTACACCACAATGGTGGCCCGAACTAGTATAAACCTCGTGTCCCTTGTGTTGTTCTTCGTGTAGTTTAGATCCTTGCGAGGCGATGAGACATAGGTAGGTAGGAGGTGCAATCTCCGCGTGCACCCCAGTGTTCGAACCTAGAGGGTCTGCCAGAACCCGAAATCCGACAATACCATTCTCTGACTTTTCTAGGGAATTTTTGTAACAGCGGTAAACTTTATGTTTTGAAACAGCAACATGTATACTTGCAAAATAAGCATGGTAAAGGCTATCCTTGACATTTTTATTGAAAATAGAGATGCAAAACATTATTCTAAATAACATCAAGCAAATACTAACAAAAGAAAATGACGCTCCAAGCAAAACACATATCATGTGGTGAATAAAAATATGTTGGGGAACGTTGCAGAAAATAAATTTTTTCTACGCTTTCACCAAGATCAATCTATGAGTTCATGTAGCAACGAGAGAGAGGAGTGCATCTACATACCCTTGTAGATCACGAGCGGAAGCGTTCAAGAGAACGGGGTTGAGGGAGTCATACTCGTCGTGATCCAAATCACCGGAGATCCTAGCGCCGAACGGACGGCACCTCCGCGTTCAACACACGTACGGTTGAGGAAGACGTCTCCTCCTTCTTGATCCACCAAGGGGGAAGGAGAGGTTGATGAAGATACAGCAGCACGACGGCGTGGTGGTGGATGCAGCAGTGATCTCGGCAGGGCTTCGCCAAGCTTCTGCGAGAGGGAGAGGTGTAGCAAGGGGAGAGGGAGGCGCCAAGAGCATGGGTGCGGCTGCCCTCCCTCCCACCCTCTTTATATATCCCCCCTAGGGGGGGGGTGCTGGCCCTAGGAGATGGGATCTCCAAGGGGGGGCCGGCAGCGAGGGGGGAAACTTGCCCCCCAAGCCAGGTGGAGGCGCCCCCACCCCTAGGGTTTCGCAACCCTAGGTGCAGGGGGGCCCAAGGGGGGGCGCACCAGCCCACCAGGGGCTGGTTCCCCTCCCACTTCAGCCCATGGGGCCCTTCAGGATAGGTGGCCCACCCGGTGGACCCCCGGGACCCTTCCGGTGGTCCCGGTACAATACCAGTGACCCCCGAAACTTTCCCGATGGCCGAAGCCTGACTTCCTATATATAATTCTTTACCTCCAGACCATTCTGGAACTCCTCGTGACGTCCGGGATCTTATCTGGGACTCCGAACAACTTTTGGTTTACTGCATACTCATATCTCTACAACCCTAGCGTCACCGAACCTTAAGTGTGTAGACCCTACGGGTTCGGGAGACATGCAGACATGACCGAGACGCCTCTCCGATCAATAACCAACAGCGGGATCTGGATACCCATGTTGGCTCCCACATGCTCCTCGATAATCTCATCGGATGAACCACGATGTCGAGGATTCAATCAATCCCGTACATAATTCCCTTTGTCAATCGGTACGTTACATGCCCGAGATTCGATCATCGGTATCCCAATACCTCGTTTAATCTCGTTACCGGCAAGTCACTTTACTCGTACAGTAATGCATGATCCCGTGACCAGAAACTTGGTCACATTGAGCTCATTATGATGATGCATTACCGAGTGGGCCCAGAGATACCTCTCCGTCATACGGAGTGACAAAACCCAGTCTCGATTCGTGCCAACCCAACAGATACTTTCGGAGATACCCGTAGTGCACGTTTATAGTCACCCAGTTACGTTGTGACGTTTGGCACACCCAAAGCACTCCTACGGTATCCGGGAGTTGCACAATCTCATGGTCTAAGGAAATGATACTTGACATTTGGAAAAGCTCTAGCTAAACGAACTACACGATCTTTGAGCTATGCTTAGGATTGGGTCTTGTCCATCACATCATTCTCCTAATGATGTGATCCCGTTATCAATGACATCCAATGCCCATAGTCAGGAAACCATGACTATCTGTTGATCAACGAGCTAGTCAACTAGAGGCTTACTAGGGACATGTTGTGGTCTATGTATTCACACGTGTATTACGATTTCTGGATAACACAATTATAGCATGAATAACAGACTATTATCATGAACAAAGAAATATAATAATAACCATTTTATTATTGCCTCTAGGGCATATTTCCAACAAAATATAGCACAAACACTAATTAAAACATAAGACCACATCTAAACAGAGTCTAGATGAATTATTTATTACTAAACAGGAACAAAAAGCAAGGAACAAAAATAACATTGGGTTGCCTCCCAACAAGCGCTAACGTTTAACGCCCCTAGCTAGGCATGATAATTTCAATGATGCTCACATAAAAAATAAGAATTGAAACATAAAGAGAGCATCATGAAGAATATGACTAGCACATTTAAGTCTAACCCACTTCCTATGCATAGGGATTTTGTGAGCAAACAACTTATGGGAGCAATAATCAACTAGCATAGGAAGGCAAAACAAGCATAACTTTAAAACTTTTAGCATATAGAGAGGAAACTTGATATTATTGCAATATGTAGAAGCATATGATCCTCTCTCATAATAATTTTCAGTAGCATCATGAATGAATTCAACCATATAACCAGCACCTAAAGCATTCTTTTCATGATCTACTTGCATAGAAAATTTACTACTCTCCACATAAGCAAATTTCTTCTCATGAATAGTAATGTGAGCAAACTCAAAAAAATAATTATCATGTGAGGCATAATCCAATTGAAAACTAAAATCATGATGACAAGTTTCATGGTTATCATTATTCTTAATAGCATGCAAGTCATCACAATAATCATCATAGATAGCAACTTTGTTCTCATAATCAATTGCAACCTCTTCCGAAATAGTGGATTCATCACTAAATAAAGTCATGACCTCTGCAAATCCACTTTCATCAATATAATCATCATAAATAGGATGCATGCTATCATCATAATAAATTTTCTCATCAAAACTTGGGGGACAAAATTTATCATCTACGTCAAACATAGCATCCCCACGCTTGTGGCTTTGCATATCATTAGCATCATGGATATTCAAAGAATTCATACTAACAACATTGCAATTACGTTCATCATTCAAAGATTTAGTGCCAAACATTTTATAGATTTCTTCTTCTAGTACTTGAGCACAATTTTCCTTTCCATCATTTTCACGAAAGGTATTAAAAAGATGAAGCGTATGAGGCAAAACTCAATTCCATTTTTTGTAGTTTTCTTTTATATACTAAACTAGTGATAAAACAAGAAACTAAAAGATTCGATTGCAAGATCTAAAGATATACCTTCAAGCACTAAGCTCCCTAGCAACGGCGCCAGAAAAGAGCTTGATGTCTACTACACAACCTTCTCCTTGTAGACGTTGTTGGGCCTCCAAGTGTAGAGGTTTGTAGGACAGTAGCAAATTTCCCTCAAGTGGATGACCTAAGGTTTATCAATCTGTGGGAGGCGTAAGATGAACATGGTCTCTCTCAAACAACCCTGCAACCAAATAACAAAGAGTCTCTTGTGTCCCCAACACACCCAATATAATGGCAAATTGTACAGGTGCACTAGTTCGGCGAAGAGATGGTGATACAAGTGCAATATGGATGGTAGATATAGGTTTTTGTAATCTGAAAATATAAAAACAGCAAGGTAACTAACGATAAAAGTGAGCGTAAACGGTATTGCAATGCTTGGAAACAAGGCCTAGGGTTCATACTTTCACTAGTGGAAGTTCTCTCAACAATAATAACATAACTGGATCATATAACTATCCCTCAACATGTAACAAAGAGTCACTCCAAAGTCACTAATAGCGGAGAACAAACGAAGAGATTATTGTAGGGTACGAAACCACCTCAAAATTATCGTTTCTGATCGATCTATTCAAGAGTCCGTAGTAAAATAACACGAAGCTGTTCTTTCTGTTCGATCTATCATAGAGTTCGTACTAGAATAACACCTTAAGACACAAATCAACCAAAACCCTAATGTCACCTAGATACTCTCATGTCACCTCAAGTATCCGTGGGCATGATTATACGATATGCATCACAGAATCTCAGATTCATCTATTCAACCAACACAAAGTACTTCAAAGAGTGCCCCAAAGTTTCTACCGGAGAGTCAAGACGAAAACGTGTGCCAACCCCTATGCATAAGTTCACTGAACCCGCAAGTTGATCACCAAAACATACATCAATTAGATCACGTTAATATCCCATTGTCACGACAGATAAGCACATGCAAGACATACATCAAGTGTTCTCAAATCCTTAAAGACTCAATCCGATAAGATAACTTCAAAGGGAAAACTCAATCCATTACAAGAGATTAGAGGGGGAGAAACATCATAAGATCCAACTATAATAGCAAAGCTCGCGATACATCAAGATCGTGCCAAATCAAGAACACGAGAGAGAGATCAAACACATAGCTACTGGTACATACCCTCAGCCCCGAGGGTGAACTACTCCCTCCTCGTCATGGAGAGCGGCGGGATGATGAAGATGGCCATAGATGAGGGATCCCCCCTCCGGCAGGGTGCCGGAACAGGGTCCCGATTGATTTTTGGAGGTTACAGAGGCTTGCGGCGGCGGAACTCCTGATCTAGTTTATTTTCTGGAGGTTTCAGTATTTATAAGAACTTTTGGCATAGGTCTCACGTTAGGGAGGTCTCCGGGCTGTCCACGAGGCAGGGGGCATGCCCTAGGGGGGTGGGCGCACCCCCACCCTCGTGGGCAGCTCGGGACTCTTCTAGCCCAACTCTTGCACTCCAGGGGCTTCTTTTGGTCCATAAAAATTCGTCAAAAATTGGCACGTCAATTGGACTCTGTTTGGTATTCCTTTTCTGTAAAACTCAAAAACAAGGAAAAACAGAAAGTGGCACTGGGCTCTAGCTTAATAGGTTAGTCCCAAAAATCATATAAAATAGCATATAAATGCATATAAAACATCCTAGATGGATAATATAATAGGATGAATACTTCATAAATTATAGATACGTTGGAGACGTATCAGTGCCCGCACAGTATCATCACTGATAATGGCTCCAATTTAACAGCTGATGAGGTGAAAACCTGGTGCACTAAGCTGGGCATTAAACTCGACTATGCATCCATATACCACCCTCAAACAAACGACCAAGTTGAACGGGCCAATGGTCTGATCATGAGCGGCATTAAGCCCAGACTGGTGCGTTCCTTATGAGAATCCAATAAGCACTGGTTGAGGAACTCAATTCCGTACTTTGGGGGCTGCGGACCATGCCCAATCGAACGACTAGATACACACGTTTCTTTAAGGTGTACGGCGCAGAGGCTGTATTGCCCTGCGACATTATTCATGACTCACTGAGGGAGTCCTGGATAAGGGGGTATCCGGACAGCCGGACTATGTACTTTGGCTGGACTGATGGACTATGAAGATACAAGATTGAAGACTCCGTCCCGTGTCCAGATGGGACTCTCCTTGGCGTGGAAGGCAAGCTTGGCGATCCGGACTATAGACCTCCTTCTCTGTAACCGACTCTGTGTAACCCTAGCCCCCTCCGATGTCTATAAAACCGGAGGGTTTAGTCCGTAGGACACAACAACAACAACAATCATACCATACGCTAGCTTCTAGGGTTTAGCCTCTCTGATCTCGTGGTAGATCAACTCTTGTAGTACTCATATCATCAAGATCAATCAAGCAGGAAGTAGGGTATTACCTCCATCGAGAGGGCCCGAACCTGGGTAAACATCGTGTCCCCAGTCTCTTGTTACCATTAGCCTTAGACGCACAGTTTGGGACCCCCTACCCGAGATCCGCCGGTTTTGACACCGACATTTGTGCTTTCATTGAGAGTTCCTCTATGCCGTCGTTGTAAGGCTTGATGGCTTCTCCAACCTTCAACAACTCCGTCTAGGGTGAGACTTTTCTCCCTGGACAGATTTTTGTGTTCGGCGGCTTCGCACTGCGGGACAACTCGCTTGGCCATCTGGAGCAGATCGATAGCTACGCCCCTGGCCATCAGGTCGGGTTTGGAAACCTAAACTACACTGCCGACATCCGCAGAGACTTGATCTTTGAAGGACTCGAGCCCATGCCAGGAGCACCGAACGATCGCCATGCAGATGCCTTAGATCTGCCTTTGGACAATATTCGGAATATCGCGCCTGCTACGACTCCGGACTTTGGTCCGAAGCAAATTCTGCCTCCCAAGGACGGGCGGATGGACACCACCCCGGAAGCCGCACACCCATCGGCGTTAGGGCCGAACGCAAAGTCCTCTCCCAGGGAAATCTGTATCTCCGGACCCCCGGACCTGTGTCTGGGCGTGGGCTCCGAACCGCGTGCATCCGAACCCATCGAGTCCGATTGGGCTCCAATAATGGAATTCACCGCCGTGGATACCTTTCAGCACTCCCCCTTCGGCGATGTGCTAAATTCGTTAAAATCTCTCTCTTTATCAGGAGATTCTTGGTCGGACTATAGCCGGCCCGTGTGGGACACGGATGACGAAGAAAATCACGGTCCACCCACCACCCACTTTATAGCCACCGTCGATGACCTAACAGACATGCTTGACTTCGACTCCTACAACATCGACGGTATGGACGTCGATGTAGGGGACGATCTGGAACCACCGCTCACGGGGCGCTGGACTGCCACTTCGTCATATGACGTCTATATGGTGGACACGCCTAAAGAAGACAATGGTGGCAAAAAGGACATAAAGGAGGATAAACCCCCCGGACAAAAGCAAAAACGACGGCGCAGGCGCCGCTCTAAGTCCAGTCACAGTAAAAATAGCGATAACAACACAAAAATGGATGACACTCCGGTCGACTCCAAAGGCAACAACGACCATAGGGACCCAGCGATGGAGCAGGATAAGCCAGGTCATGCCGAACACAGCCCGGAGCAGACGCCCGATCACATCAATCCAGAGGGCCAAACTCATCACACTGCCCCCAAAGAGGAGGACAGCCCGGTTGACGATGCATTCATCATCCTGGAAAAACGTTTGGAACAGGATAACCTCCGCAGAAAGCTCCTGGCCACGACAAGGAGCCTGAAGAAGCAGAAGCAAAGGCTTAAAACTGAGCAGGATACGCTCAAACAAAGATGGAACAAGGTGCTGGACACCGAAGGAAAATGTGGCGATGATCGCCACACAAAGAGCTACCCAAAGCGCAAATTGCTACCCGAATTTAACGACGAAGGCGCAGCGCCCATTCCGCCAAAAAACAATACGACCACTAGGCCGGACCAACCACCTCATGGCCGCGATAGAGCAGCCATTGATACCGCACATGATTTACGAGAGCTCCTGGACAAAAAGGCCAGTGCGGCCAGATCCATCTACGGGTCCAGAGGACATGCTCCGACGCGGGATTATGGTCACCACAACGATCATACTGATCGAATACTAGTCCGGAATCAACACCGGGAGCAACAACAGTCGACAGCATGCTGCGACACGGCCAGATACAGAGGGGCTGTGCACCCCTTGTGCTTCACCAATGAGGTGCTGGATCATGAATTCCCACAAGGATTCAAACCCGTGAATATAGAGGCATACGACGGAACGACGGATCCCGGGGTCTGGATTGAAGATTTTATCCTTCACATACACATGGCTCGTGGGGATGACCTCCGCGCCATTAAATACCTTCCCCTCAAGTTGAAAGGACCAGCTCGGCACTGGCTGAAGAGCCTCCTAGAAAACTCAATTGGAAGTTGGGACGAACTTGAGGATGCTTTCAGGGCCAACTTTCAATGAACCTATGTCCGACCTCCGGATGCAAACGATTTAAGTCACATAATACAGCAGCCCAGAGACTCAACCCGCAAGCTTTGGAACAGATTCCTCACTAAGAAGAATCAAATTGTCGACTGTCCGTATGCCGAAGCCTTAGCGGCCTTCAAACATAGTATCTGTGATGAGTGGCTCGCCAGACACCTCGGCCAAGAAAATCCAAGGACGATGGCAGCCTTAACAAGCCTTATGACCCGCTTTTGTGCAACAAAGACAACTGGTTGGCCCTAAGAGGCACCAGTGACCCGGGCACATCTGAAATTCGAGATGGCAATGGGAAGCCACGACGCACTAAGCACAAACGTCGGAATAACGATAGTCCGGACAACACGGCGGTTAACACCGGATTCAGGGGCTCTCGACCTGGTCAAGGAAAGAAGCCATTTAAGGGCAGCAAAGAGGGACCGTCCGGCCTGAATAAAGTCCTGGATAGATTGTGCCAAATCCATGGCACTTCCGACAAACCTACAAATCATACCCATAGAGAATGTTGGGTCTTCAAGCAGGCCGGCAAGTTAAATGCTGAACACAAGTTAAGGCAAACACCAAGCAAAGACGAGGGTGAGCCTCGCCAGCCAAACACCGGGGGCCAGAAAAAAATTCCCAACAGAAGTCAAAACGGTAAACATGGTACACGCAACTCACGCAGAGTTCGTCGCCCCCAAATTCAATCGCTGGGCGGCCTGCCTGATCACTTTTGATCACAGGGACTACCCAGCCAGTATCCGGCACAGAGGATCGGCTGCCTTGGTGCTCGACCCAATAATTGATGGATACCATCTCACTCGAGTCCTAATGGACGGCGGCAGTGGTCTTAATCTGATATATCAAGACACCATCCGCAAGATGGGGATAGACCCATCCAGTATAAGCCAAAATAGCGCCACCTTCAATGGAGTGATTCCAGGCGTTGTGGACCACTACTGGGGCTCCCTCGTATAGAAGTGACATTTGGTTCTCCCGATAACTTCAGAAGCGAGGAACTACTCTTCAACATCGCTCCCTTCAGCAGCGATTATCATGCATTACTCGGAAGAATGACCTTTGCTTGCTTTAACGCAATACCGAACTACGCCTGCCTCAAACTTAAGATGCCCGGTCCACGTGGCGTCATAACGGTTAGTGGAAACATAGAGCAGTATGCGGCAGCTCCTGCTGCCAGACTCTAGGCGGCCTCTCCGACAAGAATGCAAGATCGGTCGTTCAGACCACGGACACGGCTAGACGAGTCCGGTGCACCACCATCAACAACAGCCAGGATAAACCCTAGCCGGGTGCTATACATATATCCCCATAAATGGTACTATGGGCTGTCAACATATAACAAACCCCACAATTCGGCTTGCCTCATTAATAGGCAAATATCTCGTATCTCGAACATCCATCGAGAATAACTAACTTTTGGCACGTTTACTCTCTTTTTTTTCACGAGTTTTCATTTTTACAGACATTTTTCGTGTGACACCCTTCTAGGATACGGCACAACGGAGACAAAGGCACAGACGTACAACAGGGCCCCGCTCAAAGGTTTCTCTTTAGATTAAGCCCCTATGTAAACCTTCTTTACTGTCTTTTGTTGCTTGACATCTCGTGGGTATTTCATACACCCATAAGGGACACTGGTGTTATAGGCTTTTCGCCACGACAGATCAATGCACGTACCAGGAATTACAGGGTCAAGGGCGTTATTCAGCCCAGTATATGTTATAAAGTCCGAATACCTTCGGGAGTGTTCGGCGTCGCGAGTTTGGCTTATATGCATCAGCTCCGAATCATGTCTTTGGTCAAATGTTGGGTTATCCTGGCTCCTGGGTTCGCTGCCTTACGTTCCATTCTATCGGCTAAGGCGGCCAAAGGAGAACTACTATGATTGTGCCCTGGTTATTCCGGATGAGCACCTTAGTAGAGAAAGTAAAAAACTAACTGTCATGATACAACGAGAGACTGGTCAACCACTCGAGGACTCATCGGAATCTATAGGATTCCTCCGCATTAACGAAGGACCGGTTTGCCGGTCAAGTACGCGCACCGTATCCGGATGCACGCGGAAGTACCAGGGGCTACATAGTAGCCCCAACTTTCAAACTCCTATGGCTAAGTGAAAGTGTTACAGCTATATAGTCCGGTTGCCTGGTTCAACGTGCAATCATCTCCTTAATGGACCAAGCCGTTGGATCAAGTGTGTTCACGCATATTTTCTTGAACACCCCCGCATTATATGCGTGGGGGCTGAAGCCAACGACTGCTAACTTTCACGTGGTATGCATACATAAACAGCCACATAGGAGACATTATAATACTTTCAGGCAAAAGTATAAAAAACAGCCTCTATAATCAAAACACAGAATTCTTTACAATTAATAGACTTGTCACTCGAACATGACATTCTTCGAGCACTGAGCCTCTATTCTACGGGCACCTTCTATGACCTGCTCAAAATAGTGCTCGGCCGGGTCTTGGCTTCCCGCCGGACCCCAGGTTGCAATGCTGGTGGCCTCCATATCTGCCCAATATGTCTTCACACGGGCAACAACCATCCGTGCACCCTCTATGCACGCAGACCTCTTCACGGCATCGATTTGTGATCTGCCGCCAAACAATTGTTGCACCAAACCAAAGTAGCTGTCCGGCTTCGGTCCCCTCGGCCATAGATGGTCTATTACAGACCTCATTGCAAGGTCGGACAGCCTATGGAGCTCAGCAATAGTGGCCATCTTATCACTCAATGGCAATGAGCTTGTTGGAGCGCTAAATTGCAACCAGAATAGCCTCTCCATTTCGTTATCTTTATGATCCTTGAATAACTTGGTCGCATCAGCCGCACTCTTCGCCATGTCCGCATACTCATCTGGAGCGCTCCATAGCTTATCCAACGGAGCATACTTTGGATCTAAAAACTTCATCCGAAGCAAATAAGGATTTCCAGCCATGATTTCTCCGGCTTGTCGACGTTCCTCCCGCGCATCTCCTTAGCCGAATCCAGCGCCTTCTTCAGCTCAGTCGCCTTTGCCTGATTCTCCTTCTCGAGAAGCTCATATCAGCCGGCGGCGTCCCTCAGCTCCACAACCATTTCGGCTACCTTTTCTTCGCTTCAGAGATGAGCAGCCTGTTCGGCTTTCAAGTCTTCGGCTGCCTTTAGAGCAGCCGCATTGCTAACCCGGGCTTGTTCCTTGGCTAGGGCAAGCTCCACCCTCAGGGCCTCAATGGCAGCAGCTCCGCCTGTAGCCACATCACATCATATTAATATTACAACCTTCTTACAATTTCCTAAAGCAAATGTGGATATAAGAGAGCATACTCTGCGACTCCTCCAATCGCTTGTTTACAAGCGTGACGTCAGCCCCCACCACGTCAATCTGCCGCCTCAATTCGGTGCATTCAGCGGTATGGTCTATCGCCGGACCCTTAGCAACCTGCACATCAATACAAGTGCGATGATTACCTGGGAGTGTGATCCTCCATTTGCCGCCATGGGCTGGCATCCATAATCTCAGGGGCTACTATCTATACAGAGCGCAAGTATCGCGTGCGGTGCAACCAAAAACTGCGTATTTCATGGCTTACCTCAAAGCCTTTGAGCAAGCTCCTAAAAGCTTCATTTAACCCGCTTGTGGTGGAGGAAATTTTCTCCAACACCGTACCCATTAGTGTACGGTGATCCTCCGAGAGAGCAGCTGACTCCAGGAGGCCCGTCAGTATGTTCGGCCGGACAGCGGACTCTCCCGGACCCTTTTCATTGTCCGCCACAGGAGCCGAACACGTTGGGCTCGGGGCGGCCGAAGTGTTAGCTTCCAGCCCCATTGGATCTGGACTCCTCCATGACGATACCTCAGGGTCGCCTGACCCACGGGGCGGAGAGGTAGGTGGGGTTTCACTCTCCATCATCTCCGGAAGAAGATCCCCCGAGGACGAACCCTGTTGAGATGAACTGCTAGCCGGACTACAAAAAATAGGTCCCAGTTATTACTCTCAGAGGAAAAAGCAATAAGCTTCTTGTTTATTAAACTTACAGCTCGGTGGAGGGCTGGCCCATTAGCGGGCACTGTGCGGTAAGAACGCCCTTTGGGGCAGGGCCCTTTGTGAAGTTTTCTTCCCTCGTTTAGGCGCCCCCATTTCCAAGTCTTCGGAAGTGGCCCTCTTCTTCCAGCGGGGGGAGGAAACCTTAGATTCACCTCCCCGATTCTCCTCCTCCGTGGAGACATTAATTCCCCTATTTCGGATGCACAATGTGTGAGGCTCACCTTTAGCTTCTCCACTCTTCCCTTCATCTTTCTTCGATGACACTTGACTTAGCGCCCGTTTAAGCATCCTTGCTATTGCCGGACCGGGTGAGCCTTCGGGAAGTGGGACCGGACACCTGATTCTTTCCGCCTTACTGAGCCAATCCTGGTTGCGGACATTTTTTCAGAATGATGTTATGACAAATATAAACAAAGTGTTCGGTCACAGGGTTACTTACTTGGGTATCTGGGCAGTTGCAGCTTAGGCCCGCATGCTCGATGGTGTCCGAACACTTTATTCGTGGTCCGAAGAATAGCTTATACATTCCTTCAGGCATCATGCCGAAGAAGTGCTGAATGGTTCGCGGACCTTCTGGATTGAACTCCCACATCCGGAGAGGTCGACGTTTACACGACAGGGCCCGCCAAACTAGCATTACCTGGATTATTTTGACAAGACTAATGTCCCTCTCGAGAAGCTCCCGAATGCAGCTCTGCAATGTTGGTACGTCGTTTGCAGGCCTCCAGTCCAGTCCCACGTTGGCCCATGACGCTAGTTGCAGCGGAGGGCCCGAGCGGAAGGTGGGGGCGGCCGCTCACTTTGAGCCTCGGGAAGCTGTGACATAGAACCACCTCTGTTGCCATAGATCGGATACCTCCGGGAAAGAGCCTTCGGGCCACGGGGTATCAGTGTTCCTGCTTATTGCGATGCCCCCGCACTCTGCGTGTTGCCCCTCAATCATCTTCGGCTTCACATTGAAGGTCTTGAGCCATAGGCCGAAGTGGGGGTGATGTGGAGGAAGGCTTTGCACATGACGATAAACGACGAGATGTGGAGGATGGAATCCGGAGCTAGATCGTGGAAATCTAGCCCGCAATAGAACATGAGCCCCCTCACAAAGGGATCAAGAGTAAGGCCCAAGCCCCGGAGGAAGTGGGAGACAAATACGACGCTCTCGTTGGGCTCGGGAGTAGGGATAACTTGTTCGGGGGCGGGAAGCCTGTGCTTGACATCGGCGGTTAAATACCCGGCCTTCATGAGCTTCACAATATCCTCCTCTGTGACAGAGGAAGCCATCCACTGGCCTTGATGGTCAGATCCGGACATGATCGAAGATCCGAGGCGCTTAAGCTTGAGCTTTGGGTGTTGGAACTCGAGGTGCGAGAAGGTGCAAGTGTGAAGATAGAGGGATAGGCCTTGACCCCTCTATAAAGGGCGAAGAATATCAAGCGTCCCCAGCGTAACCATTCGGGACTTGCCTAAAAACACGGAGTCATGCCAACAGGAACGGTTGGGTTACCCATACCCATATTGATGAGGATCCCGCGATAAGAGGGACACGATCTCTGCTTCGACAAGACGTGCTAATGGAACCGCCTCGTAATGTGTGCGGTAGCTGGTTGTAAAAAACGGTTCGAATAAGAGCCGAACCGAGGCGTGATGTCACATTTCAAAGAGTTCTTAGCAGATTAGATTATTATTATTCTCTTTACGGTGGTATATGGAATTTATCTTGCAGAGCCGGACACGGTCCTTGTGTTCGGAATTTATCTTGGAGTATTCAGAGATGGAACCCGCCTCACAATGTAGAAGACAATCTACGCGCCGGACTCGTCGTCATTGAAGCCTGGTTCAGGGGCTACTGAGGGAGTCCTAGATAAGGGGGTATCCGGACAGCCGGACTATGTACTTTGGCCGGACTGATGGACTATGAAGATACAAGATTGAAGACTTTGTCCCGTGTCCGGATGGGACTCTCCTTGGCATGGAAGGCAAGCTTGGCAATCCGGATTATAGATCTCCTTCTCTGTAACCGACTCTGTGTAACCCTAGCCTCCTCCGGTGTCTATATAAACCGGAGGGTTTAGTCCGTAGGAGTTAACAACAACAAAAATCATACCATACACTAGCTTCTAGGGTTTAGCCTCTCTGATCTCGTGGTAGATCAACTCTTGTAATACTCATATCTTCAAGATCAATCAAGCAGGAAGTAGGGTATTACCTCCATAGAGAGGGCCCGAACCTGGGTAAACATCGTGTCCCCAGTCTCCTGTTACCATTAGCCTTAGACGCACAGTTCAGGACCCCCTACCCGAGATCCACCGGTTTTAACACCGACACTCACCTCGATCGCGCATGTTAGAAGAGCGAGAAGACGAACTAGATTGGCAGGATGACATAGACAGACTTGAAGAGGAGCGCTGTAACGCCCCAGATCCGATGCGCCAGGTGTCTGCCAGTTATTCGCCGCTGTTGCTATGTCATTTGCTTGTGTGTTGCATTTTATCATGTCATCATGTGCATTTCATTTTGCATATGTGTTCGTCTCATGCATCCGAGCATTTTCCCCGTTGTCCGTTTTGCAATCCGGCACTCCTATGTCCTCCGGCGTCCCCCTCTTCTCTCTTTTCATGAGTGGGTGTTAAACTTTCACGGAATGGCCCGAGGCTTGCCAAGTGGCCTTGGTATAGCACCGGTAGACCGCCTGTCAAGTTTCGTGCCATTTGGAGGTCGTTTAGTACTCCAACGGTTCACCGCGTAGTCCGAAAGCCCCCTCTCTCTTTGCAGCCCAACACCCTTCCAAACTGGCCCAAAAACCCAGCAAACTCCCCTCCATGCTCTCGGTCGTTCGATCACGATCGCGTGGCCGAAAACCGCTCCTCATTTGGACTCTCCTAGCTCCCTCTACCTATATATTTGTGCCTCCCCCCGAAAATCCCGCAGATCAAATCGCCCCCGCCGCTCCCGGACATGTCCGCCCGCCGCCGGACAATGTCCGCCGCCGACTCCCCAGCCAATCGGAGCGTGCCACGTCGCCGCCGCTGGCTCCCTCTCTCTCCTCCACCGCTAGGGCCCGCGCGGCCCAGATCCGGCCCACGGGGCCCGCGCCGCCGCCCGCCGCCGCCTGTCCGGCCCTACTCGCCGCCGCGGCCCGGCCCGGCCGGCGCCGCTGCGCGCCGCTGGCCTCCCGCCGCCGCCGGCCCGTGCCTGCGCCGCCGCCGCGGTTGCCGCCTCCGCCGTCCTCGCTGTCCCGCAGCGCCTCCCGTCACTCACCTCCTGCCGGAGGAGCCCCTCCGCCCCGGCCATCGCGGATCCGGTGCCTCCGCCGCCAGCTTCGTCCCGCGCGCCGCCCTGCGCCGGGGTCCGGCCAGATCCGGTCGCCGGCCGCCGGATCCGCCCCATCCGGCGCCCCCGTCCATCTCCTCTGCCGGCGCCGTTCCCCGACGTCGCCGGAGCGCCTCGCCGCCGTCCCCGTCCACTCCGGCGAGCATCTCCATCGCTGCCTTGAAATCCGCACCCGGGTCAACCCCAGATCCGGAGGTGATGTTTTGCCTAAGTGCCCGAAGTTTTTGACATTATCATGCCATGTTCATCGCATTGTACCTCTGCATGCATAGCTCCATTTCGTGCGTGTAATATGTCGAATTGTTCGTATCAACGAGTACATCATTTCATTCCATTGCATCATATTCATTTGAGTTCATCTTGATGCCTGAATCATTGTTGCAAGAGTGCTTCATGATGTTATCTGCTGTCTGTCAACAGAACGAGCTCTTTTGTCATTTTTTCCATGATTGATGTGTGCATCCTATGAGGTTGATGTCTACATGTGTTTTGATCTATGCTATGTCTTCTTTACAGAGGTGCTTACCATGTATTTTGGTGATCAATGTGGTGACTAGCACAAGCATGCAAACTAGGCTTCGTGATATTGCTGATATTAGTCCCTGTTCTGCTGTTATTTTGATGCCATGTAAATTTGATGCTATAGAGAGATCCATGCATATTTTGAGATACTTCATTAAGGGTGTTTTGAACATATGGTTTTTCTCTATCCATTCATGCCCCTGGTTGCAATTATGGAGTAGTCTAGCATGTCCTTTTCGTGCTCTACTTTTGCTACAAAATGTTTCCTGGCAGATTGTTTACATGTTATTCAATTTTGGCGAGGTTGTTGTAGTTGATCCTTGCATGCTATGAACTTGTTCTTGCCTTGGTTGGTTACATAAACATGTCTTCTTACTGTTGGTTTCCTTTCCATGCCATGTATTGCTCTGTAGTGAGTTGCACAAGCTCATCTACATGCCTTCATAATTCTGTTTCTGCCATGTTTGAATCTGTATTATAACTTTCCATGTTTACATGGGTGCCATCATATTTTCTGATCCTTTTTGGCTTATGGTCAGTAAAGGACTTTTGTTCTATGCATTTAGTAGATTCATGCCATGCCTTTGTTTTCCATGATAAGTTCCTGTAACATGATGTTTGATAGCTCTAAACATTGCAACCTGATGTTATTTTCTGCAAAGTCTGAATTGTTATTACTTGCAATCTTGCCATGTGTGTTTGGGCATGTTCTAGTGATTTATGGAGATAGCTCAGTGTTCATGTTTTGTTATGCTTTACCTGTACATCATGCCCATGTCTTTTGTTTTCTTGTTGGAGTCCTGTAGCATATTGTTTTGATGCTTGCAATATGCCTAGTTGCTGTTTTGGACATGTTGTTGCTATAACTTGTTTCATGTGTGCGTGTTGAACCGTTGCTCCGTTTTGAGTGTGCTCTATATGAAACTTGCTTAGAATTGCATGTAGTTCCATATTATCATGTTGCATCCTTGTTTTGAGGTGTTTGTTTGATGTTTGTATGCATTTTGCATCAATGTCATGTTTAACTTGTTTTGCTCATATCTTCTAGGCCGTAGCTCCGAACTAAATGAACTTTATATGTAACTTGACTAGAATCCCGTGTAGATCATCTTGGTGCAACTTAACTTTCTGTTTAACAACTTGAACTTAATGTTTGTTCAGATCTGGACCAATTTCGAAATTTGCATATGAGGACTTACCGGAATTGTTATATGTTGTTCCCGGCCTCATTTAAACTTGCCTTGATGTGTTGCTCTTGTTTGCATCATCTCTTGCCATGAGTAGCTTCATCTAGATTTGTCATGCATCATGCTTGTGTGTGCATCATGCCTTGTTCATGTGTGGTGTGTTTACCATGTTGTGTGCTTCTTTTCGATAGTTCCTGTTTCATTGCGATCGTGAGGATTCGTTCGTCTACGCTTGGTTCGTCTTCGTGGCTTCATCTTCTTCATGGACTCGTTCTTCTTCCTTGCAGGATTTCAGGCAAGATGACCGCTACCCTGGATCTCACTACTATCATTGCTATGCTAGTTGCTTCGTTCTATCGCTTTGCTGCGTTACCTATCTTTTGCTCTTCAAGCCTCCCAAATTGCCATGAACCTCTAACCTTTGACACCTTTCCTATGCAAAGCGTTGTTTGGCTATGTTACTGCTTTTGCTCAGCCCCTCTTATAGCGTTGCTAGTTGCAGGTGAAGTTGAAGATTTCTCCATGGTGGACAGGATTTTGGTTGGGATATCACAATATCTCTTATATTATTAATGCATCTATATATTTGGTAAAGGGTGGAAGGCTCGGCCTTATGCCTGGTGTTTTGTTCCACTCTTGCCGCCCTAGTTTCCGTCATACTGGTGTTATGTTCCTGGATTTTGTGTTCCTTACGCGGTCGGGTGATTTATGGGACCCCCTTGACAGTTCGCTTTGAATAAAACTCCTCCAGCAAGGCTCAACATTGGTTTTACCATTTGCCTCACCACCACCTACTTTTCCCTTGGGAGTCGCTCTCTCGAGGGTCATCTTTATTATAGCCCCCCCGGGCCAGTGCTTGTCTAAGTGTTGGTCCGAACTAGAGCCCTTCGCAGCGCCCCCTCAGGGAAACGGATTGCTCATCCGGTGTTGCCCTGAGAACGAGATATGTGCAGATCCTATCGGGATTGTCGGCGCATCGGGCGGTCTTGCTGGTCTTGTTTTACCATTGTCGAAATGTCTTGTAAACCGGGATTCCGAGCCTGATCGGGTCTTCCTGGGAGAAGGTATATCCTTCGTTGATCGCAAGAGCTTGTCATGGGCTAAGTTGGGACACCCCTGCAGGGTATAATCTTTCGAAAGCCTTGCCTGCGGTTATAGACAGATGGGAATTTGTTAATGTTCGGTTGTAGATAACTTGACACCAAATCCGAATTGAAACGCATCAACCGTGTGTGTAGCTGTGATGGTCTCTTTTCGGCGGAGTCCGGGAAGTGAACACGGTTTTGGGTTATGTTTGACGTAAGTAGGAGTTCAGGATCACTTCTTGATCATTGCTAGTTGCGGACCGTTCCTTTGCTCTCTTCTCGCTCTTATTTGCGTATGTTAGCCACCATATATGCTTAGTCGCTGCTGCACCCTCACCATGTTACCCCTTCCTTTCCCTTTAAGCTTTGCTAGTCTTGATACCCATGGTAATGGGATTGCTGAGTCCTCATGGCTCACAGATTTCTGTTTGTGTTTCATCCGTAGTCGGATGTTGCTCTTATGTATTGTGATGTTGTATTCGAGTGGCATTGTATGCCTTATGTATGTATCCCCATCTATTATGTAATGTTGATGCAATGATATCCACCTTGCAAAAGCGTTTCAATATGCGGGTCTATCCTTGGTGGGACCTTCGAGTTCCTTTTGGATAGGGTCGCATATTGGGCGTGACAAGCGCAACGTTGCAAAGGCTCGTTCCGCATTCTATCAACAACAGGCTAAGCGATACCAAAGCAGGGAAGTGCGGGCTAAGACATACAATGTCGGAGAACTTGTTTTATGCCTTCCGGAAAAGAAAAAGGACAAGTTCAGACTAAAATGGGAGGGCCCCTTCATCATAGATGAAGTCCTTATAGGAGGAGCCTATCGCCTTTGCAATGTAGTGGATAATCGCCTTGAGCCGAACCCATGGAACGCCGCGCAGCTCCGAAGATTTTACGCATAGTTCGACCTCTTTATATATTACTTTGACTTGGATTTTCCCTCCTCCTCTCCTTTTCTATTTTTCCTTTTTATATCCGAGGGAGTGTTCAGATCTACCGCACTATTAGGGGTATACATCTTTAAATGTGTACACCCCATTATACTTGGGGGCTTCTTTAATGAAGCTTATTATTAAAAGCTTACAGCTTACATTGTCTATGTCGATTGTTTTATACATCTTTTGCCATTATATGCACCTCTATGACTTAAGTTTTTGCCAAGCTGTGTTGCCTCGCTCCTGTGCTTATACCCTACATTCCCGGTTGTTTGGCTAGGGTGTAAAGGGAGTACCTCTGCGATTGTTACAACCGGGTTATCCGGACCTGTACCTCAGATGGGTGAAGCCGAAAGCTAGCATTCTTAAGGGAATAATTGGTCGGCAAAGAACGATGGACTGTTTTGCGTCTGCAACAAATACGGAATAGGATGTCCGTAATTTGAGTACAAGACTAGGCTTGCCTATTTAAGCATCTCGACCCAAGGGAACGAACCCCTAACAGAACTATTTTCCTTGGAAGATGTTTCTTACGTTAAGAAGTAATATAACATCACTCCTCGAACACATTTTGTGTGTTTGAGCAATACGACCAGATTGCTTGGTTTCCGGACATTCTAAATATTTCTTATAGTATTCGGAAACACTCCAACTTCTTGGTTAGGAGGTTAAAGCCGAAGGCCTGCGATGACAAATTTCTATGAGTTCGATCGGAGATAAAAGTTTGATGATAAAGTAAATTTTTACATAGAATCAAATGCCTACTCTTTTTCTACATCATCTATAAGACTATCTAGCTTGCAGTCTTCTTGCGAATATTTCGCCGCAATCATCACTTGGTCATATACCAAGCTTACATGAATTTATTTTCCATCCGGTTCTTGAGGTCCAACTCGGGCCATATGATTCAGATCGAGTCCAGTGTAGCATGTCTTCACCATTGCCCATGCCTCTCGCGCACCTTCCCGGCATGCAGAAGTCTTCCATAACTCGAAGCAAAGCTGAGCACCCTTGAACAAGTCCGCCAACCCGTCCATACTTTGGGGGGGCATCAGATGGCCATAGGGCTTTTACCATACTCTTCATGGCTTTTTGGGCCCGCTCGTGCAATTTCGACAATTCTCTTAGAACGTCGCCTTGGAACCCAGACACCTCTTCTTCGTGATGGCCGGTTAATAGACCTGCAAGAACAGCATTATCACATTCCGTATTATAGGACTGTATAAAGTCCTCCGGATGGTTGAAGAGTCATACCAAATATGCCGCCCTTTAACTTTTGGTCTTCCTTCCGCGCATCTGAGAGTTGAGGCTTTAAGCTCTTTATCTCTTTGGCTTGCTTATTCACTTCCTCCTCCAGCTTTTTCTTTTCGCCTTTGGTCATCGGAGCGCTCTTTATCTCTTCAAGCTCGACGACAACAACATTTAACTATGTTTGGTTTGTTTTGAGCTCTTGGGACAGTGCATTGTTCTTCTCTTTGAGAACTTGCGGTTATAACGATCATCAAATCGGTTAGTCTCTACTGCTTTAAGTCTCGGGGGCTATTGGTACACATCTATTAATTTCGCACAAATTTTCACCTGTATATCCTTCGAGAACAGGCGAGTAACTCCAGTAAGTCTGTCCCGGGCAGCTCGGATATATGCGTCCACGGTGCTAAGGGCGGTAAATTCCTACTTAGAGAAATCCAGGGTGCGCCGGGTCTCTTTTAAGCGTCGATGATTCATTGCACTCTCCACTTCAGAATTGGTGAGGATATGTTACCCGAATCCTCATGAGATGGATGAGTCGGTGCCACCCCGTATTAGCCCCATCCTAGTTGACGAGTTCGGCGCCGGATTGGATGCAGCTCGGCTACCTGGGATGTTTGGTACGGTTGGTCATGTACCTCTCCTAAAATGATAAAAGGGGAAATTCGGCTTGGTACCCAGGCATGAAGTGAGGAATATACCTCTTTGGTGATGGAGGAGTCTCAATGGCGCTCCCGGTCTTCTTTCATTTCGCACGCTTGCCCCATGAAGGCACTGTCTTTCTTTTGGTTGCCTGTCCTTGGGTACGGCTCGCTGAGCGTCAATCCTCTAAAATGTGGTTCAGTGCAGTGGGTGAGATGTGAGCGCATGTATCTCTCTTTTAAAATGATTTCCGAACACCTACCTTAACGAAAGGGTAGAGGTCGGGGTAGTCGGCCATAATGGCTACCTTCGAGCCATCAAGGCTCGCCTGGTAATAGACTCCATCTTTCAAATTCTACAAATATATCCGGATCCTCGTGGAATCCGGGGTCTTTGTTGCGAGCATTGTCCTCTGGCTGAAGAAGGGGGCAATGGATGTTTTCGACTACCTTATTCCATGAATGCTTAAAGGCAACCAAAGTAGTTGGATTAGTGAATCCCAACAATAAGGGAAAAATAAATGCTAACAAAGGATCAACTTACCCATTCGATGGGGTTGTACATAGAAAAGCTTTCCTGATAATTAGAGCAGGCAAATTCTTCTTCCTCCCCCTTAAACAGGTCGGCTAGCATGGCCGCCAGAGCGGCTTGCTTATCCGGACCCTCTCGCCTATAACGAGACACGTCGTCCTCCCCATTATAGCACCATAAAGGGGCTACTCTAGATTGGAGAGGTTGGATGCATCGTTTTATCGCGATGGCCATGACTTTGATGATGGAGAGTTCGGAATGGGCAAGGAGTCCGACCTTGCTAACCAGTCACATTACCTCTGCACTGCCCTCTTTCTTGGGGGACTTGGGGCACCAGTTAAGCAGCTTCTTCGGAGGAGCACCAGAGAATTCAGGAAGATAGCGTCGAACTGGGTCCGGAAGGGGAACATCCTTGATGTAAAACCATTCCGAAGACCACTCTTCGGATCCCCTTTTCGGAGTCCCAACAGGGTAGCCGGATCCGGCTATACGCCACACTTCGGCACCACCCACTTCAAATATAAACCCTCCACCTTGATGGCGAGGGACGAGCAAAAGAACTTTCTCCATAGTTTAAAATGAGCCTCGTGTTGGAAATATGCCCTAGAGGCAATAATAAAATGGTTATTATTGTATTTCCTTGTTCATGATAATTGTCTATTGTTCATGCTATAATTGTATTAACTAGAAACCGTAATACATGTGTGAATACATAGACCACAACATGTCCCTAGTGAGCCTCTAGCTGACTAGCTCGATCAACAGATGGTTATGGTTTCCTGACCATGGACATTGGATGTCATTGATAACGGGATCACATCATTAGGAGAATGATGTGATGGACAAGACCCAATCCTAAGCATAACACAAGATCGTGTAGTTTGTTTGCTAAAAGCTTTTCTAATGTCCAGTATCATTTCCTTAGACCATGAGATTTTGCAACTCCCGGATATCGTAGGAATGCTTTGGGTGTACCAAACGTCACAATGTAACTAGGTGGCTATAAAGGTGCACTATAGGTATCTCCAAAAGTGTCTGTCGGGTTGGCACAAATCAAGACTGGGATTTGTCACTCCATATGACGGAGAGGTATCTCTGGGCCCACTCGGTAATGCATCATCATAATGAGCTCAATGTGACTAAGGAGTTAAGAGACTGGCCGGTAACGAGATTGAACGAGGTATTGGGATACCGGCGATCCAATCTCGCGCAAGTAACATACCGATTGACAAGGGGAACTGTATACGGGATTGATTGAATCCCTGACATCATGGTTCATTGGATGAGATCATCTCGGAACATGTGGGAGCCAACATGGATATCCAGATCCTGCTGTTGGTTATTGGCCGGAGAACGTCTCGGTCATGTTTGCATGGTTCCTGAACCCGTAGGGTCTACACACTTAAGGTTCGATGACGCTAGGGTTGTTATGGGAAATAGTATGTGGTTACTGAAGGTTGTTCGGAGTCCTGGATGAGATCCCGGACGTCACTAGGAGTTCCGGAATGGTCGGGAGGTGAAGATTTATATATGGGAAGTCCAGTTTCAGTCGCCGGAATGGTTTCGAAGGTTATCGGTATTGTACCGGGACCACGGAAAGGTGTCCGGAGGTCCACCGGGTGGGGCCACCTGCCCCGGGGGGCTTAATGGGCTGAATATGGGAGGGAACCTGCCCCCTAGTGGGCTGGTGCGCCCCCCCCCAAGGGCCCAAGGCGCCTCCACCTTGCTTGGGGGGCAAGTCTCCCCCTCCTAGCCGCCGCCCCCCCTCTAGATGGGATCTAGAGGGGCCGGCCCCATCTCTCCTTCACCCTATAAATAGAGGGAGGGTGGGAGGGCTGCAACACCTTTTTCCCCTGGCGCAGCCCCTCCCTCCCCAACACCCCCACCTCCTCCGTAGAGCTTGGCGAAGCCCTGCACAAATACCACAAGCTCCACCACCATGCCGTCATGCTTTCCGAGCTCTCCCTCAACTTCTCCTCTTCCCTTGCTAGATCAAGAAGGAGGAGACGTCCCCGGGCTGTACGTGTGTTGAACGCGGAGGCACCGTCCATTCGGCGCTAGATCGGATCTTCCACGATTTGAATCACCGCGAGTACGACTCCATCATCCGCGTTCTTGTAACCCTTCCGCTTAGCAATCTTCAATGGTATGAAGATGCGCATCCTCTCTCTCTTGTTGCTAGAATCTCCTAGATTTATCTTGGTGATACGTAGGAAAATTTTGAATTATTGCTACGTTCCCCAACAGTGGTATCAGAGCCAGGTTTTTGCGTATATTCTATGCACGAGTAGAACACAAAGTAGTTGTGGGCGATGATTTGTTCAATTTGCTTAACGTTACTAGTCTTATCTTGATTCGGCGGCATTGTGGGATGAAGCGGCCTGAACCGACCTTACACGTACGTGTTGGAAATATGTCCTAGAGGCAATAATAAAATGGTTATTATTATATTTCCTTGTTCATGATAATTGTCTATTGTTCATGCTATAATTGTATTAACCGGAAACTGTAATACATGTGTGAATACATAGACAACAACATGTCCCTAGTGAGCCTCTAGTTGACTAGCTCGTTGATCAATAGATGGTCATGGTTTCTTGACCATGGACATTAGATGTCATTGATAACGGAATCACATCATTAGGAGAATGATGTGATGGACAAGACCCAATCCTAAGCATATCACAAGATCGTGTAGTTCATTTGCTAAAACCTTTTCTAATGTCAAGTATCATTTCCTTAGACCATGAGATTGTGCAACTCCCGGATACCGTAGGAATGCTTTGGGTGTACTAAACTTCACAACGTAACTGTGTGGCTATAAAGGTATACTACATGTATCTCCAAAAGTGTCTGTTGGATTGGCACGAATTGAGACTGGGATTTGTCACTCCGTATGATGGAGAGGTATCTCTGGGCCCACTCGGTAATGCATGATCATAATGAGATCAATGTGACTAAGTAGTTAGTCATGGGATCATGCATTACAGAATGAGTAAAGTGACTTGCCGGTAACGAGATTGAACAAGGTATTGGGATACCGACGATCGAATCTCGGGCAAGTAACATACCGATTGCCAAAGGGAATTGTATACGGGATTGATTGAATCTCCGACATCGTGGTTCATCCGATGAGATCATTGTGGAACATGTGGGAGCCAACATGGATATCTAGATCCCGCTATTGGTTATTGGTCAGAGAGCTGTCTCGGTCATGTCTGCATAATTCCTGAACCCGTAGGGTCTACACACTTAAGGTTCAGTGACGCTAGAGTTGTTATGGGAATTAGTATGCGGTTACCAAATGTTGTTCGGAGTCTCGAATGAGATTCCGGACGTCACGAGGAGTTCCGGAATGGTCCAGAGACAAAGATTTATATATGCAAAGTCTTTATTTGGTCACCGGAAGTGTTCGTGGGTTTATCGGTATTGTACCGGGACCACCGAAAGCGTTCTGGGGGTCCACCAGGAGGGTCCACCTGCCCCGAAGGGCCCTATGGGCTGAATATGGAGGGGAACCAACCCCTAAGTGGGCTGGGCACCAAACCCCCCTAGGGCCCATGGGCCTAGGGTTGGGGGGAAACCCTAAAGGGGGCGCCCTCCTTGGCTTGGGGGGCAAGCCTTCCCCCCTTGGCCGCCGCCCCCCTCTAGATCTATCTGGAGGGGGCCGGCCCCCTTCTCCCTTGCCCTTATAAATATAGGGGAGGTGGGAGGGCTGCCGCACCCTTCCCCTGGCGCAACCCTCTCCCTCCCCAACACCTCCTCCTCCATAGTAGTGCTTGGCGAAGCCCTGCCGGAGAACTGCACGCTCCACCACCACGCAGTCGTCTTGCCGGAGCTCTCCCTCAACTTCTCCTCTCCCCTTGCCGGATCAAGAAGGAGGAGATGTCCCCGGGCTGTACGCGTGTTGAACGTGGAGGAGCCGTCCGTTCGTTGTTAGATCAGATCTTCCATGATTTGAATCGCCGCAAGTACGACTCCCTCATCCGCGTTATAGTAACGCTTCCGCTTAGCGATCTTCAAAGGTATGAAGATGATCATCCCCTCTCTCTCTCTCTTGTTGCTAGAATCTCCTAGATTGATCTTGGTGATGCGTAGAAAATTTTGAATTATTGCTACGTTACCCAATAGTGGCATCATGAGCTAGGTCTATGCGTAGATTCTATGCACGAGTAAAACGCAAGTACTTGTGGGTGTTGGTTTGTTCAATTTGCTTACTGTTACTAGTCCTATCTTGTTTCAGCGGTATTGTGGGATGAAGCGGCCCAGACCGACCTTACACATACGCTTACGTGAGACAGGTTCCACCGACTGACATGCACTTGTTGCATAAGGTGGCTAGCGGGTGCCAGTCTCTCCCACTTTAGTCAGATCGGATTCGATGAAAAGGGTACTTATGAAGGGTAAATAGCAATTGGCATATTAACGTTGTGGCTTTTGCGTAGGTAAGAAACATTCTTGCTAGAAACCCGTAGCAGCCACGTAAAACATGCAACAACAATTAGAGGACGTCTAACTTGTTTTTGCGGGGTATGCTATATGATGTGATATGGCCAAAAGAATGTGATGAATGATATGTGATGTATGATATTGATCATGTTCTTGAAAGTGGAATCACGACTTGCATGTCGATGAGTATGACAACCAACAGGAGCCATATGAGTTGTCTTAATTTATTGTATGACCTGCGTGTCATTGAATAACGCCATGTAATTACTTTACTTTATTGCTAACCGTTACCCGTAGTAGTAGAAGTAATAGTTGGCGAGACAACTTCATGAAGACACGATGATGGAGATCATCGTGTCATTCCAGTGATGAAAGTGGTCATGCCGCGCTTCAAAGATGGAGATCAAAGGCGCAAGATGATAATGGCCATATCATGTCACTTTATGATTTGCATGTGATGTTTGTCATGTTTACATCTTATTTGCTTAGAACGACGGTAGCATAAATAAGATGATCCCTCACTAAAATTTCAAGAAAGTGTTCCCCCTAACTGTGCACCGTTGCGAAAGTTCGTTGTTTCGAAGCACCACGTGATGATCGGGTGTGATAGATTCTAAGGTTCGCATACAATGGGTGTAAGCCAGATTTACACATGCTGAACACTTAAGTTGACTTGACGAGCCTAGCATGTACAAACATGGCCTCGAAACACAAGAGACTGAAAGGTCGAACATGAGTCGTATAGTAGATACGATCAACATGAAGATGTTCACCGATGATGACTAGTCCGTCTCACGTGACGATTGGACACGACCTAGTTGACTCGTATCACTTAGATGACTAGAGGGATGTCTATCTGAGTGGGAGTTCATTAAATAATTTAACTAGATGAACTTAATTATCATGAACATAGTCTAAAATATCTTTGCAATATGTCTTGTAGATCAAATGGCCCACGCTAATGTTGCCCTCAACTTCAATGCGTTCCTAGAGAAAACCAAGCTGAAAGACGATGGTAGCAACTATACGGACTGGGTCTGGAACTTGACGATCATCCTCATAGTTGCCAAGAAAGCATATGTCCTAGAAGCACCGCTTGGTGAAGCACCCATTGTCCCAGCAACTCAAGATGTTATGAACGCCTGGCAGTCGCGTAGTGATGATTACTCCCTGGTTCAATGCGGCATGCTTTACAGCTTAGAAGCGGGGCTCCAAAAGTGTTTTGAGCAGCACGGAGCATATGAGATGTTCCAAGAGCTGAAATGGTTTTCCAAGCTCATGCTCGGGTCGAGAGATATGAAGTCTCCGACAAGTTCTACAGTTGTAAGATGGAGGAAAACAGTTCTGTCAGTGAGCATATACTCACTATGTCCGGGTTACACAACCGTTTGTCTCAGCTGGGAGTTAATCTCCTAGATGACTCGGTCATTGACCGGATCCTCCAGTCGCTTCCACCTAGCTACAAGAGCTTTGTGATGAACTACAATATGGAAGGGATGGATAAGTCCATTCTTGAGTTATATTCAATGCTGAAATCAGCGGAGGTGGAAATCAAAAAGGGACATCAAGTGTTGATGGTAAATAAGACCACTAGTTTCAAGAAAGGCAAGGGTAAAAAGAACTTCAAGAAGGACGACAAGGGAGTTTCCGCACCCGGTAAATCAGTTGCCGGGAAGAAGCCAAACAATGGACCCAAGCCTGAGACTCGATGCTTTTATTGCAAGGGAAATGGTCACTGGAAGCAGAACTGCCCCAAGTACTTAGCAGATAAGAAGGCCGGCAACACCAAAGGTATATGTGATATACATGTTATTGATGTGTACCTTACCAGTACTCGTAGTAGCTCCTGGGTATTTGATACCGGTGCGGTTGCTCATATTTGTAACTCAAAACAGGAGCTGCGGAATAAGCGGAGACTGGCGAAGGACGAGGTGACGATGCGCGTCGAGCATGGTTCCAAGGTCTATGTGATCGCCGTCGGCACGCTACCTCTACATTTACCTACGGGGTTAGTTTTAAACCACAATAATTGTTATTTAGTGTCAGCTTTGAGCATGAACATTGTATCTGGATCTCATTTAATGCAAGATGGCTACTCATTTAAATACGAGAATAATGGTTGTTCTATTTATATGAGAGATATGTTTTATGGTCGTTTATTCTTATTGAATCTCGAACGTGATGTTACACATATTCATAGTGTGAATACCAAAATATGTAAGGTTAATAATGATAGTCCCACATACTTGTGGCATTGCCGCCTTGGTCACATTGGTGTCAAACGCATGAAGAAACTCCATGCAGATGGACTTTTGGAGTCTCTTGATTATGAATCATTTGACACATGCGAACCATGCCTCATGGGCAATATGACCAAGACTCCATTCTCTAGAACAATGAGCGAGCAACCAACTTGTTGGAAATAATACATACTGATGTGTGCGGTCCAATGAGCGTTGAGGCTCGCGGTGGCTATCGTTATGTTCTCACCCTCACTAGTGACTTAAGTAGATATGGGTATGTCTACTTAATGAAACACAAGTCTGAGACCTTTGAAAAGTTCAAGGAATTTCAGAGTGAGGTGGAAAATCAATGTGACAGGAAAATAAAGTTCTTACAATCAGATCATGGAGGAGAATATTTGAGTCATGAGTTTGGTGCGCACTTAAGGAAATGTGGAATTGTTTCACAACTCACTCTGCCTAGAACACCTCATCATAATGGTGTGTCCGAACGTCGTAATCGTATTCTATTGAATATGGTGTGATCTATGATGTCTCTTACCGATTTACCGCTATCTTTTTGGGGTTATGCTTTAGAGAGAACCATATTCACTTTAAATAGGGCACCGTTTAAATCCGTTGAGATGACACCATATGAATTATGGTTTGGGAAGAAACCTAAGTTGTCGTTTCTAAAAGTTTGGGGATGCAATGCTTATGTCAAGAAACTTCAACCTGAAAAGCTCGAACTCAAGTCGGAAAAATCTGTCTTCATAGGATACCCTAAGGAAACCATTGGGTATACCTTCTACCTCAGATCCGAAGCCAAGATCTTTCTTGCCAAGAATGGATCCTTTCTGGAGAAAGAGTTTCTCTCGAAAGAAGTAAGTGGGAGGAAAGTAGAACTTGATGAAGTACTACCTCTTGAACCGGAAAGTAGCGCAGCTTAGGAAGATGTTTCTGTGGTGCCTGCACCGACTAGAGAGGAAGTTAATGATGATGATCAAGGAACTTCGGAACAAGTTGCTACTGAACTTCATAGGTCCACAAGGACACGTTCCACACCAGAATGGTATGGCAACCCTGTCCTGGAAATCATGTAGTTAGACAACGGTGAACCTTCGAACTATGAAGAGGCGATGGCGGGCCCAGATTCCAACAAATGGCTTGAAGCCATGAAATCCGAGATAGGATCCATGTATGAAAACAAAGTATGGACTTTGACGGACTTGCCCGATGACCAGCGAGCCATAAATGGATCTTTACGAAGAAGACTGACGCGGATGGTAATGTGACCATCTATAAAGCTCGACTTGTCGCTAAGGGTTATCGACAAGTTCAAGGGTTGACTACGATGAGACCTTCTCACCTGTAGCGAAGCTGAAGTCCGTCCGAATCATGTTAGCAATTGCCGCATTCTATGATTATGAGATATAGCAAATGGACGTCAAAACGGCATTCCTTAAGGAAGAATTGTATATGATGCAGCCGAAAGGTTTTTTCGATCCTAAGAATGCTAACAAGGTGTGCAAGCTCCAGCGCTCCATCTATGGGCTGGTGCAAGAATCTCGGAGTTGGAACATTTGCTTTGATGAAATGATCAAAGCGTTTGGGTTTATGTAGACATATGGAGAAGCCTGCATTTACAAGAAAGTGAGTGGGAGCTCTGTAGCATTTTTCATATTATATGTGGATGACATACTATTGATGGGAAATGATATAGAACTTTTGGATAGCATAAAGGCCTACTTGAATAAGTGTTCTTCAATGAAGGACCTTGGAGAAGTTGCTTACATACTAGGAATCAAGATCTATAGAGATAGATCGAGACACCTCATCGGTCTTTCACAAAGAACATACCTTGATAAGATATTGAAGAAGTTCAATATGGGTCAATCCAAGAAGGGGTTCTTGCCTATTTTGCAAGGTGTGAAATTGAGGATGGCTCAATGCCCGACCTCGGCAGAACATAGAGAAAATATTAGTGTCATCCCCTATGCCTCAGCCATAGGGTATATTATGTATGCCATGCTGTGTACCAGACCTGATGTAAACCTTACCGTAAGTTTGGTGGGAAGGTACCAAAGTAATCCCGGCATGGAACACTGGACAGCGGTCAAGAATATCCTAAAGTACCTGAAAAGGACGAAGGATATGTTTCTCGTTTATGGAGGTGACAAAGAGCTCGTCGTAAAGGGTTACGTCGATGCTAGCTTCGACACAGATCTGGATGACTCCAAGTCACAAAATGGATACATGTATATTTTGAATGGTGGGGCAGTCAGCTGGTGCAGTTGCAAGCAAAGCGTCGTGTCGGAATCTACATGTGAAGCGGAATACATGGTAGCCTCGGAGGCAGCACATGAAGCAATATGGATGAAGGAGTTCATTGCCGACCTAGGAGTTATTCCGAATGTGTCGGGCTCGATGACACTCTTCTCTGACAACACTGGAGCTATTGCCCTTGCCAAGGAGCCCAGGTTTCATAAGAAGACCAAGCATATCAAGCGTCGCTTCAACTCCATTCGTGAAAATGTTCAAGATGGAGACATAGGTATTTGTAAAGTACATACGGATCTGAATGTCGCAGATCCGTTGACTAAACCTCTTCCACGAGCAAAACATGATCAACACCATAACTCTATGGGTGTTCAATTCATCACAATGTAACTAGATTATTGACTCTAGTGCAAGTGGGAGACTGTTGGAAATATGCCCTAGAGGCAATAATAAAATGGTTATTATTATATTAAATTGTTCATGATAATTGTCTATTGTTCATGCTATAATTGTATTAATCAGAAACCGTAATACATGTGTGAATACATAGACCACAACATTTCCCTAATGAGCCTCTAGTTGACTAGCTTGTTGATCAATAGATGTTCATGGTTTCCTAATCATGGACATTAGATGTCATTGATAACGGGATCACATCATTAGGAGAATGATGTGATGGACAAGACCCAATCCTAAGCATATCACAAGATCGTGTAGTTCGTTTGCTAAAATCTTTTCTAATGTCAAGTATCATTTCCTTAGACCATGAGATTGTGCAACTCCCGGATACCGTAGGAATGCTTTGGGTGTACCAAATGTCACTACGTAACTGGATGGCTATAAAGGTATACTACAGGTATCTCCGAAAGTGTCTGTTGGGTTGGCAGGAATCGAGACTGGGATTTGTCACTCCGTATGACGGAGAGGTATCTCTGGGCCCACTCGATAATGCATCATCATAATGAGCTCAATGTGACTAAGTAGTTAGTCACGGCATCATGCATTACGGAATGAGTAAAGTGACTTGCCGGTAACGATATTGAATGAGGTATTGGGATACCGACGATCGAATCTCGAGCAAGTAACATACCGATTGACAAAGGGAATTGTATACAGGATTGATTGAATCCCCGACATCATGGTTCATCCGATGAGATCATCGTGGAACATGTGGGAGCCAACATGGGTATCTAGATCCCGCTGTTGGTTATTGGCCGGAGAGCTGTCTCGGTCATGTCTGTATGATTCCCGAACCCGTAGGGTATACACACTTAAGGTTCAGTGATGCTAGAGTTGTTATGGGATTTAGTATGCGGTTACCGAATGTTGTTCGGAGTCCCGGATGAGATCCCGGACGTCACGAGGAGTTCCGGAATGGTCCAGACACAAAGATTTATATATGGGAAGTCTTTCTTTGGTCACCGGAAGTGTTCGGGGGTTTATCGGTATTGTACCGGGACCATCGAAAGGGTTCCGGGGGTCCACTAGGAGGGTCCACCTGCTCAGGAGGGCCCTATGGGCTGAATATGGTGGGGAACCAGCCCCTAAGTGGGCTGGGCGCCAAAGCCCCCTCGGGCCCATGCGCCTAGGGTTGGGGGGAAACCCTAAAGGGGGCGCCCCTCTTGGCTTGGTGGGGGGGGGCAAGCCTTCCCCCCTTGGCCGCCGTCCCCCCCTCTAGATCTATCTGGAGGGGGCCGGCCCCTCACCCTTTCCCCTATAAATAGAGGGGAGGTGGGAGGGCTGCCGCACCCTTCCCCTGGCGCAGCCCTCTCCCTCCCCAACACCTCCTCCTCCATAGTAGTGCTTGGCGAAGCCCTGCCGGAGAACTGCAAGCTCCACCACCACGCCGTCGTGCTGCCGGAGCTCTCCCTCAACTTCTCCTCTCCCCTTGCTGGATCAAGAAGGAGGAGACGTCCCCGGGCTCTACGTGTGTTGAACGCAGAGGTGCCGTCTGTTCGGCGTTAGATCGGATCTTCCGCGATTTGAATCGCCGCGAGTACGACTCCCTCATCCGTGTTCTAGTAGCGCTTCCGCTTAGCAATCTTCAAAGGTATGAAGATGCTCATCGTATCTCTCTCTCTTGTTTCTAGAATCTCCTAGATTGATCTTGGTGATGCGTAGAAAATTTTGAATTATTGCTACGTTACCCAACAGTACGCTTACGTGAGACAAGTTCCACCGACTGACATGCACTTGATGCATAAGGTGGCTAGCGGGTGTCTATCTCTCCCACTTTAGTCGGATCAGATTCGATGAAAAGGGTCCTTATGAAGGGTAAATAGCAATTGGCATATCACCGTTGTGGTTTTGTGTAGGTAAGAAACGTTCTTGCTAGAAACCCATAGCAGCCACATAAAACATGAAACAACAATTAGAGGACGTCTAACTTGTTTTTGCAGGGTATGCTATATGATGTGATATGGCCAAAAGGATGTGATGAATGATATATGTGATGTATGAGATTGATCATGTTCTTGTAATAGGAATCACGACTTGCATGTCGATGAGTATGACAACTGGCAGGAGCCATAGGAGTTGTCTTAATTTATTGTATGACCTGCGTGTCATTGAAAACGCCATGTAATTACTTTACTTTATTGCTAACCGTTAGCCATAGTAGTAGAAGTAATAGTTGGCGAGACAACTTCATGAAGACACGATGATGGAGATCATGATGATGGAGATCATGGTGTCATGCCGCGCCTCAAATATGGAGATCAAAGGCGCAAGATGATATTGGCCATATCATGTCACTTTATGATTTGCATGTGATGTTTGTCATGTTTACATCTTATTTGCTTAGAACGACTGTAGCATAAATAAGATGACCCCTCATTAAAATTTCAAGAAAGTGTTCCCCCTAACTGTGCACCATTGCGAAAGTTCGTTGTTTCGAAGCACCACGTGATGATCGGGTGTAATAGATTCTAACATTCGCATACAACGGGTGTAAGCCAGATTTACACATGCAAAACACTTAGGTTGACTTGTCGAGCCTAGCATGTACAGACATGGCCTCGGAACACGAGAGACCGAAAGGTCGAACATGAGTTGTATAGTAGATATGATCAACATGGAGATGTTCACCGATGATGACTAGTCCGTCTCACGTGATGATCGGACACAGCCTAATTGACTCGGATCATGTATCACTTAGATGACTAGAGGGATGTCTATCTAAGTGGGAGTTCATTAAATAATTTGATTAGATGAATTTAATTATCATGAACATAGTCAAATGGTCTTTGCAAATTATGTCGTAGCTTGCGCTTTAGTTCTACTGTTTTAGATATGTTCCTAGAGAAAATTTAGTTGAAAGTTGATAGTAGCAATTATGCGGACTGGGTCCTTAAACTGAGGATTGTCCTCATTGCTGTGCATAAGGCTTATGTCCTTAATGCACCGCTCGATGTGCTGAACCTCGAACATCGCTTGTGGATGTTGCGAACATCTGACATACACGTTTTGATGACTACATGATAATTCAATAATGTTTAACGGTTTAGAATTGGGGCGCCGAAGACGATTTTTGAAACATCGCAGAACATATGAGATGTTCAAAGGGCTGAAATTGGGATTTCAGGCTTGTGCCCACGTCAAGAGGTATGAGAACTCCGATGAGTTTCTTAGCCTACAAACTAAGGGAGAAAAGCTCAATCATTGAGCATGTGCTCAGATTGTCTGAGTACTACAATCACTTGAATCGAGTGGGAGTTCATTTTCCAAATGAGATAGTGATGTTTCTCCAAAGTCACTGCCACCAAGCTACTAGAGCTTCGTGATGAACTATAACATATCAAGGATAGATATGATGATCCTTGAGCTATTTGCGATGTTTGACACTACGAAAGTAGAAACAAAGAAGGAGCATCAATAGTTGATGGTTAGTGAAACCACTAGTTTCAAGAAGGGCAAGGGCAAGAAGGGATACTTCATGAAACAACAAATCAGTTGCTTCTCTAGTGAAGAAACCCAAGGTTGAACCCAAACCCGAGACTAAGTGCTTATGTATTGAGGGGAACGGTCACTGAAGTAGAACTGCCCTAGATACTTGGTTGATGAGAAGGCTGGCAAGGTCGACAGAAGTATATATTGGATATACATTGTATTAACGTGTACTTTACTAGTACTCCTAGTAGCACCAGGGTAATAGATACCGGTTCGGTCTAAGTGTTAGTAACTCGAAATAAAAGGCTACAAAATAAATGAGACTAGCTAAAGGTGAGGTGACGATATGTGTTGGAAGTATTTCCAAGGTTGATGTTATCAAACATCGCACGCTCCCTCTACCATCGAGATTGGTGTTAAACCTAAATAATTGTTATTTGGTGTTTGCGTTGAGCATAAACATGATTGGATTTTGTTTATCGCATACGGTTATTCATTTAAGGAGAATAATGGTTACTCTGTTTATTTGAATAATACCTTCAATGGTCTTGCACCTAAAATGAATGGTTTATTGAATCTCAATCCTAGTGATACACATGTTCATACCAAAAGATATAAGATAGTAATGATAGTACCACCTACTTGTGGCACTGCCATTTGAGTCATATTGGTAGAAAACACATGAAGAAGCTCCATGTTGATGGATCTTTGGACTCACTCGTCTTTTGAAAAATTTGAGACATGCGAACCATGTCTATTGGTTTGTACGCGTGAAGAAACTCCATGCAGATGGATTGTTTGGACTCACTTGATTTTGAATCACTTGAGACATGCAAATCATACCACATGGTCAAGATGACTGAAAAGCCTCGTTTTCAGTAAGATGGAACAAGAAAGAAACTTGTTGGAAGTAATACATTTTGATGTGTGTAGTCCAATGAGTGCTGAGGCACGCAGTGGATATTGTTATGTTTTACTTCACAGATGATTTGAGTAGATGTTGAGTATGTTTACTTGATGAAACACGAGTCTGAATTATTCAAAGGTTCAAGTAATTTCAGAGTGAAGTTGAAGATCTTCGTGACAAGAGGATAAAATGTCTATGTTATGATCATAGAGATGAATATCTGAGTTACGAGTTTGGTACAAAATTAAGACACTGTGGAAATTGTTTCACAACTAATACCGCCTGGAACACCATAGTGTGATGGTGTATCCGAACATCATAGCTACACCCTATTGGATATGGTGCATACCATGATATCTCTTATCAAATTACCACTATCATTTATGGGTTAGGCATTAGAGACAACCGCATTCACTTTAAATAGGGCACCACGTAATTCCATTGATATGAAACTGTATGAACTATGGTTTGAAAAACCTAAGCTGTCATTTCTTGAAAGTTTGGGGCTGCGACACTTATGTGAAAAAGTTTCATCCTGATAAGCTCGAACCCAAAATGGATAAATGCATCTTCATAGGACACCCAAAATAGTTGGGTATACCTCCTATCTCAGATCCGGAAGCATGAGTGATTGTTTTTAGAAATGGGTCCTTTCTCGAGGAAAAGTTTCTCTTGAAAGAATTGAGTGGGAGGATGGTGGGGACTTGATGAGGTTATTGAACCATCACTTCAACCTTTGTGTAGCAGGGCACAGGAAGTTGTTCCTGTGGCGCCTACACCAGTTGAAGTGGAAGCTGGTGATTGTGATCATGAAACTTCAGATCAAGTCACTACCAAACCTCATAGGTCGACAAGGACGCGTACTGCTTTAGAGTGGTACGGTAATCCTGTCTTGGAGGTCATGTTGCTAGAAAACAATGAACCTACAAGCTATGGATAAGCGATGGTGGGCCCGGATTCCAACAAATGGCTCGAGGCCATAAAATCCGAGAGAGGATCCATGTATGAAAACAAAGTGTAGACTTTGGAAGAACTACTTGATGGTCATAAGGCTGTTGGGTACAGATGGATTTTAAAAGTAAGACGGACAATGATGGTAAGTGCCACCATTAAGAAAGCTCGACTTGTCGCTAAGATGTTTTCCGACAAGTTCAAGGAGTTGACTACGATGAGACTTTCTCACTCGTGGCGATGCTAAGAGTCTGTTGGAATTATATTAGCAGTTACTACATTATTTATGAAATCTTGTAGATAGGATGTGAAAACATTGTTTCCTCGACGATTTTCTTGAGGAAAGGTTGTATGTGATACAACCAGAAGGTTTTGTCAATCTTAAAAGATGCTAGCAAGTATGCAAAGCTCCAGCAATCCTTCTAAGGACTGGAGTAAGCATCTCGGAGTCGGAATATACGCTTTTATGAAATGATCAAAGATTTTGGGTTTATACAAAGTTTATGAGAAACTTGTATTTCCAAAGAAGTGAGTGGGAGCACTATAGAATTTCTGATGAGTATATGTTGTTGACATATTGTTGATCGGAAATGATGTAGAATTTTTGGAAAGCATATAGGGTTATTTGAAAAGTGTTTTTCAATGGAAAACCTAGATTTAGCTACTTGAACATTGAGCATCAAGATCTATAAGGATAGATCAAAATCGCTTGACAGTACTTTCAAATGAATACGCACCATGACAAGATTTTGAAGGAGTTCAAAATAGACCGACAAAGAAGGAGTTCTTGGCTGTGTTAAAAGGTGTGAGTATTGAGTAGGACTCAAGACCTGACCACGGTAGAGGAGAGAGAAAGGACGAAGGTCGTCCCCTATGCTCTATAGTATGTTGTGCTGTGTACCGCACCTGAAGTGTGCCTTTCCATGAGTCAGCCAGAGGGTACAAGAGTGATCCAGGAATGGATCACTAGACAATAGTCAAAGTTATACTTAGTGGAGTAAGTAATTTTTCTCGATTATGGAGGTGGTAAAAGAGTTCGTCGTAAAGGGTTACGTCGATGCAAACTTTGACACTAATCTGGATGACTCTGAGTAGTAAACCGGATTCATATAGTAGAACAGTTATTTGGAGTAGTACCAAATAGCGCATGGTAGCTGCATCTACAAGATGACATAGAGATTTGTAAAGCACACACGGATCTGAAAGGTTCAGATCCGTTGACTAATAACCTCTCTCACAAGCGAGATATGATCAACCCCATGGGTATTCAATTCATCACAATCACATAGTGGTATGAACTAGATTATTGACTCTAGTGCAAGTGGGAGACTGTTGGAAATATGCCCTAGAGGCAATAATAAAATGGTTATTATTGTATTTCCTTATTCATGATAATTGTCTATTGTTCACGCTGTAATTGTATTAACTGGAAACCGTAATACATGTGTGAATACATAGACCACAACATGTCCCTAGTGAGCCTCTAATTGACTAGCTCGTTGATCAATAGATGGTTATGGTTTCCTGACCATGGACATTGGATGTCATTGATGACAGGATCACATCATTAGGAGAATGATGTGATGGACAAGACCCAATCCTAAGCATAGCACAAGATCGTTTAGTTCATTTGCTAAGAGCTTTTATAATGTCAAGTATCATTTCCTTAGACCATGAGATTGTGCAACTCCTGGATACCGTAGGAATGCTTTGGGTGTACCAAACGTCACAACATAACTGGGTGGCTATAAATGTGCGCTATAGGTATCTACAAAAGTGTCTGTTGGGTTGGCACAAATCAAAACTGGGATATGTCACTCAATATGACGGAGAGGTATCTCTGGGCCCACTCAGTAATGCATCATCATAATGAACTCAATGTGACTAAGGAGTTATTCACGTGATCATGCATTATGGAACGAGTAAAGAGACTTGTCGATAATGAGATTGAACGAGGTATTGGGATACCGACGATCGAATCTCGGGCAAGTAACATACTAATTGACAAAGGGAATTGTATACGGGATTGATTGAATCCCCAACATCGTGGTTCATCTGATGAGATCATTGTGGAACATGTGGGAGCCAACATGGGTATCCAGATCCCGCTCTTGGTTATTGGCCGGAGAACGTCTTAGTCATGTCTGCATGGTTCCCGAACCCGTAGGGTCTACACACTTAAGGTTCGGTGACGCCAGAGTTGTTATGGGAAATAGTATGTGGTTACCGAAGGTTATTCGGAGTCCCGGATGAGATCCCGGACGTCACGAGGAGTTCCGGAATGGTCTGGAGGTGAAGATTTATATATGGGAAGTCCAGTTTCAGTCGCCGGAATGGTTTCGGGGGTTATCGATATTGTACCGGGACCACTGAAAGGTGTCCGGAGGTCCACCGGGTGGGGCCACCTGCCCCGGGGGGCTTAATGGGCTGAATATGGGAGGGAACTAGCCCCCTAGTGGGCTGGTCCACCTCCCCAAGGGCCCAAGGCGCCTAGGGTTTGAAACCCTAGGGTAGGGGGGCGCCTCCACCTTTCTTGGGGGGCAAGTCTCGCCCTCCTGGCCGCCGCCCCCCTCTAGATGGGATCTGGAGGGGCCGGGCCCCTCTCCCCTTCACCCTATAAACAGAGGGAGGGTGGGAGGGCTGCAACACCCTTTTTCCCTGGTGCAGCCCCTCCCCCCCCCACACCTCCACCTCCTCCGTAGAGGTTGGCGAAGCTCTGCAGAAATACCACAAGCTCCACCACCACGCCGTCGTGCTGCCGGAGCTCTCCCTCAACTTCTCCTCTCCCCTTGATAGATCAAAAAGGTGGATACGTCCCCGAGCTGTACATGTGTTGAACGCGGAGGCGCCGTCCGTTCGGTGCTAGATCGGATCTTCTGCGATTTGAATCACCGCGAGTATGACTCCATCATCCGCGTTCTTGTAATGCTTCCGCTTAGCGATCTTCAAAGGTATGAAGATTTGTATCCTCTCTCTCTCTCTTGTTGCTAGAATATCCTAGATTGATTTTGGTGATATGTAGGAAAATTTTGAATTATTGCTACGTTCCCCAACACCTCGCAGCCTAGAAATAATTCGTAGAGAGTGAAAAAAATCGGAGATATGCAGAATAGAACCTGGTGTTAGATTGTGGAGTTGGATCCCATAAAATTCCAATAGACCCCTAAGGAAGGGGCGGATTGGGAATCCTATGCCTCTTAGAAGGAACAAAATGAAGCACACCCTCTCCTCTTGGCTAGGGTTGGGGAAGTTCTTGGCTAAAACATCATCACAAGCTAATCC
>NC_041383.1:645492804-645494223 GCF_002162155.2 Triticum dicoccoides | reverse complement strand
ATATGCCCTAGAGGCAATAATAAAGTTATTGTTTATTTCCTTATTTCATGATAAATGTTTATTGTTCATTCTAGAACTGTATTAACTAGAAACTTAGTACATGTGTGAATACATAGACAAAACATAGTGTCCATAGTATGGGGAAAATGCCAACGGAGGCCGAGCTCCACGGAGCTCGGTATTTTGAAAAAAAAACAAAAATTATATTTCAAAGTTTCAGAAAATTTCAAAACAAAATTCCATGGTAACTTAATAGATTTCCGCACGAACGTGTACGAAAATTATTTGAATTTGTTGTGATTTGTAGGCTGTACAAAAAAAAACAAAAATCCGGCCCAACAACAAAAAATATTGGCCCATTCTAGAAATACGTTTTTTTCTTTTTTCTGTACGCCACGTGTGAAAGTATTTGGTTTTGAATTTTTGCACAGACGCAATACACATGTGTGAAAGTGTATACAAACAAGTTTAAATTTTTTCACCTTATGGAAATTTGTATTTTGAAAACGAGCTCCGTGGAGCTCGGCCTCCAAAAGCCCTCACCCCCGTAGTATGCCTCTACTTGACTAGCTCGTTAATAAAAGATGGTTATGTTTCCTAACCATAGACATGTGTTGTCATTTGATGAACGTGATCACATCATTAGGAGAATGATGTGATGGACATGACCCATCCGTTAGCTTAGCATTATGATCGTGACAGTTTCATTGCTACTGCTTTCTTCATGACTTATACATGTTCCTCATCCTATGAGATTATGCAACTCCCGAATACCGGAGGAACTCTTTGTGTGCTATCAAACATCACAAAGTAAATGGGTGATTATAAAGATGCTCTACAGGTGTCTCCGAAGGTGTTTGTTGGGTTAGCATAGATCGAGATTAGGATTTGTCACTCTGTATTTCGGAGAGGTATCTCTGGGCCCTCTCGGTAATGCTCATCCCTATAATCCTTGCAAGCAGTGTGACTAATGAGTTAGTTACGGGATGAAGTATTACAGAAAGAGTAAAGAGACTTGCCGGTAACGAGATTGAACTAGGTATGATGATACCAACGATCAAATCTCGGGCAAATAGCATACCGATGACAAAGGGAAAAATGTATGTTGTTATGCGGTTTGACCGATAAAGATCCTCATAGAATATGTAGGAGCCAATATGAGCATCCAGGTTCTGCTATTGGTTATTGACCGGAGATGTGTCTCGGTCATGTCTACATACTTCTCGAACCCGTAGGGTCCGCATGCTTAACATTTGATGATGATATGTATTATGAGTGATGTGTTTTGATGACCGAAGTTTGTTTGAAGTCCAGGATGACATCACGAACGTGACGAGGAGTCTCGAAATGGCCAAGACATAAATACTGATATATTGGACGGCTATATTCGGACATCGTAAGTGTTCTGGAAAGTTTTGA
>NC_041383.1:645416303-645492564 GCF_002162155.2 Triticum dicoccoides | reverse complement strand
GAGAGAGAGGAGGGAGGCCATGGCAGGCCGCGCCCCCCTTGGAGTCTGAATAGGACAAGGGAAGGGGGGTGACACCCCCCTTTCCTACTGATAACCCACAAGTGTAGGGGATAATTGTAGCCTTTTTTGATAAGTAAGAGTGTCAAACCCAACGAGGAGCTAAAGGTAGAACAAATATTCTCTCAAGTCCTATCTGCCACTGATATGACTCTACGCATGCTTAGTGTTCGCTTTACCTAGAACAAGTATGAAACTAGAAGTACTTTGTAGGTGTTGTTGGATAGGTTTTCAAGATAATAAAGAGCAAGTAAATAAAAGCTAGGGGCTGTTTAGATAAAGAAGCAATAAATTAAATATAGCGAGTGTGGAAAAGTGGTGGTAGGAGTTGTGAAATTGTCCTAAGCAATTGACTATGTTACTAGACCGATGGCAAGTTTTATGTGGGATAGGCCACTGCTAGCATGTCATCCCTGACTTGGAATTCTATGCACTTATGGTTGGAACTATTAGTAAGCATCCGCAACTACTAACGTTCATTAAGGTAAAACCCAACCATAGCATTAAGATATATTGGTCCCCCTTCAATCCCGTATGCATCAATTTCTATGCTAGGTTGAAGCTTCTGTCACTCTTGCCCTCCAATACATAGTCCTACCAAAATACAACTAACCCTATGGTGTGATCCCCGCGCACGCTCATATGATGGGCACCAAAGGACAGCAACATAACCACAAGCAAATTAAACCAATCATAGCAATTCATCAATCACCGATAGGACAACGAAAATCTACTCAGACATCATAGGATGGCAACACATCATTGGATAATAATATGAAGCATAAAGCACCATGTTCAAGTAGAGGGTACAACAGGTTGCAGGAGAGTGGACCGCGGAATATATAAGGGGGAATGTGATGGAGATGTTGGTGAAGATGGTGGAGGTGTTGGTGAAGATCGCGGTGATGATGATGGCCCCCGGCAGCACTCCGGCACCACCGGAAGCAAGGGGGAGAGAGCCCCCTTCTTATTCTTCTTCCTTGACCTCCTCCCTAGATGGGATAAGGGATTCCCCTCCGGGCCTTGGCTCCCATGGCGTAGGAGGGGCGAGAGCCTCTCCGATATTGGATCTGTCTCTCCGTCTCTCTCTGTTTCTGCATTATCAGATTTTGCCCCTTCACCGTTTCTTTTATATCCATAGATCCGTAACTCCGATTGGGGTGAATCTTTCGCCCAGATCTTTCTCATAAAATTATCTTTCTTGCGGAAAAAGAAGAGCATCAACCGCCTTACGGGGGGTCCCAGGAGAGTCCAGGGCATGCCTGCCTCCCTGGGGCACGCCCCCTATCTCCTGGCCCCCTCGGGCACCGTCTCGCGTTGATTTTACTTCCCAAAAATCACAAATATTCCAAAATAATTCTCCGTCCATTTTTATCCCGTTTGGACTCCGTTTGATATGGGGTTTCTACAAAACATAAAACATGCAACAGACAGGAACTGACACTGGGCACTAGATCAATATGTTAGTCCCAAAAAATAGTATAAAAAGTTGCCAAAAGTATATGAAAGTTGAATAATATTGGCATGGAACAATAAAAAATTATAGATACGACGGAGACGTATCAGCATCCCCAAGCTTAATTCCTGCTCGTCCTCGAGTAGGTAAATGATAAAAAAATTTGATGTGGAATGCTACCTAGCATAATCTTGATCATATGTCTAATCATGGCATGAATATTAAGACATGAGTGATTCAAAGCAATAGTCTATCTTTTGACATAAAAACAATGATACTTCAAGCATACCAATCAAGCAATTATGTCTTATCAAATAACATAGCCAAAGAAAGCTTATCCCTACAAAATCATATAGTTTGGCCATGCTTCATTTTCGTCACACAAAATGCTCCCATCATGCACAACCCCGATGACGAGCCGAGCAATTGGTTCATACTTTTTAACGCGCTTCAGCTTTTTCAACCCTCACGCAATGCATGAGCGCAAGCCATGGATATAGCACTATAGGTGGAGTAGAATATGATGGTGAAGGTTTATGTGGAGAAGACAAAAAGGGAGAAAGTCTCTCATCGACGCGGCTAATCAACGGGCTATGGAGATGCCCATCAATTGATGTCAATGGGAGGAGTAGGGATTGCCATGCAATAGATGCACTAAGAGCTATAAGTGTATGAAAGCTCAAACTAGAAACTAAGTGGGTGTGCATCCAACTTGCTTGCTCATGAAGACCTTGGGCATTTGAGGAAGCACATCATCGGAATATACAAGCCAAGTTCTATAATGAAAATTCCCACTAGTATATGGAAGTGATAACTCAAGAGACTCTCTATATGAAGAACATGGTGCTACTCTGAAGCACAAGTGTGGTAGAAGGATAGTACCATCGCCCCTTCTCTATTTCTCTCTCTCTTTTTTCGGTGGGCTTCTTTGGCCTCTTTTTTTATTTGGGCTTCTTTGGCCTCTTTTATTTTTCATAAAGTCTGCAGTCTCATCCCGACTTGTGGGGGAATCATAGTCTCCATCATCCTTTCCTCACTGGGGCAATGCTCTAATAATGATGATCATCACACTTTTATTTACTTACAACTCAACATTACAACTCGATATCTAGAACAAAGATATGACTCTATATGAATGCCTCCGGCGGTGTACCGGGATGTGCAATGATCTAGCATAGCAATGACATCAAAAAATAGACAATCCATGAAAATATCATGCTAGCTATCTTACGATCATGCAAAGCAATATTATAATGAATTCTCAAGTCATGTATATGATGATGGTGGAAGTTGCATGGCAATATATCTCGGAATGGCTATGGAAATGCCATGATAGGTAGGTATGGTGGCTGTTTTAAGGAAGATATAAGGAGGCTTATGTGTGATAGAGCGTATCGTATCACGGGGTTTGGATGCACCGGTGAAGTTTGCACCAACTCTCGAGGTGAGAAAGGGCAATGCACGGTACCGAAGAGGCTAGCAAATTGCGGAAAGGTAAGAGTGCGTATAATCCATGGACTCACATTAGTCATAAAGAACTCATATACTTATTGCAAAAGTTTATTAGCCATCGAAGCAAAGTACTACTATGCATGCCCCTAGAGGGATAGATTGGTAGGAAAATACCATCGCTCGTCCCCGACTGCCACTCATAAGGAAGACAATCAAAGAAACACCCCATGCTTCAAATTTGTCACACAACGGTTACCATACGTGCATGCTACGGGACTTGCAAACCTCAACACAAGTATTTCACAATTTCACAATTACTCAACTAGCACGACTCTAATATCACCACCTTTATATCGCAAAACTATTGCAAGGAATCAAACATATCATATTCAGTGATCTACAAGTTTATGTAGGATTTTATGACTAACCATGTGAATGACCAATTCCTGTCATCTCTCTAAATAGATATACGTGAAGCAAGAGAGTTTAATTCTTTCTACAAAAGACATGCCCACACTCTAACAAATATAAATGAAGCAAAAGAGCATTCTACAAATGGCGGTTTTCTATGTGAAGAGAACCAGGCAATCCAAACTTCAAATGATATAAGTGAAGCACATGAAGCATTCTATAAAGCCATACTCAAAAGATTTAAGTGAAGTGCAATGAGAATTTTATAAACCAACCAAGGACTATCTCATACCAGCATGGTGCATAAAAGAAAAGTGAAAACTAAATGCAAAAGACGCTCCAAGACTTGCACATATTGCATGAACGAAACGGATTCGAAAACATACCGATACTTATTGAAGAAAGAGGGGATGCCTTCCAGGGCATCCCCAAGCTTAGAAGCTTGAGTCTCCTTGAATATTTACTTGGGGTGACTCGGTCATCCCCAAGCTTAAGCTCTTTCCTCTCTTCCTTTTCCTCATATCGAGACATCCTCGAGTAGACACTTCATCCACACAAAACTTCAACAGAAAACTCGGTAAGATCCGTTAGTATAATAAAGAAAATCACTACTCTAAGTACTGTTGCAAACCAATTCATATTTTGTTTTTGCATTTTGTCTACTGTAATATAACTTTTCCATGGCTTAATCCACTGATAGAAATTGATAGTTTCATCAAAACAAGTAAACTATGCATCAAAAACAGAATCTGTCAAGAACAGAACAGTCTATAGCAATCTGAACATTGACCATACTTATGGTACCCCAATAATTCTACCAAAATTAGGAAAAATAAAAAATTTGTACAAAAAGACAGTGAAAAAAGAATCAGAACCATTTAACGTTCCAGTTAAAAATGTAAAATTTCGCGCTACAACTAAGGTTTCTGTCCTGCACCGTACAAACCAACAAGCATTGTAAACATCCTAAAGGAAAACCTTGGCACATTATTTTTATAATACAATGGAATGGTACAAGGGGATAATTATTTTTGTTGAAAAGTTTCTGTAATCAAGATTCACAAAGTTTCTGTGAGCATGAACAAAGTTCAAGGCTAGCTCCCACTTCAACAATGCTTGTCTTTCTCACTTTCACTTTCCTTTTTGAAAAGTTTTGGGTTACCTCTTTATTTTTTTGTTTTTAAACTATATAAAAGCACTCAACAGAAATAAATGACTCTCTAAAACTTCCGGGTTGTCTCCCTGGCAGCGCTTTCTTTAAAGCCATTAAGCTAGGCATAAAGTGCTCAAGTAATGAATCCACCCGGATCCCAAGGTATATCAAAGCCAATTTTAATTAACAATGATTTGTAATTTAGTAGTTAGCACAAAGTAACATATATCAAGCAACAACAAAGTCTAACTCTCTTCCTATGCATCGGCATGTCATAAAAGAACAATTCACGCACACCAAGTAAAGGCCAATGCATAGTATAAGCAGTTTCTTGCAATTTTATCATATTGGAAACATAGAGAGGTGGAGATATAGTTCCTCTCTCATAATAATTGCAAGTAGGAGCAGCAAGCACATGCATATTATATCTATCAAAATTATCGTGTGTAGTAGTAGTAAAACACAACCCATCAATATAATCCTTAATAAGCACAAACTTCTCTGATATAGTGTAGTAGGGAGAATTCAAAAATATGATATGACTATCATGTGTGGGTGCAATAGCAACAATTTCATGTTTAACATAAGGAATTATAGCAAGTTCATCTCCATAAGCATAAGTCATATTGGCATCTTGGCCACAAGCATAGCAAGCATCATCAAAAAGGGATATTTCATAGGAATTAAAGGGATCATAACAATCATCATAGCAATCATCCTTCGGTAAGCACGGAGGGGAATTAAACTATGCATGAGTTGAAGAGTTACTCTCATTAGAAGGTGGGCACGGGTGATCAATCCGCTCTTCCTCCTTTTGTTCTTCGTTCTCCTCATCATCTTTTTCATCCAATGAGCTCACAGTTTCAGAAATTTCTTCTTCCATAGCTTCCTGCAAAATATTAGTCTCTTCTTGGACAGCGGAGAAGACCTCAATATATGGTTTAACATAGGCATTAGAAGCATAATTATCATAACAATATTCAAGTATGGCAAAATTTTCAGATTTGTAAAGAGTAGCATTATACTTTTCAATCAAAGAAGCAATTTCATAAGCACCCTTAAAAGCAAAAAATTCTTCAATTTGTTGAACATCATAGTAATTATAAACACCCTTAGCATAAGAAGATATGATTCCATTATCACTAAACAAGCATTGATAGGGTAGGTGTTTCTTAGGGTCTTCAGAACAACAAGAAAAACCATAAATTTCACATAAATTCCAAGCATAACATTGCAAACGATGAATTTCATCCAATAAAAGTTTCCCTTTTTTAGATATTCGGTGTCGCACATAACAAGCATGCTCATCTAAAGATTTTCCCTCAACTAAGCTAGTTGGGGTTTCAGCATGAGCACATAGGGATCGAAGATGATCCAAGTAAAAAGCTTCAGGGGTGTAATAGATTTTGAGTGGTTCTTCAACCATTGGTTCAGTGGGTACACCTAATTTTTTTGGTATTTTGCATTTCCTAACCATAACTAAAGATACAAAACAACTAAGAACAGCAAATAAAAATTACTTAGTGATAAAGCAAACAAGCACACACGAGAATATTCACCCCACGTTATGACTCCCCGGCAACGGCGCCAGAAAAAGGTCTTGATAACCCACAAGGGTAGGGGATAATTGTAGCCTCTTTTGATAAGTAAGAGTGTCAAACCCAACGAGGAGCTAAAGGTAGAACAAATATTCTCTCAAGTCCTATCTGCCACTGATACGACTCTACGCATGCTTAGTGTTTGCTTTACCTAGAACAAGTATGAAACTAGAAGTACTTTGTAGGTGTTGTTGGATAGGTTTGCAAGATAATAAAGAGCAAGTAAATAAAAGCTAGGGGGTGTTTAGATAAAGAATCAATAAAGTAAATATAGCGAGTGTGGAAAAGTGGTGGTAGGAGTTGTGAAATTGTCCCTAAGCAATTGACTATGTTACTAGACCGATGGCAAGTTTTATGTGGGATAGGCCACTGCTAGCATGTCATCCCTGTCTTGGAATTCTATGCACTTATGATTGGAACTATTAACAAGCATCTGCAACTACTAACGTTCATTAAGGTAAAACCCAACCATAGCATTAAGATATATTGGTCCCCCTTCAATCCCGTATGCATCAATTTCTATGCTAGGTTGAACCTTCTGTCACTCTTGCCCTCCAATACATAGTCCTATCAACATACAACTAACCCTATGGTGTGATCCACGCGCGTGCTCATATGATGGGCACCAATGGACAGCAACATAACCACAAGCAAATTAAACCAATCATAGCAATTCATCAATCACCGATAGGACAACGAAAATCTACTCAGACATCATAGGATGGCAACACATCATTGGATAATAATATGAAGCATAAAACACCATGTTCAAGTAGAGGCTACAGAGGGTTGCGGGAGAGTGGACTGCTGAATATATAAGGGGGAAGGTAATGCAGACGTTGGTGAAGATGGCGGAGGTGTTGGTGAAGATCGCGGTGATGATGATGGCCCCCGGCAGTGCTCCAGCACCACCGGAAGGAAGGGGGAGAGAGTCCCCCTTCTTCTTGTTCTTCATTGACCTCCTCCCTAGATGGGAGAAGGGTTTCCCCTCTGGTCCTTGGCTCCCATGGCGTGGGAGGAGCAAGAGCCCCTCCGAGATTGGATCTGTCTCTCCGTCTCTCTCTCTGTTTCTGCATTCTCAGATTCTGCTCATTCACCGTTTCTTTTATATCCGGAGATCCGTAACTCCGATTGAGGTGAATCTTTCGCCCAGATCTTTCTCATAAAATTAGCTTTCTTGCAGCAAAAGAAGAGCGGCAACCGCCTTACAGGGGGCCAAGGAGAGTCCAGGGTGCGCCTGCCTCCCTGGGGCACGCCCTCCTATCTCCTGGCCCCCCCCCCCCGGGTACCGTCTCGCATAGATTTTACTTCCCAAAAATCACAAATATTACAAAATAATTCTCCGTCCGTTTTTATCCCGTTTGGACTCTGTTTGATATGGGGTTTCTGCGAAACATAAAACATGCAACAGGCATGAACTGGCACTGGGCACTGGATCAATATGTTAGTCCTAAAAAATAGTATAAAAAGTTGCCAAAAGTACATGAAAGTTGAATAATATTGGCATGGAACAATCAAAAATTATAGATACGACGGAGACGTATCACCTACTCCCTCTTTCTCTCCTTCCTTCCCCCTCTCTCCCTCTTGGTGGAATCCTACTAGTAGGGCTCCCCTCTTGGGGCGCGCCCTAGGGGCCGGACAGCCTACCCCCTTGCCCCTTTATATACGGGGGCAGGGGCACCCTAGAACACACAAGTTTCTCTCTCAACCGTGTGCGGTGCCCCCCTCCACAGTTACACACCTCGATCATACCATCGTAGTGCTTAGGCGAAGCCCTGCGCCAATAGCATCATCATCACCATTGCCATGCCATCGTGCTGACTGAACTCACCCTCATCCTTAACTGGATCAAGAGCACGAGGGACGTCATCGATCTGAATGTGTGCTGAATGCGGAGGTGCCGTATGTTCGGTACTTGGATCAGTTGGATCACGAAGACGTTTGACTACATCAACCGCATTATTGAAACGCTTCCGATTTCGGTCTACGAGGGTACGTGGACACACTCTCCCCTCTCGTTGCTATGCATCACCTAGATAGATCTTGTGTGATCGTAGGATTTTTTTTGAAATTACCGCGTTCCCCAACAGTGGCATCCGAGCCAGGTCTATGCATAGATGTTATATGCACAAGTAGAACACAAGTGAGTTGTGGGCGATAATAGTCATACTGCTTACCACCAACGTCTTACTTTGATTCGGCGGTATTGTTGGATGAAGCGGCCCAGACCGACATTACATGACCGCGTTCATGAGACTGGTTCTACCGATGTTATTTTGCAAATAGGTGGCTGGCGGGTGTCTGTTTCTCCAACTTTAGTTGAATCAAGTTTGACTACGGCCGGTCCTTGTTGAAGGTTAAAAAAACACACTTGACAAAAAATCGTTGTGGTTTTGATGCGTAGGTAAGAACCATTCTTGCTAGAATCCCGTAGCAGCCACGTAAAACTTGAAACAACAAAGTAGAGGACGTCTAACTTGTTTTTGTAGGGCTTGCTGTGATGTGATATGGTCAAGGCATGATGTGATTTAATTTGTTGTATGAGATGATCATGTTTTGTAACAAAGTTACCGGACCCTGGCAGGAGCCATATGGTTGTTGCTTTATTGTATGCAATGCAATCACCATGTAATTGTTTTACTTTATCACTAAGCGGTAGCGATAGTCGTAGAAGCAATAGTTGGCGAGACGACAATGATGCTATGATGGAGATCAAGATGTCACGCCGGTGATGATGGAGATCATGACGATGGTTCGGTGATGGAGATCATGAGCACAAGATGATGATGGCCATATCATGTCACATATTTTGATTGCATGTGATGTTTATCTTTTATGCATCTTATTTTTCTTAGTACGGCCGTAGCATTATAAGATGATCCGTTACTAAATTTCAAGGTATAAGTGTTCTCCCTGAGTATGCACCATTGCTACAGTTCATCGTGCCGAGACACCACGTGATGATCAGGTGTGATAAGCTCTACGTCCACATACAATGGGTGCAAGCCAGTTTTGCACACGCAGAATACTCAGGTTAAACTTGACGAGCCTAGCATAGGTAGATATGGCCTCAGAACATTGAGACTTAAAGGTCGAATCTGGATCATATAGTAGATATGATCAACATAGTTATGTTCACCATTGAAAGCTACTCCATCTCACGTGATGATCGGACATGGTTTAGTTGATTTGGATCACGTGATCATTTAGATGACTAGAGGGATGTCTATCTAAGTGGGAGTTCTTAAGTAATATGATTAATTGAACTTAAATTTACCATGAACTTAGTCCTAATAGTTATTTTGCATGTCTATGTTATTGTAGATCAATGGCCCGTGCTACCGTTCCTTTGAATTTTAATGCGTTCCTAGAGAAAGCTAAGTTGAAAGATGATGGCAGCAACTACATGGACTGGGTCCGTAACTTGAGGATTATCCTTATTGCTGCACAGAAGAATTACGTCCTGGAAGCACTGCTCGGTGCCAGGCCTGCTGCAGATGCTATTAATGATGTTAAGAATGTCTGGCAGAGCAAAGCTGATGACTACTCGATAGTTCAGTGTGCCATGCTTTACGGAATAGAATCGGGACTTCAAAGACGTTTTGAACGTCATGGAGCATATGAAATGTTCCAAGATTTGAAGTTAATATTGCAACCAAATGCCCGAGTTGAGAGATATGAAGTCTCCAACAAGTTCTACAACTGCAAAATGGAGGAGAATAGTTCGGTCAGTGAACACATACTCATAATGTCTGGGTACCATAACCACTTGACTCAACTGGGAGTTAATTTTTCTTATGATAGTGTCATTGACAGAGTTCTTCAATTACTACCACCAAGCTATAAAGGCTTCGTGATGAACTATAATAAGCAAGGGATGAACAAGACTATTCCCGAGCTCTTCGCGATGCTAAAAGCTGTGGAGGTAGAAATCAAGAAGGAGCATCAAGTGTTGATGGCCAACAAGACCACTATTTTCAAGAAAAAGGCAAAGGGAAGAAGCGGAACTTCAAGAAGAACGACAAGAAAGTTGCTACTCAGGAAAAGAAACCCAAGTCTGGACCTAAGCCTGAAACTGAGTGCTTCTACTACAAAGGGACTGGTCACTGGAAGCAGAACTACCCTAAGTATTTGGCGAATAAGAAGGATGGTAAAGTGAAAGGTATATTTAATATACATGTTATTGATGTGTACCTTACTAATGCTCGTAGTAGCGCCTCGGTATTTGATACTGGTTCTGTTGCTCATATTTGCAACTCGAAACAGGGGCTACAGATTAAATGAAGATTGGCTAAGGATGAGGTGACGATGCGCGTGGGAAATGGTTCCAAGGTGGATGTGATCGCCGTCAGCATGCTACCTCTACATCTACCTTCGGGATTAGTTTTAGACCTGAATAATTGTTATTTGGTGCAAGCGTTGAGCATGAACATATATCTGGATCTTGTTTGATGTGAGACGGTTATTCATTTAAATCAAAGCATAATGGTTGTTCTATTTATATGTGTAATATCTTTTATGGTCATGCACCCTTGCTAAGTGGTCTATTTTTGTTGAATCTCGATCGTGATGATACACATGTACATAATATTGAATCCAAAAGATGCAAAGTTAATAATGATAGTGCAACTTATTTGCGGCACTGTCGTTTGGGTCATATCGGTGTAAAGAGCATGAAGAAATTCCATGCTGATGGACTTTTAGAATCACTTGGTGCTTGCGAACCATGCCTCATGGGCAAGATGACTAAAACTCCATTCTCCGGAACAATGGAACGAGCTACTGACTTATTGGAAATAATACATACAGATGTATGCGGTCCAATGAGTGGTTGAGGCTTGTGGCGGGTATCGTTATTTTTCTTATCTTCACAGATGATTTAAAGCAGATATGGTTATATCTACTTAATGAAGCATAAGTCTGAAACATTTGAAAAGTTCAAAGAATTTCAGAGTGAAGTGGAAAATCACCGTAACAAGAAAATAAAGTTTCTACGATCTGATCATGGAGGAGAATATTTGAGTTACGAGTTTGGTCTTCATTTGAAACAATGTGGAATAGTTTCACAACTTACGCCACCTGGAACACCACAACGAAATGGTCTGTCCGAATGTCGTAACCGTACTTTATTAGGTATGGTGCGATCTATGATGTCTCTTACTGATTTACCACTATCGTTTTGGGGTTATGCTTTAGAGGCGGCTGCATTCACTTTAAATAGGGCACCATCAAAATCTGTTGAGACGCCTTCTTATGAACTGTAGTTTGGCAAGAAACCAAAGTTGTCGTTTCTTAAAGTTTGGGGTTGCAATGCTTATGTGAAAAAGCTTCAACCTGATCAGCTCGAACCCAAATTGGAGAAGTGCGTCTTCATAGGATACCCAAAGGAACTGTTGGGTACACCTTCTATCACATATCCGAAGGCAAAATCCTTGTTGCTAAGAATGGATCCTATCTAGAGAAGGAGTTTCTCTCGAAAGAAGTGAGTGGGAGGAAAATAGAACTTGATGAGGTAATTGTACCTTCTCCCTTATTGGAAAGTAGTTCATCACAGAAATCAGTTCCAGTGATTCCTACACCAATTAGTGAGGAAGCTAATGATGATGCTCATGAAACTTTAGATCAAGTTACTACCAAACCTCGTAGGTCTTCCAGAGTGAGATTCGCACCAGAGTGGTACGGTAATCCTGTTTTGTAAGTCATGTTACTAGACCATGGTGAACCTACGAACTATGAGGAAGCGATGATGAGCCCAGATTCCGCGAAATGGCTTGAGGCCATGAAATCTGAGATGGGATCCATGTATGAGAACAAAGTGTGGACTTTGGAGGACTTGCCCGATGATCGGCAAGCCATAGAAAATAAATGGATCTTCAAGAAGAAGACCGACGCTGACGGTAATGTTACTATCTACAAAGCTCGACTTGTTGCGAAAAGTTTTTGACAAGTTCAAGGAGTTAACTACGATGAGACTTTCTCACCCGTAGCGATACTTAAGTCTGTCCAAATCATGTTAGCTATTTCCGCATTTTATGATTATGAAATTTGGCAAATGGATGTCAAAACTGCATTCTTGAATGGATTTCTGGAAGAAGAGTTGTATATGATGCAACCAAAAGGTTTTGTCGATCCAAAGGGTGCTAACAAAGTGTGCAAGCTCCAGCGATCAATTTAGGGACTGGTGCAAGCCTCTCGGAGTTGGAATAAATGCTTTGATGGTGTGATCAAACCATATGGTTTTATACAGACTTTTAGAGAAGCCTGTATATACAAGAAAGTGAGTGGGAGCTCTGTAGCATTTCTAATATTATATGTGGATCACATATTGTTGATTGGAAATGATATAGAATTCTGGATAACATAAAATGATACTTGAATAGAAGTTTTTCGTTGAAATACCTCAGAGAAGCTGCTTACATATTGGACATCAGGATCTATAGAGATAGATCAAGACGCTTAATTGGACTTTCACAAAGCACATACCTTGATAAAGTTTTGAAGAAGTTCAAAATGGACCAGTCAAAGACAGGGTTCTTGTGTGTGTTACAAGGTGTGAAATTGAGTCAGACTCAATGCCCGACCACTTCAGAAGATGGAGAGAAAATGAAAGTAATTCCCTATGCTTCAGCCATAGGTTCTATCATGTATGCAATGTTTTGTACCAGACCTGATGTGTGCCTTGCTATAAGCATAGAAGGGAGGTACCAAAGTAATCCTGGAGTGGAGCACTGGACAGCTGTCAAGAACATCCTGAAATACCTGAAAAGGACTAAGGATATGTTTCTCGTCTATGGAGGTGACAAAGAGATCATCGTAAATGGTTACGTTGATGCAAGCTTTGACACTGATCCGGATGACTCTAAGTCGCAATTCGAATACGTATTTGTATTGAATGGAGGAGCGCTCAGTTGGTGCAGTTCCAAGCAAAGCGTCATGGCAGGATCTACGTGTGAAGCAGAGTACATTGGTGCTTCAGAAGCATCAAATAAAGGAGTTTGGATGAAGGAGTTCATATCCGATCTAGGTGTAATACCTAGTGCACCGGGTCCAATGAAAATCTTTTGTGACAATACTAGTGCAATTGCCTTGGCAAAGGAATCCAGATTTCACAAGAGAACCAAGCACATCAAGAGACGCTTCAATTCCATTCGTTATCAAGTATCGGAAGGGGGCATAGAAATTTGCAAGATACATACGGATCTGAATGTTGCAGACCCATTGACTAAGCCTCTTCCACGAGAAAAACATGATCAACACCAAAACTCCATGGGTGTTAGAATCATTACTATGTAATCCAGATTATTGACTTTAGTGCAAGTGGGAGACTGAAGGAAATATGCCCTAGAGGCAATAATAAAGTCATTATTTATTTCCTTATTTCATGAAAAATGTTTATTATTCATGCTAAAATTGTATTAACCAGAATCTTAGTACATGTGTGAATACATAGAAAAAACAGTGTCCCTAGTATGCCTCTACTTGACTAGCTCGTTAATCAAAGATGGTTATGTTTCCTAACCATAAACATGTGTTGTCATTTGATGAATGGGATCACATCATTAGGAGAATGATGTGATGGACATGACCCATCCGTTAGCTTAGCATTATGATCGTGCACAGTTTCATTGCTACTGCTTTCTTCATGACTTATACATGTTCCTCAGACTATGAGATTATGCAACTCCCGAATACCGGAGGAACACTTTGTGTGCTATCAAACATCACAACGTAAATGGGTGATTATAAAGATGCTCTACAGGTGTCTCCGAAGGTGTTTCTTGGGTTGGCATAGATCGAGATTAGGATTTGTCACTCCGTATTTTGGAGAGGTATCTCTGGGCCCTCTCGGTAATGCTCATCACTATAAGCCTTGCGAGCAATGTGACTAATGAGTTAGTTACGGGATGAAGTATTATGGAATGAGTAAAGAGACTTTCCGGTAACGAGATTGAACTAGGTATGATGATACCGACGATCGAATCTCAGGCAAGTAACATACCGATGACAAAGGGAACAACGTATGTTGTTATGCGGTTTGACCGATAAAGATCTTCGTAGAATACGTAGTAGCCAATATGAGCATCCAGGTTCCGCTATTGGTTATTGACCGGAGATGTGTTTCGGTCATGTCTACGTAGTTCTCGAACCCGTAGGGTCCGCATGCTTAACGCTCGATGACGATATGCATTATGAGTTATGTGTTTTGATGAACGGAGTTTGTTTGGGGTCCCGGATGATATCATGGACATGACGAGGAGTCTCAAAATGGTCGAGACATAAAGATTGATATATTGGACGGCTATATTCGGACACCGGAAGTGTTCCGGAAAGTTTCGGATAAATCCGGAGTGCCGGAGGGTTACCGGAACCCCCGGGGGAACTAATGGGCCACCATGGGCCTTAGTGGAGAGACGGGAGGGAGGCCAAGGCAGGCCGCGCCCCCCCCCCTTGGAGTCTGAATTGGAGAAGGAAGGGGGGCGACACCCCCCTTTCCTACTCCCTCTTTCTCTCCTTCCTTCCCCCTCTCTCCCTCTTGGTGGAATCCTACTAGGACTAGTAGTCCTAGTAGGACTCCCCTCTTCGGGCGTGTCCTAGGGGCCGGCCGGCCTCCCCCCTTGATCCTTTATATACGGAGGCAGGGGCACCCTAGAACACACAAGTTTCTCTCCCGACCGTGTGCGGTGCCCCCGCCACAGTTACACACCTCGATCATACCATCGTAGTGCTTAGGCGAAGCCCTGCGCCGGTAGCATCATCATCACCGTCGCCACGCCGTCGTGATGACGGAACTCACCCTCGTCCTCAACTGGATCAAGAGCACGAGGGACGTCATCGAGCTGAACGTGTGCTGAACGCGAAGGTGTCATACGTTCGGTACTTGGATCGGTTGGATCGCGAAGACGTTCGACTACATCAACCGTGTTATTGAAATGTTTCCGCTTTCGGTCTACGAGGGTACATGGATACACCCTCCCCTCTCGTTGGTATGCATCACCTAGATAGATCTTGCCTGATCGTAGGATTTTTTTTTTGAAATTACTGTGTTCCCCAACAATCCTTGTGTCTGAAGTCGACTCAGCTGAAGGTGGGATACTGAGCAGCTTCGCCAATCCTCCTCTTGAGGGCCATGGGGGCGCTAGGAGGAGCTAGGGGCGCTTGGCATGGTTTGAAGTTTTTCGTGGTTTTCTCCGGTGCTCTTTGGGCGATGTGAGGTGACATTTGGGGATCTAACCTCGTTATATAGATGCCACCCGCAGCTGGTAAAGGGTTAAATTGTAAAGAAGCATGGACCGTTTGCATTCGTGCAACGCATGGAAATCGAGGCGATGACAGGGAGGAATCATAAAGACTGGGTGCCAGACTATCATCAATCCAGAGTATGCTGAAGAACCCGCCTTGCAAAGCCCAAGACATAAATCCGCATACTACATCGTCATTGAAGGCAAGTTCGGGGGCTACTGAGGGAGCCTTGTTTCGGGGGTCCTCGGGTGTCCGGCTCGAGGATGCGGGCCGGACTGAATGGGCCGTGAGAATAAAGCTAAGGGTCATCACTCCGTGTTTGGGTAGGACTCCTGTGTGCGTGGACGACAAGATTAGAGTTCGGATGTATTGTTTCCTTCCCTTGTGAACCGACTTTGTACAAACCCTAGGCCCCTCCGGTGTGTATATAAACTAGAGGGTTTAGTCCGTGGAGGCCATCATCATAATATTCATAGGCTAGACAAGCTAGGGTTTGGCCATTACGATCTTGAGGTAGATCAACTCTTGTAACCCCTATACTCATCGAATACAATCAAGCAGGACGTAGGGTTTTACCTCCTTTAAGAGGGCCCGAACCTGGGTAAACATTGTGTCCCTGTGTCCATTGTTACCATTGATCCTTAGACACACAACTTGCCCCCCCCCCCTACCCGAGATCTGCCGGTTTTGACACCGACATCGGGCGACAGCGTCGTCCTCGTCGCGTCCCCCCCTTGGGGCGTCGCCTTAAAGAGCTTCGATCCTGTTCGCGCATTCCATAGAGTGGACGCTCATGGCATTGCGGTCGGCAGCTGTCCGTCCGACTTCTTGTGTGGCAATGATGGCGGCTTCGGGCGGAGTTGAGCTGCTGCTGGCTTTAGTAGTGGGTCTCATCCGGCGTGTTCGAGGGGTCGCCATGCCTCACTTATCTTCCTGAAGTTGGAGCAGTTGAGGAGGTGTCTCTGCAGTGATGATGACACGAGATGGGTGGTTGGTTCCGGTGCCGGCTCGGTGCAGGCCCATCGCTTTCCCCCTACATTGCTCGTCGACAAAGTTGAAGCTACCTGGTCGTCGATGCGTGTGGTGGACTGTTTGTGTCGGGGAGGCTGATTCCACCAACACCTATGGAGACAGGGCCCCTTTCGATTCGGAGGGGGGCGGAGGTCGCACAAAGAGCGGATCGAGGCGGTGCACGCGGGCGGTTTTTACCCAGCTTCGGGCCGCACAGATGCGTAAAACCCTACTGCTGCTTGTTTGTGTATATTCAATCCTTGCTCAGGAGCGATGGACGCTATCAGACTGAGCGTGGGAGTGTTTCCGGTGCTTCCGAATGAGCCGAGCCGGCTGAACCTCCGAAACCCCTCTCTACGTTGCGCAGGGGCCTCCTTTTATACGCTGAAGGGGTCACCGACAGGTGGCAACGCAGAGGAGGGTAAAAACATAAAAAGCAAGGTAGTTGGTACAGTTGCCTGTACAGTGCACCCTACCTAACTCTGACGGCAGGGGACAAGGGCATTAAATGCCCGTCTGGGTCGCCCGAACAGTGCAGAAAAGGACCGTTAGGGGCGCCTTCGTTCGCCACGATGGTGGTCTTGTCAGCGCATGCTTGCCAGCTCGCACCCCTAGCTGCACGGCCTCCTGCCACGTGTGCTTGGTTGGGTTCCAGAGCGACACGTTAGCAGGTGTGCTGGAGCGCGGGCGCGGAGTGGGGGTTTCCCGCGGCAAGCTCCTTGCCGCGGTCGTCGTCTTGTCGTTGCTGCTATCTTGTCGGGCCCGGGAGCTTGTCGCTCACCGGGCCTTGCCGGGACGCGCGGCGCGACGCGGCAAGCTTTCTTGGTATGCCTTGAGTGGCCTTCCCGGCAGGCTCCTCTTGCCGGGGTCTTGTCTGGCCTTCCCGGCAAGCTCCTCTTGCCGGGGTCTTGTCTTCTTCTCGGTCAGCTTCTCTTGCCGGGGCCTGGGTTGGCCTTCCCGGCAAGCTCCTCTTGCCGGGGCCTTGGTTGGCCTTCCCGGCAAGCTCCTCTTGCCGGGGCCTTGGTTTGAGTACTTTGCTCTTGAATGGTCTTCAAGGGAACCACGGAGGGTCTTGGCGGTCACCCGGCAAGCCTTGCCGCGGGATGCTGCGACCGCCCGTGCACAAGTTCAGGGTAATAGGGTACCCCTACTCTAGTACACCGACAGTTTGGCATCGACCGGCTCAGGCATCGGCGCTTGCTTGCGGTGAGGCCTACTTCGGTGGTCGTTGATGGTGGAGCCGGAGTCGCCCTTGCGGAGGGTGTGATGACGATGACACCAGATTACAACCTCGATGGTGCTTTTCTCTTCGACGACGTGTGTGCGTTCTTGTGTGGGTTGCCAGGTCGCCATGTGTGCCTGTTTTTACGGGCATATTGTGACGGTTTTTGTCTGGTTTTTCGTTAATTAAGTGGGCAACTCTCTTCGACCATTTTTAATGAATCAAACCCTAAGGGACCGCGTTTAAAAAAACACTACCTTGTCCATCTGGGTTTACTAACACCTCCTTATATTTTGAATCAAATATCAACTACAATATAAATTTGGCTGAGAAAATATGAGCTATCTTTATCTTTATCTTTACCTAATAATAAAGCGCGGACGACGAGGCGCCATGCCGGCTCGGTCTCTCAAAGGTGCTCATAGGGGTAGGATATGCATGTATGAGTTCATAGGAGGTGAGTGTATGCGCGTATGTATGAGTGTTTGCGTCTATAGTGTGTTAAAAAAATAGAGCGCCAACCGCTCTGGCTGTACATCGTCCACAATTTTGCAGAATAGTCCATATGTTTATGAGAATTCAACCCGTAGTCCTGTTTTGAGTGAAAAATATGGTTTGCTTTTCTTTTTTCAACCCCCCGGTCTTTTAGTTAATCAACCTGTGGTCCTAAATTTAAGTGAAAAAGCGATTCGTTTTTCTCCGGAAAACCTCCTGATCTTTCTATTAATCAAGCCGCCATCTATCTATTATTTTTTGGACAGGTTCAAATGCTTTAAAAAAATCCATATCTTTTAAACTCTAACTCCAATTTTGACATGTCATATATGAAAATTAATTAAAAAATGTCTAGAATCTAATTATGATGTTACTTTACCTCTTAGATATTTAAAAAGTGTGATTCAAATGCTTAAAAAATATATTCATATCTTCTAAACCCTAACTCCAATTTTAACATTTTATATATGGAAATCGATTAGAAAATGTGTAGAATCTGAATATGATGTTCTTTTACCTACTATTAAACATTTTTTAATTCTATTTAGGGGACAATATTAATCGATAGCTCATGATCCATCTTTATTTCATACCAGTGTAGATCAGGTTAGAAATCAACACCTCAGCAAAATTAGTTTGAAGAAGAAAGAAACCATCTATAACCACGCATGCACGACTCGGTAAAACCTCTAGGGGAAAAGTTGATTTCCCATCTTATGCGGAGAGAAAGAGAGACACCTTAGAATTGGTCACATTCAAGCGAGTTGCGATTGTGAACATTGAGGCGGCCGTCGACAAAGGTGGGAAGGAGGGTAAGCGGCAACATAGGTGGGATGCACGTGGACCCATTGAGGTTTTCAGTCATGATTATTCTGTCAGGGACGTGTGGCATTTTTTTGTCATTGCAATGCACATGCTTTTTTGCTAGTTACTTACTAAAAATAGTAATATAGTAATATTAAAAACTTCTATCAAATACAAGTTTTGTGGCATATATCTTATATTTTGCTAGTCAAAAGTTGATCCGAAATACAAGGGTACAAATAAATTCAAACCGAAAAGTACTTGTTTATTTATGAGAAAAGTATATTTTTCATCCCCCAACGCTCTTCAAAGTATAGGAATTATCTCTTAACTCCTACACCAACAAACCTTAGGGCCTGTTCTACAACTCCATCAAATCCGCAACTTCAGCTTCTCGAGTGAGCTTCTCGCTGCACCCAACGATCGAAAACTCCAGCGTTGCAGCCCAGCTGGGAGGCAAGAAGCCTGTTGGGCGTCGGCTTCTCCTAGCGCTGCAGCCCAACTGGGAGGCAAGAAGCCCGTTGGGTGCCCCTTTGGGCTGGTGAGGCAGCCTAGGAGATGGAAAACGATTCGCTCAAAAAAAACGGAAAATGTTAACACCCACACGTGTGGGCGTTTGCACATCGCCCACACGCCTTCATCACCACTCATTTTGCCACGTATGAATAGATGACATCAGCAGAATTTGTTTTTGGTTTTCGGCTTAAAAATGTTGTATCTCCTAAATAAAAAAGCGAACTAAAAATTCGTTTTCACCATTAAATCCGTCTCGACGAGATCTTCAAAACTAGACCTCATGTTGATATGTTTCAACGAATATTTTTTTTGCCAGAAGTTGCCACGATGTTTACACTGTAGTTGCCATAGGGCTTAAACTAAAGTTGCCATGTGGCAATTTTAGTTTGTAGATCATAGCAATTTTAGTATTTTGATGATGGCAACTCCAGTACTTTGACCATGAAAATTATTTTTTGTATGAACCATGGCAATTTTACGTGCATGTATCATGGCAATTTTAGTTTATGGTTCATGGCAAGTCTAGTTTCTTAATTCCCCGTTTTATAAATGTCAAAATTTACTTTTAAATGTAGAAGAAAATAGCTGAAACATATCATGGCAACTTCAGTGTAAACATCGTGGCAATTCATATGCAATAGACATGGCAACTTTTAATCTAATTTTTTTTTCATCAAAACATATCAACATGGGATCTAGTTTCGAAGATCTCATCGCGAGGGATTTAATGGTGAAAATGGATTTTCAATCGGATTTTTCGTTTAAGAGATAAAACATTTTAAAAACTGAAAATCCAAAAAAGATTCCTGCATGCATGCATGCGATGACGTGACAATCTGTTTACATTAGAGACGTGTGGTGCGTCTCCCTTCCTGCCACACGTGTGGTAGTTAGCGTGACCCAAAAAATAAGGAGATGGAAAACGATTACCCCTCAAAAAAAAAGAGATGGAAAACGATTCGACCGAGGAGGACTCGATCATGTGCACGAGCGTGGGCGTACGTCGAAACTCTCATGCGGAATATTTTCCTTGGCAGTGGCAGCATCTTATAAATGAAGGGAAATCCACATTCTATATAACGTGGAGCTCGTTTTTCGTTGCTTATCAAAAATGCATTACCGAACGAAATAACTTAGGCTATGTTTAATAGCAAAGTATAAGAAAAACCAAAGTATCAAAAACTGCAGTATTTTAGTCAGCAGGTACACAAAACAATAGTTTTTATTTAACAGAGTCTTTCGGAGTATTCAGAATACATAGCAGGTGTTTGGTTACAGCACAGAATGATGTAAAATTTGCTGGCTAGCCCTTAGACAGTCGCATCTAGCTAGCCATCATGGTAGCAATGCAAACATGTGCAGCTGGCCGGTTTGTGTGCTGTTTCTGTTGCGCTAATCTAGCTAGGTAGATTGGCTAGCCCTTGGGCACTTACGTCCATATGAACTAAGGAGCACGCACAGACGATGAAACATTATCTTGTATATTTTGTGAAAGTCCACCTGCCGCGCGGCGTCGCCAAGCGATGTCTCTTTTTTAGATCGAGCGACTTGTTAGCACAGGAGGAAAGAAGATAACGATGCTACTCTGTTTTTTAAAAAGAGGTCTGAAGTTCTTTTTTTTATACAGAGAAAATAACCACAGTTTGCTCAATACTGCAGTTTTAAAAGCACTGTTGTTAGGGACAGCCAAACACCTCGTTGCAATTAAAACCATGATAATCTGAAAAACTGCAATATTCTCATAATACTGCAAAAATACTGTGCTATCAAACGGGGAGTTAGTGAATTTAGCTTGCAGGAGCTAAACCGTTCGGCTCCATTTTGACTCTGGAGTTTGTGGAATTGAGAGCTGGAGAGTTTCAGAACAGGCTCTTATTGCCCCAACTTCTCAAAGAATAAAAGTTTAGTCCATCACGCCGCTTCGGGTGGTTTTCATTTGATGTGGACACAATTTTGACCGAAACTTAACACATCATCTGGGTTTGACCACCACGTCACAAAGCACCAAACGCACAAAATACATGCATTTTATGCACAGACTTGTTGGGTGCGGCGAGGAACGCATGCGAGCGGGCACGGCGACAACTCTCTGGATGACTCGAGAGCTAGCGGGGAGAGGTTGCGTGATAGCAGGGAGAGAGTTGGGATATCCACGGCTTGGGAAGCAAGCAAGGGCACGCGGGATTGCCGAAGGTTCACTGGAGATGACTTCCAGCGGAGGTGACATGTGGCACTATGCGAACATCGAGCTAGATGCCATGAGGAGGCTTGGGGAGAGGGAAGAAACAACCAGGGGCTCACCTAGAGCATGTATGTGTGCTTGGACACGACAGGGAAGCACCAAAGCGATGTTGCGGGTGGCGGAGCTTGCCAAAGGAGGTGATCAAGGCACGGTGATTGTCACCGGAGTCAGGGACGACGTTATGTGCATCGGCGATTTAAGGCCTCCAACGTAGATTATTTCGCCATAGTTTACTATGACGGCAAGGCGGATCGCCTAGACATGGTGGTTTGTTCAGCGAGGTCGTTGGCCACGTATACGAGAGTTGACACTTGGGGCGGCGTGAAGCGGGCTCCACCCACGTACTCTCTGTACAAGACAAGAGAGTGGCTGAGTCTCGAGAGAGAAGTAGGGTACGCCGAGGAGGACCAAATGGTGCAAGGAGGAGGAGGTGAGGAGGGCTATGCCGGCAGCAAGGTCCAACGTACGAACGGTCTCAATGTGTTCCGAGGACGATTGCGTCGTACTTGTTGCACAAATCACAACCCTAGGGGCAGGGATGGAAATGGGTTGACTCGGCGACCACATGGAGTTGGAGGCAAGCATGAGGGCCTCTCCAACACTGGCTCTCAAATCGGACATTGCGTCAACACTGATGCGGCAGCTAGCCAGCCATCCAATCGTAGTTGCATACAATCTGAAGCAGATTTCAACAAGCCATTTTTTTTGCAAACATGATGATTTTCATATAAACAGGAGCACATTCGTTACATTTTGATATTTTTCACTAAAAAGGCAACCCGACCTAAACCAAGCCTACGACAACGCCCGTCCTTCACGTCCGTGTTGTTCCCTTCCGGCGATCGCCGGGTGCATCTCACCGCCTCCAGACCCGTGAAGCAGGGCCGGTCCTGAGATTTTGGGGGCCTGGGGCGAGACTTATACTCGGGGCCTTTAATATACACATCATTACAATGAAAATGAATATACATATGTTTTTGTAATATTATCAAATACACTTCATTAAATGCATCCAAAATATGTATGCATACCAAATAATTTATACATATTACCTTAAAAAATTCTTCTAACATTCCTCGATGCAAAGTCACTTTTGATGAGGTCGACGTCAATATAATCCAATCATTTCTTCTCGATGCATAATTTGGCTAAACAATCTAACCTCACTTGAGTCATTGTTGACCTCAGATAGTTCTTCGGCATTTCGAACTTGAAAAACTTGTTTCAGTCGTCACAAGCACAATAAATAAGGTGTGATAAACAATTGAGATATTAGAGTGACAATCAACTTCTCTGACATGCTCAAAAATCTACATAGATGACGTTACACCATTTGGAAAATATTATCTGTTTCTAGAATATATTTTTTCACAATCACTTTCGTCAAACTGTTTTCTCCACGTAGCACGGCGTTTTACTTGAAACAATGGCTCTACACCCATTTCAGTTGCAATACGTTTAGCAATGATTAAACTACTCCCTCCATCCCATAATGTAAGATGTTTTTTGACTTTAGTGTAGTATCAAAAAACGTCTTACATTATGGAACGAAGGGAGTAGAAGATAGCACCTCATCGCTCTCAAAATATTGTGTTATACTTTGTATTTGATTCAAAGCAGAGTCAAAGCACATGGCTCACGATTGCAACAGATTGCTCACTTTATTTACGGCAAATGCGATATCATGTCAAATAATCATACCAACTAGGAACTCAAAACGACCAAGTGCATCAAAAAAATGTTTTTGCATCACATTTATCCTTACGTTCAATGATGAAGTAGTTGAAGTATTAGTCTCGAAAAAAAATATGAATATTTCTGCGCTGTGATTGACAACGCTGAAAATAAATAAAAATTTGCATCAGTTGACAATTGTTGAACAGTGCCGATGTGCCGGCTATTCATCTATAGAAGACTAGCAACCGCAACATGATCAAAAATATAATATATATACCTCGGATGGTTGAATCGTTTATGGACAGAGAGCAAATAGGTGTTGCGACAGCGCCGGAGAATTGAAATCGGTGAACTATTTGAATTAGGGAGGAATATTTGATTCAGGATAAAAGGGAAAAGGAGCGGTGAGCGCGCAGTCACGAAGAGACGAAGCGTCGGCGGCCACAGATGGGAAATTGGTATTTGGGAACTACGGCGTGAATGCGTGCATGATGGAATAGAAAGGGAATCAAGGGAGATCAATCAGTTCCTATTTTTTCACGCACTGAACTAGGAAAGAATTGATCGCTGCCTCCTGCCTCGCTGCCCAGCAGTCCATCTATTAGAAAAATTTCTGCCACAGCCTACGCGCATACCTGGGGCGGGGCCCCTCAATTTTGGGGGGCCGGGGCGGCCACCCCCCTCCCCCCTCAGGGCCGGCCCTGCCATGAAGTGAAGGTGCGGTTGTCGACGAGGAAGAATAGGACATGAGAGACGGATCGACCCACTTTGTATCTGAGACCCCAGTGCCTCCCACACACTACACCTTCTCGGAACAAAATATTAGTATGTAGCAATAAATGTCCATTCTTTGCAACAAATCATTGAGGAAATGGCAATTTTTGGAACATGCAGATCATCAAAAGTAATACATGTAACCTCACAAAAACACTTTAATCAACTAGAACAGACAAACAAAATCGTCGGTAAGTCGTCAAGAATTCTCGCATGCTACTGCTACGTGTTATTCATCACCAACAAACTGAAGAGACTAAGACTCTGCCAATAACAAATTAACAATACCGTGATACAGAATGAAGCCAAAACCCAGATGCAAAATTAACTAGTACAACTCATACAAATCTCCACCCGAACAGCACAAATACTACAATAGAAATAACCATGATCAACTATGAGCAGCACTGACTGAGTAGATCATCGTCGGATTGCCTGGTGTTGGCAGTAGGAACTGGTGATCAGAAGCACATGTCGAGCAGACAGCAGCAGCAAATAGCAGCACAACTGCAAATGAAAACGGACCACGGATTAGAAGAAATCAAAACAGAAAGCAATGGGAAGATGGCGCGTAGTCTCGACGATCTAGTGGTTTATATATCACGGCTCAGAATGTAATGACGTACCATCCTTTCCAGAAGCCGTCGCCGCCGCGGTCCTGCGAATCCTGCGGCGGGGCCGGCTGCTGGTAGTTAGCGGCGACAGGCGGCGGCGCGCCGTACCCTGGAGGCGGGTAGGCCTCCTGGCCCGGTGGCGGGTACGCGGTGCCCGGTGGCGGGTAGCTCATGGTCGACGCCGCGGTGCTGAAGTAGGAAGCTGGCAAGGCAGACTTGGCGATGCTACGTACCAAGTGCTCTGCTCTCGACTCTGTGATGTTCTTCTATTGGAGCATTGCCGTTTATATAGTGACACGACGAGCTGACGAGGGAGCTGGCGAGGAAGCTGTCAGGATTACTTAGTCGCGTTATCCAAAATTTTCAAAGGGAATGCACTCGTAGTGCATCTATGCACGGCGACGGCGGATTATTTTTCTGTTCTTCGTCTTGCAAAAACGCGTTGTTGAAGGCGTCACTGAGAAGGAGAAGCATCAGACATCGGTCCACATTTGCGGGCACGCAGCGACCGTTGATCTGCATGGTGTACGTACTGCTGAAACATAGATCTGCTGTCTGCTTCCCATTTGGACGTCTGCTGGACTCCGCTGCCGTCGGGTTCGTCGCCGCCCTTTCGAACTGGTCCACCGTTGAGATGCGCCGCGCGGAAAAGTTCCAAGCGAATCGGGTTCCGTAGTTGGTGAGGGTTGATATAGCTACGAGATTGTTTTTCTAATGTGGTGATATGGTGGTAGTAGTAGGCACTAGTCTTCTCGGAACTGCTCCAATAATTCTGGCACTCACCACCTTTGATGGTCGTTTACCGGCGTCTTTTCTTCTTGTGCTGGTCAAATTTGATGACCGTTGCCATTCGATAGGTTCGGCTCACCTTGTTTCAAGAAATGAAAAAGGTTCGGCCTACCATGGACCTACACATTAACCCTACACGATATTTCAGCACGCGTTTTTTAAGTTGAAATGGTTCTCGCTCTTCAGGAAAAAAATATTACTGTCTATAAATACAGTCCCAGGATACTATCCTTATTTCCAAGGGAAAGAAAATACAAGCTCAACGTCACAGTTTGGTGGATGGCGCAACCAACACACAAGTGGTACCCTATAACAACCATGATTCGTAATCAACCTTATATTGTTTAGGTGCTATTTATAGAAGGAAGATTGCCAAAACCTCTTTCGAAATAGGCTTTCGCCTCACTTATAGATAAAGCAACCATCAAGGCGATACAACAAGTTCATAAGCGGCAAAAGAAAATATAAGTCCATTGGGGCAAAAAGACACACATGCCCAAAATGTGAAAAAAAGAGAGAGAAAAAAAAGACCACCAAGTGACCAATAGATCATCGGCTAAGAGGCGGGGCAAAGCGGTGAGCAGCCAGAGTCATCGTGTCCATCATGCCGTCAAGCCGATCTCGATCCCACTGCCTAGAGAGCGTCTACCAGACTTGCAAAAACACTAGGAATTTGAAGACATAGTCAGTTGCATGCTGTAAGAAGACCCACTCAATCATCATCGTGTGTTACACGTCGTCCATAGGGTCCAAGTCATTGTCGTGAACACTAACCAGAAGAGGCATCTCGTCCTCCCTATTTGGTTGGCCTGAGTTTCGAGAAACTTAGCCAGGTCCAAGGCTTCCCACTATGGCCCCTGAAGCTCACCGACAAAGTACCAAAGAAAGTGAGCCGTGAGGCAGGGGAGAAGAAGCGGGTTCCCGTTTTCGGGCTATCACAAAGCGGGCATATCCCATCACTAGGATCGTGGAGCTTGGACACCTCCATGCCTTATAGGAGGCGGTTACGCAAAAGCTGCCACGCAAAGATCTTGATCTTCAAAGGACAGGGCACTTTTCACAAAGGTTTAGTCCATGCAAGTGACACAATCGGCATAGGGTATGATATGCCGAGCGAAAGAAGAACACCGACGGGGTTAGGTGCAATATATGGCGTCCAAATATTCCAGGTGTAAAAGGGGGAAGAGCCGTCCGAAGGATGGCCCAAGCAGTGGTTTCCTCGGGTCCAAATGATTGACGGAATGGGACGTTCCAGACCCCATTGTGTGCGGCCAAGGAGACCAATAGGAAGGGGTCTGCGCAGATAGCAAACAAGTCCGAGAAATCCATGTATAACGCAGACCCATCCACCCAAGGGTGAAGCCAAAAGAGGGTCCCATGTCCAATGCCTATGGAGATAGGGTGCCCCAGGCGAATCTCATTCTTGATCGACCGAATCGACTTCCAAAACTGAGATCCCTCCCTACACTCACACACTAGTAGCGGGCACCCTCCAAGTATTTCGCTTTAATAGGCTACAACCACAGGCCGTCGTCCTCACCGAGGATCCTCCAAACCCATGTCGACATAAGAGTCACATTCACACATCAAGAAGCAAGAATGCCTAGGCCCCTAGGTCACTAGTAGAAAACATGGCTTTGGTTTGGGCCTGGTCAGCCCATTAGTTCTGGTTCTTCACGAACCGAGACCCATGGGGGGCATTAGACCCGGTTCATGAGCCTAGGGGGCCGTCCGGGGCCTCGTGGGCATTGGTCCCGGTTCGTCTAGAATCATTTGTCCCGGTTCTAGGCACGAACTGGGACCAATGGGTCGCGCTCCTGGCCCACAGCCATTGGTACCGGTTCGTGCCTTGAACCAGTATAGAAGGATGAATTTAGTCCCGGTTCATGCCACGAACCGGGACAAATAATTTGCCTATATATACCCATCGCCAAGGCAGAGCACTCCACAGTGCTCTGTTTTTTCTGGCCGGCGAGGGGAGGGCATTTGGGTGCTCTAGCTCACCTTCTATGCACATGAGGTGTTCGATGAAATGCTCGAGCCACACTAGTTAAGCTTTCTCCTCTCGAAGCTCGACCTCGGAGCTCCATTTTTCCTGAGATTTGTCTAGATTTAGCGGTCCGTCACGCCCCGTCCCCGTTTTCACCGTCGTTGATCGCCCGCGCTGAGCTCATCGCCGGCACCATCATGGTGAGCCTCTTGTTCTTATCTTCTTTCTGATTTTCTTACTTTAGATAGATACTTGTCTGATTTTCTTACTTTAGATAGATACTTGTCTGATTTTCTTACTTTTGACACACATAATTATATATAATGCACACAGATGAACCGGCAATGGATGTATGGTGACAGACACACCTCCGAGTACATTAAGGGTGTGCATAATTTTCTCGAAGTGGCTGAGGCAAACAAGCAGAATGGTTTTATGTGTTGTCCATGCCCTAAATGTGGGAATACAAAGTCTTACTCTGACCAGAAAATCCTTCACACCCACCTGCTTTACAAGGGTTTCATACCACACTATAATGTTTGGACGAGGCATGGAGAAATAGGAGTTATGATGGAAGATGGCGAAGAAGAAGAGGACGATGACAACTATGTGCCCCCTGAATACAGTGATGCTACAACGGGGGGAGGTGCTGAAGATCAAGAGGAACCAAACGATGTGCCCAATGCTGCAACAGTGGAAGATGTTGAAGAGCAAGAGGAACCAAACGATGTGCCCGATGATGATGATCTCCGCCAGGTCATTGTGGAAGCAAGGACGCAATGCGAAAGTCAAAAGGAGAAGCTGATGTTCGATCGCATGTTAGAGGATCACAAAAAAGGGCTGTACCCCAATTGCGAAGATGGCAACACAAATCTGGGTACCGTACTGGAATTGCTGCAGTGGAAGGCAGAGAATGCTGTGCCTGACAAAGGATTTGAGAAGCTACTAAAAATATTGAAGAAGAAGCTTCCAAAGGATAACGAATTGCCCGAGAGTACGTACGCAGCAAAGAAGGTCGTATGCCCTCTAGGATTGGAAGTGCAGAAGATACATGCATGCCCTAATGAATGCATCCTCTACCGTGGTGTATACGAGGATTTGAACGCATGTCCGGTATGCGGTGCATTGCGGTATAAGATCAGATGAGATGACCCTGGTGATGCTGACGGCGAGCCCCGCAGGAAGAGGGTTCCTACAAAGGTGATGTGGTATGCTCCTATAATACCACAGTTGAAACGACTATTCAGAAACAAAGAGGATGCCAAGTTGATGCGATGGCACAGTGAGGACCGTAAGAAAGACGGGAAGTTGAGAGCACCCGTTGACGGGTCGTAGTGGAGAAAAATTGAGAGAGAGTACTGGGCTGAGTTTGCACGTGACCCAAGGAACGTATGGTTTGGTTTAAGTGCGGATGGCATTAATCCTTTCGGGGAGCAGAGCAGCAATCACAGCACCTGGTCCGTGACTCTATGTATGTATAATCTTCCTCCTTGGATGTGCATGAACCGGAAGTTCATTATGATGCCAGTTCTCATCCAAGGCCCTAAGCAACCCGGCAACGACATTGATGTGTACCTAAGGCCATTAGTTGAAGAACTTTTACAGCTGTGGAATGGAAACGGTGTACGTGCATGGGATGAGCACAGATAGGAGGAATTTAACCTGCACGCGTTGCTGTTTGTAACCATCAACGATTGGCCCGCTCTCAGTAACCTTTCAGGACAAACAAACAAGGGATACCACGCATGCACGCACTGTTTAGCTTACACCGAAAGTATATACCTGGACAAATGCAGGAAGAATGTGTACCTGGGACATCGTCGATTTCTTCCGACCAACCATCAATGTAGAAAGAAAGGAAAGCATTTCAAAGGCGAGGCAGATCACCGGAAGAAGCCCGCCATGCATACCGGTGATCACGTACTTGCTATGGTCAATGATTTACACGTAATCTTTGGAAAGGGTCCCGGCGGACTAGCTGTTCCGAGTGACGCTGAGGGACACGCACCCATGTGGAAGAAGAAATCTATATTTTGGGACCTACCCTACTGGAAAGACCTAGAGGTCCGCTCTTCGATCAACGTGATGTTGATACGTCTCCAACGTATCTATAATTTATGAAGCATTCATGCTATATTATTATCTGTTTTGAATGATTATGGGCTTTATTATACACTTTTATATTACTTTTGGGACTAACCTATTAACCGGAGGCCTAGCCCATATTGCTGTTTTATTGCCTCTTTCAGTATTTCGAAGAAAAGGAATATCAAACGGAGTCCAAACGGAATGAAACCTTTGGCAGCGTTATTTTTGGGAAGAATATCACCCAGGAGACTTGGAGTTCACGTCAGAAGAGACTCGAGGAGGCCACAAGATAGGAGGGCGCCCCCCCCTACTGGGCGTGCCCCCTGTCTCGTGGGCCCCTCGAGCACCTCCCGACCGACTTCTTTCGCCTATATAAGCCTACGTACCATAAAAACATCGAATATCAAGATAGATCGGGAGTTCCGCCGCCGCAAGCCTCTGTAGCCACCAAAAACCTCTCGGGAGCCCTTCCCGGCACCCTGCCGGTGGGGGGATCCTTCACCGGTGTCCATCTTCATCATCCCGGCGCTATTCATGACGAGGAGGGAGTAGTTCACCCTCGAGGCTAAGGGTATGTACCAGTAGCTATGTGTTTGATCTCTCTCTCTCTCTCTCTCGTGTTCTCTCTCATGTTCCCTCTATGGCACGATCTTGATGTATCCCGAGCTTTGCTATTGTAGTTGGATCTTATGATGTTTCTCCCCCTCTACTCTCTTGTGATGAATTGAGTTTTCCCCTTTGAAGTTATCTTATCGGATTGATTCTTTTATGAGAACACTTGATGTATGTCTTGCCGTGCTTATCTGCGGTGACAATGGGATATCATGTGCCACTTGATGTATGTTTTGGTGACCAACTTGCGCGTTCCGCCCATGAACCTATGCATAGGGGTTGGCACACGTTCTTGACTCTCCGGTAGAAACTTTGGGGCACTCTTTGAAGTACTTTGTGTTGGTTGAATAGATGAATCTGAGATTGTGTGATGCATATCGTATAATCATGCCCACGGATACTTGAGGTGACAATGGAGTATCTAGGTGACATTAGGGTTTTGGTTGATTTGTGTCTTAAGGTGTTATTCTAGTACGAACTCTTGAATAGATTGATCCGAAAGAATAACTTTGAGGTGGTTTCGTACCCTACCATAATCTCTTCGTTTGTTCTCCGCTATTAGTGGCTTTGGAGTGACTCTTTGTTGCATGTTGAGGGATTGTTATATGATCTATCTATGTTATTATTGTTGAGAGAACTTGCACTAGTGAAAGTATGAACCCTAGGCCCTGTTTCCTACCATTGCAATACCGTTTACGCTCACTTTTGCCATTAGTTACCTTGCTGTTTTTATAATTTCAGATTACAAATACCTTTATCTACTATCCATATTGCACTTGTATCACCATCTCTTCGCCGAACTAGTGCACCTATACATTTTACCATTGTATTGGGTGTGTTGGGGACACAAGAGACTCTTTGTTATTTGGTTGTAGGGTTGTTTGAGAGAGACCATCTTCATCCTACGCCTCCTACGGATTGATAAACCTTAGGTCATCCACTTGAGGGAAATTTGCTACTGTCCTACAAACCTGTGCACTTGCAGGCCCAACAACGTCTACAATATAAAGGTTGTGTAGTAGACATCAAGCTCTTTTCTGGCGCCGTTGCCGGGGAGGTGAGTGCTTGAAGGTATGTCTTTAGATCTTGCAATCAGATATTTTTGTTTCTTGTTTTATCACTAGTTTAGTTTACAAAAGAAAACTACAAAAAATGGAGTTAAGTTTGTCTCGTACGCTTCGTCTTTTTAATATCTTTCGTGAGCTTGCTTGGTACTAAATCTTTGAATGATGAGCATGATTGCAATGTTGTTAGTATGAACTCCTTGAATACCCATAGTACTAATGATGATTGCTCTAGTCATGATGAAAATATCTCTTATGAGCATGTCAACTTTTGTGGAGTGCATGTTTGCATGAACACACCAAATAGAGAAGATATTTATTGCAAGAGGCATGAGCATTTAGAAACTAAATGGTTGCAAGAAAGGCTAGATGTGAGTGCTGAAAATTTAAAATTCCTTTGCCGTACTTGTGAACTTTGCAATGAACGTGGTCATTTACATCTCCAATGCAAATTGTTTCATGACCGAATCGTGTCCAAAAATTGTGATGATTTGATTTCCCTTGCACATTATAATGAACTTAGTTTGCTTTTGGGTTATGAAGAATTGAAACGTTTAACTAAGGATCTTCCAGATTTTGCCCTTAAGAAATTCCTTGATATTGATCTAGAGAAGATTTATTTGTATTGTACGGTGAATTGCATTGAAAATCCTTATATTGCCAATTACCTAAAGAAAATAAAGCAAATAGAATATGATGAGAATACTAATTAAAGGGAAGAGACTTCCCAATATCCTCCTATTATTTCTTATGATGAATCAGGTAACGAGGAGGAGCTTTCTATTCAACCAATCTCATCAATAAGGAGCTCAAAGAGGAAGGTTGAACCCACACATAATGTGAAGAAGAAAAAGAAAAGAAGGAGCAACAAAGGTAGAAAGGTATCCCTCCCAAATGATGTTGCTCCTACTACCCATTGTGATTATGATAATTGCTTTACTATTGGTGCTATCCATATTTTTAACGATGAGAGTGATTATGCTTATGATATGAAAGGGCCCAAGCTTAAGGAAGCTATGTTTGATGAGTGAAATATTTGAGAATATATTTGCTGAAATTAATGTTTGTCCTAATCTTGGGGATGCTATGTTTAATGAAGATGATATTTTTAGCATCCTAAGTTGATATGCAAAGTTGTTATGATGATAGCATTCCTCTTTATGATGATTATATTGATGAAAGTGGGTTTGGAAGAGTGTCAACTTTAGGAAGTAGTAATCGCACTATTTTGGAGGATGTTGAATCTTATTGTGATGAATATGAAAGTGGATTTGGAAGAGTGTCAACTTTATTTAGTGATTCCACTATATTGGGAGAGGTTTCAATCGATTATGATGAGAACGAAGTTGCTACTTATGATGATTATTGTGATGAAACTTATGCTATAAAAAGTAGTGATGATTATATTTATAAAACTTGTCATGATTATGATTACCATTTTTCTGAACATTACTCTTTTAATGTGGAAACAATTTTTAATGTTCAAGTCTCTTATGATACTCCCACCATTCCGAATGAGAAGAATTTTGCTTATGTGGAGAGTAGTAAATTTTCTATGCTTGTAGATCATGAAAAGAATGCTTTAGGTGCTGGTTATATTGTTGAATTCATTCATGATGCTACTGAAAATTATTATGAGGGAGGAACATATGCTTGTAGAAATTGCAATAATGTCAAGTTTCCTCTCTATGTGCTTACAGTTTTGAAGCTATGCTTGTTTTGCCTTCCTATGCTAGTTGATTATTGTTCCCATAAGTTGTTTTCCCAAAAAATCCCTATGCATAGGAAGTGGGTTAGACTTAAATGTGCTAGTCATATTCTTCATGATGCTCTCTTTATGTTTCAATTCTTATCTTTTATGTGAGCATCATTGAAATCATTTTTTTTTGAATATTTACTGTGGAGCAAAGCTCCACAACCCTTTATTAAAAAAGACAAAGTGTCAACTGTACAAGCAAGAGAAAATACAAGATCTAAAGGTTAGAGAAGGAGCTACCTACCTACCTACCTGAACTTAAGGCAGAGAGTTAACCCAAGCAGACAGCTTGGCCCTGATATCTACTTTCAATCTATGAGCTAGAAGAGTTATGTCATGTACAAAATTACATTTCCAAGCAGCAAAGGTTGCATTTTCCCCTCTGAATGTCCTTCCATTCCCGAGGATCCATATATTCCAAGCTGCAGTGAGCATGACCTCAAAGAAGAAAGGATGCTTGAATGTTGATCTTGCATGGTGGATACACTGTTGGATCTCTGGTCCCCTTGTCCAATCAATGGAAAGGTAATTCCACACTCGGCGACTAAAGTTACAATTGAAGAATAGGTGCAACCTATCCTCATAGACAAATTCATTGCAGATAACACAAAGATTGTCATCCAAAGGGGACCTCCAATGTCTTCTAATTAATAAGTCCTTGGTGTTGAGCCAGTCAAAAAACAACAACCAACGAAATACTTTGATCTTCATAGTGCACTTGCTATCCCACAACCACTTGCATGGCAAAATAGTTGGCAAATGTGAATGCATGATGGTGTAGAAGCTCTTAGCAGAATAGCCACCAGATTTCCCAGGCCAAATCCAAACATCTGGCAAAGTGGTGTCCCTGTGTAGATCCAGGATCCAAGCTTCTAGAGCTTGCAATTCCAAAGCAGCGTCATGTGATAGTGGCAAAAGGAACATTGAATATAAATCCTGAGATATGAGGAATTCATGCACAAAGATCTTGTCATTGATAAGAAAGGAGAAAATCCTAGGTAATCTACAACGTAGAGGTCTGGAAGAGCCATCAATAAGCCAAGCATCAGACCAGAAAAGAGTCGAATCTCCCATATTAATGTGAACTGAAGAGAAAGCAGTATATGCCTCAGCGAGCTTAAGGATATCTCTCCACCAAAAAGAACCAGCTGGGGCTGTAGCATGTGGGATACCATCAGCATAATAACTATTCCAGATAAAAGTAACCCAAGGTATATCAACTTTATTGAAGAATTTGTGGAGGTGCTTTACAAGGAGACCCTTATTTTGGATATGTAAATTGTGTTGGGGAACGTTGCAGAAAATAAAATTTTCTACGCTTCACCAAGATCAATCTATGGAGTCATCTAGCAACGAGAGAGAGGAGTGCATCTACATACCCTTGTAGATCACGAGCGGAAGCGTTCAAGAGAACGGGGTTGAGGGAGTCGTACTCGTCGTGATCCAAATCACTGAAGATCCTAGTGCCGAACGGACGGCACCTCCGCGTTCAACACACGTACGGTTGGGGAAAACGTCTCCTCCTTCTTGATCCAGCAAGGGGGAAGGAGAGGTTGATGGAGATCCAGCAGCACAACGGCGTGGTGGTGGAAGTAGCGGTGATCTCGGCAGGGCTTCGCCAAGCTCAGCGAGAGGGAGAGGTGGTACGGGGGGAGAGGGAGGCGCCAGGGACTAGGGTGTGGCTGCCCTCCCTCCCCCCTTCTTTATATAGGGGCCCTAGGGGGGCTCCGGCACCCTAGAGATCTAATCTCAAGGGGGGCGGCGGCCTAGGGGGGACTTGCTCCCCAAGTCAAGTGGGGCGCCCCCCCACCCCTAGGGTTTCCAACCCTAGGCGCAGGAGAGGCCCAAGGGGGGCGCACCAGCCCACCAGGGGCTGGTTCCCTTCCCTCTTCAGCCCACGTGGCCCTCCGGGATAGGTGGCGCCACCCGGTGGACCCCCGGGACCCTTCCGGTGGTCCCGGTACAATACCGGTGACCCCCGAAACTTTCCCACTGGCCGAAACTGGACTTCCTATATACAAATCTTCACCTCCGGACCATTCCGGAACTCCTCGTGACATCCGGGATCTCATCTGGGACTCCGAAAAACTTTCGGGTTACCGCATACTAATATCTCTATAACCCTAGCGTCACCAAACCTTAAGTTTGTAGACCCTACGGGTTCGGGAATCATGCAGACATGACCGAGACAGTTCTCCGGCCAATAACGAACAGCGAGATCTGGATACCCATGTTGGCTCCCACATGTTCCACGATGATCTCATCGAATGAACCATGATTTCGAGGATTCAAGTAATCTCGTATACAATTCCCTTTGTCAATCGGTACGTTACTTGCCCGAGATTCGATCGTCAGTATCCCAATACCTCGTTCAATCTCGTTACCGGCACGTCACTTTACTCATACCGTAATGCATGATCCCGTGACCAACCACTTGGTCACATTGAGCTCATTATGATGATGCATTACCGAGTGGGCCCAGAGATACCTCTTCGTCATACAGAGTGACAAATCCCAGTCTCGATCCATGTCAACCCAACAGACACTTTCGGAGATACCTGTAGTATACCTTTATAGCCACCCAGTTACATTGTGACGTTTGGTACACCCAAAGCACTCCTACGGTATCCAGGAGTTACATGATCTCATGGTCTAAGGAAATGATACTTGACATTAGAAAAGCACTAGCAAACGAACTACACGATCTTGTGCTATGCTTAGGATTGGGTCTTGTCCATCACATCATTCTCCTAATGATGTGATCCCGGTATCAAGGACATGCAATGTCCATAGTCAGGAAACCATGACTATCTGTTGATCAACGAGCTAGTCAACTAGAGGCTTACTAGGGACATGTTGTGGTCTATGTATTCACACATGTATTACGATTTCCGGATAACAAAATTATAGCATGAATAATCAACAATTATCATGAACAAGGAAATATAATAATAATCATTTTATTATTGCCTCTAGGGCATATTTCCAACAGTCTCCCACTTGCACTAGAGTCAATAATCTAGTTACATTGTGATGAATCGAGCACCCATAGAGTTCTGGTGTTGATCATGTTTTGCTCGCGGAAGAGGTTTAGTCAATGGATCTACGACATTTAGATCCGTATGCACTTTGCAAATATCTATGTCTCCATCTTGAACATTTTCACGAATGGAGTTGAAGCGACGCTTGATGTGCCTAGTCTTCTTGTGAAACCTAGGCTCCTTGGCAAGGGCAATAGCTCCAGTGTTGTCACTGAAGAGAGTGATCGGCCCCGACGCATTGGTATGACTCCTAGGTCGGTGATGAACTCCTTCATCCAGATTGCTTCATGCGCTGCCTCCAAGGCTGCCATGTACTCCTCTTCACATGTAGATCCCGCCACGACGCTTTGCTTGCAACTGCACCAGCTTACTGCCCCACCATTCAAAATATATATGTATCCGGATTGTGACTTAGAGTCATCCAGATCTGTGTCGAAGCTAGCGTCGACGTAACCCTTTACGACGAGCTCTTCGTCACCTCCATAAATGAGAAACATATCCTTAGTCCTTTTCAGGTACTTCAGGATATTCTTGACCGCTGTCCAGTGTTCCATGTTGGGATTACTTTGGTACCTTCCTACCAAACTTACGGCAAGGTTTACATCAGGTCTGGTACACAGCATGACATACATAATAGACCCTATAGCCGAGGCATAGGGGATGACACTCATCTTTTCTCTATCTTCTGCCGTGGTCGGGCATTAAGCCGAGCTCAATTTCACACCTTGCAACACAGGCAAGAACCCCTTCTTGGACTGATCCATATTGAACTTCTTCAATATCTTATCAAGGTATGTGCTTTGTGAAAGACCTATGAGGCGTCTCGATCTATCCCTATAGATCTTGATGCCTAATATGTAAGCAGCTTCTCCAAGGTCCTTCATTGAAAAACACTTATTCAAGTAGGCCTTAATGCTGTCCAAAAGTTCTATATTATTTCCCATCAAAAGTATGTCATCTACATATAATATGAGAAATGCTACAAAGCTCCCACTCACTTTCTTGTAAACGCAGGCTTCTCCATAAGTCTGCATAAACCCAAACGCTTTGATCATCTCATCAAAGCGAATGTTCCAACTCCGAGATGCTTGCACCAGCCCATAAATGGATCGCTGGAGCTTGCATACCTTATTAGCATTCTCAGGATCGACAAAACCTTCCGGCTGCATCATATACAGTTCTTCCTTAAGATGGCCGTTAAGGAATGCCATTTTGACGTCCATTTGCCATATCTCATAATCATAGTATGCGACAATTGCTAACATGATTCGGACGGATTTCAGCTTCGCTACGGGAGAGAAAGTCTCATCGTAGTCAACCCCTTGAACTTGCCGATAACCTTTAGTGACAAGTCAAGCTTTATAGATGGTAACGTTACCATCCGCGTTCGTCTTCTTCTTAAAGATCCATTTGTTTTCTATCGCTCGCCGATCATCGAGCAAGTCTGTCAAAGTCCATACTTTGTTTTCATACATGGATCCTATCTCGGATTGCATAGCTTCAAGCCATTTGTTGGAATCTGGGACCGCCATCGCTTCTTCATAGTTCGAAGGTTCACCGTTGTCTAACAACATGATTTCCAGGACATGGTTGCCATACCACTCTGGTGTGGAATGTGTCCTTGTGGACCTACGAAGTTCAGTAGTAACTTGATCCAAAGTACCTTGATCATCATCATTAACTTCCTCTCCAGTCGGTGCTGGCACCACAGGAACATCTTCCTGAGCTGCGCTACTTACCGGTTCAAGAGGTAGTACTTCATCAAGTTCCACTTTCCTCCCACTTACTTCTTTCGAGAGAAACTCTTTCTCCAGAAAGGACCCGTTCTTGGCAACAAAGATCTTGCCTTCGGATCTGAGGTAGAAGGTATACCCAATGGTTTCCTTAGGGTATCCTATGAAGACGCATTTTTCCGACTTGGGTGTGAGCTTTTCAGGTTGAAGTTTCTTGACATAAGCATCGCATCCCCAAACTTTTAGAAACGACAGCTTAGATTTCTTCCCAAACCATAATTCATACGGTGTCGTCTCAACGGATTTAGACGGTGCCCTATTTAAAGTGAATGTAGCTGTCTCTAAAGCGTATCCCCAAAAAGATAGCGGTAAATCGGTAAGAGACATCATAGACCGCACCATATCCAATAAAGTGCGATTACAACATTCGGACACACTGTTACGCTGAGGTGTTCCAGGCGGCGTGAGTTGTGAAACGATTCCACATTTCCTTAAGTGCGTACCAAATTCGTGACTTAAATATTCTCCTCCACGATCTGATCGTAAGAACTTTATTTTTCGGTCACGTTGATTCTCTACCTCATTCTGAAATTCCTTGAACTTTTCAAAGGTCTCAGACTTGTGTTTCATCAAGTAGACATACCCATATCTACTTAAGTCATAAGTGAGAGTTAGAACATAAAGATAGACACCGCGATCCTCAATGCTCATTGGACCGCACACATCAGTATGTATAATTTCCAATAAGTTGGTTGCTCGCTCCATTGTTCCAGAGAACGGAGTCTTGGTCATTTTACCCATGAGGCATGGTTCGCACGTGTCAAATGTTTCGAAATCAAGAGACTCCAAAAGTCCATTTGTATGGAGCTTCTTCATGCGTTTGACACCAATGTGACCAAGGCGGTAGTGCCACAGATATGTGGGACTCTCATCATCAATCTTACATCTTTTGGTATTCACACTATGAATATGTGTAACATCACGTTCGAGATTCATTAAGAATAAACCATTGACCAGCGGGGCATGACCATAAAACATATCTCTCATATAAATAGAACAACCATTATTCTCGGATTTAAATGAGTAGCCATCTCGTATTAAACAAGATCCAGATACAATGTTCATGCTCAAAGCTGGCACTAAATAACAATTATTGAGGTTTAAAACTAATCCCGTAGGTAAATGTAGAGGTAGCGTGCCGACGGCGATCACATCGACCTTGGAACCATTCCCGACGCGCATCGTCACCTCGTCCTTTGCCAGTCTCCGCTTATTCCGCAGCTCCTATTTTGAGTTACAAATATGAGCAACCGCACCGGTATCAAATACCCAGGAGCTACTACGAGTACTGGTAAGGCACACATCAATTACATGTATATCACATATACCTTTAGTGTTGCCGGCCTTCTTGTCCGCTAAGTATTTGGGGCAGTTCCGCTTCCAGTGACCCTTCCCTTTGCAATAAAAGCACTCAGTCTCAGGCTTGGGTCCATTCTTTGGCTTCTTCCCGACAACTGGCTTACCGGGCGCGGCAACTCCCCTGCCGTCCTTCTTGAAGTTCTGCTTACCCTTGCCTTTCTTGAAACTAGTGGTTTTATTGACCATCAACACTTGATGTTCCTTTCTGATTTCCACCTCCGCTAATTTCAGCATTGAAAATACTTCAAGAATAGTTTTCACCATCCCCTGCATATTGTAGTTCATCACAAAGCTCTTGTTGCTAGGTGGGAGCGACTGAAGGATTCTGTCAATGACCGCCTCGTACGGGAGGTTGTCCAGCTGGGACAAGTGGTTGTGCAACCCAGACATTTTGAGTATGTCCTCACTGACAGAACTATTTTCCTCCATCTTACAACTGTAGAACTTGTCGGAGACTTCATATCTCTCGACCCGGGCATGAGCTTGGAAAATCATTTTCAGCTCTTCGAACATCTCATATGCTCCGTGTTGCTCAAAACGCTTTTGGAGCCCCAGTTCTAAGCTGTAAAGCATGCCACACTGAACGAGGGAGTAATCATCAGCATGTGACTGCCAATCATTCATAACGTCTTGGTTCTCTGGGATGGGTGCTTCACCTAGCGGTGCTTCTAGGACATATGCTTTCTTGGCAGCTATGAGGATGATCCTCAGGTTCCGGACCCAGTCCATATAGTTGCTGCTATCATCTTTCAGCTTGGTTTTCTCTAGGAACGCGTTGAAGTTGAGGTTGACATGAGCGCTGGCCATTTGATCTACAAGACATTTTGCAAAGGTTTTTAGACTAAGTTCATGATAATTAAGTTCATCTAATCAAATTATTTAATGAACTCCCACTCAGATTAGACATCCCTCTAGTCATCTAAGTGATACATGATCCGACTCAACTAGACCGTGTCCGATCATCACGTGAGACAGACTAGTCATCATCGGTGAACATCTCCATGTTGATCGTATCTTCCATACGACTCATGTTCGACCTTTCAGTCTCTTGTGTTCCGAGGCCATGTCTGTACATGCTAGGCTCGTCAAGTCAACCTAAGTGTTTTGCATGTGTATATCTGTCTTACACCCTTTGTATGTGGACGTTGGAATCTATCACACCCAATCATCACGTGGTGCTTCGAAACAATGAACTTTCGCAACGGCGCACAGTTAGGGGGAACACTTTCTTGAAATTATTATGAGGGATCATCTTATTTACTACCGTCGTTCTAAGCAAATAAGATGCAAAAACATGATAAACATCACATGCAATCAAATAGTGACATGATATGGCCAATATCATATTGCTCCTTTGATCTCCATCTTCGGGGCGCCATGATCATCTTCGTCACCGGCATGACACCATGATCTCCATCATCATGATCTCCATCATCGTGTCTCCATGAAGTTGTTCGCTAACTATTACTTCTACTACTATGGCTAACGGTTTAGCAATAAAGTAAAGTAATTGCATGGCATTTATTCATTGACACGCAGGTCATACAATAATTAAGACAACTCATATGGCTCCTGCCGGTTGTCATACTCATCGACATGCAAGTCATGATTCCTATTACAAGAACATGATCTCATACATCACATATATATCATTCATCACAACCTTTTGGCCATATCACATCACAAGGCATATGCTGCAAAAAAAAGTTAGACGTCCTCTAATTGTTGTTGCATGTTTTTACGTGGCTTCAATAGGGTTCTAGCAAGAACGTTTCGTACCTACGTAAAAGCCACAATGTGATATGCCAATTTCTATTTACCATTCATAAGGACCCTTTTCATCGAATCCGATCCGACTAAAGTGGGAGAGACAGACACCCGCTAGCCACCTTATGCAACTAGTGCATGTCAGTCGGTGGAACCTGTCTCACGTAAGCATACGTGTAAGGTCGGTCTGGGCCGCTTCATCCCACGATGCCGCCGAAACAAGATAAGACTAGTAGTGGCAAGAAAATTGACAACATCTATGCCCACAACAAATTTGTGTTCTACTCGTGTAAAGAAACTACGCATAAACCTGGCTCTGATACCACTGTTGGGGAACGTTGCAGAAAATAAAAAATTTCTAAGCTTCACCAAGATCAATCTATGGAGTCATCTAGCAACGAGAGAGAGAGAGGAGTGCATCTACATACCCTTGTAGATCGCGAGCGGAAGCGTTCAAGAGAACGGGGTTGAGGGAGTCGTACTCGTCGTGATCCAAATCACCGAAGATCCTAGTGCGAACGGACGGCACCTCCGCGTTCAACACACGTACGGTTGGGGAAGACGTCTCCTCCTTCTTGATCCAGCAAGGGGGAAGGAGAGGTTGATGGAGATCCAGCAGCACAACGACGTGGTGGTGGAAGTAGCGGCGATCTCGGCAGGGCTTCGCCAAGCTCAGCGAGAGGGAGAGGTGGTACGGGGGAGAGGGAGGCACCAGGGACTAGGGTACGGCTGCCCTCCCTCCCCCCTTCTTTATATAGGGGCCCTAGGGAGGCGCCGGCCCCCTAGAGATCTAATCTCAAGGGGGGGGGCGGCTGCCTACGGGGGGGGGGGGACTTGCCCCCCAAGTCAAGTGGGCGCCCCCCACCCCTAGGGTTTCCAACCCTAGGCGCAGGGGAGGCCCAAGGGGGGGCGCACCAGCCCACCAGGGGCTGATTCCCTTCCCTCTTCAGGCCACGTGGCCCTCCGGGATAGGTGGCCCCACCCGGTGGACCCCCGGGACCCTTCCGGTGGTCCCGGTACAATACCGGTGACCCCTGAAACTTTCCCGGTGGTCGAAACTGGACTTCCTATATACAAATCTTCACCTCCGGACCATTCCGGAACTACTCATGACGTTCGGGATCTCATCTGGGACTCCGAACAACTTTCGGGTTACCGCATACTAATATCTCTACAACCCTAGCGTCACCGAACCTTAAGTGTGTAGACCCTACGTGTTCGGGTATCATGCAGACATGACCGAGAGTGACAAATCCCAGTCTTGATCCGTGTTAATGATACGTCCATTTTGCATCATGCTTTTATATCAATATTTATTGCATTATGGGATGTTATTTCACGTTATGTCACAATACTTATGGCTATTCTCCCTTATTTTACAAGGTTTACATGAAGAGGGAGAATGCCGACAACTGGAATTCTGGGCTGGAAAAGGAGCAAATATTGAAGGCCTATTCTGCGCAACTCCAAAAGTCCTGAAACTCCACGGAATATCTTAAAATAAATAAAGAAAAATCATCGCCAAAGATGAAGGCCAGGGGGCCCACACCCTACTCACGAGGGTGGGGGCGCCCCCCCCCCGGGGCGCGCCCCCCTACCTCGTGGGCCCCTTGGTGTCTCTCCGACGCCCATCTTCTCCTATATGAAGTCTTACGATGATAAAAATAAGAAGCAACCTTTCGGGATGAAACTCCGCCGCCACGAGGCGGAACCTTGGCAGAACCAATCTAGGGCTCCTGCAGAGCTGTTCTGCCGGGGACACTTCCCTCCGGGAGGGGGAAATCATCACCATCGTCATCACCAACGCTCCTCTCATCGGGAGAGGGAAATCTCCATCAACATCTTCACCAGCACCATCTCATCTCCAAACCCTAGTTCATCTCTTGTATCCAATTTTTGTCTCCAAGTCCGGGATTGGTGCTAGTAGTGTTGATTACTCCTTGTAGTTGATGCTAGTTGGTTTATTTGGTGGAAGATCATATGTTCAGATCCTTTATGCACATTATTACCCCTCTGATTATGAACATGAATATGCTTTGTGAGTAGTTACGTTTGTTCCTGAGGACAAGGGAGAAGTCTTGCTATTAGTAGTCATGTGAATTTGGTATTCGTTCGATATTTTGATAAGATGTATGTTGTATAACCTCTAGTGGTATTATGTGAACATCGACTACATAACACTTCACCATTTTTTGGGCCTAGAGGAAGGCATTGGGAAGTAATAAGTAGATGATGGGTTGCTAGAGTGACAGAAGCTTAAACCCTAGTTTATGCGTTGCTTCATAAGGGGCTGATTTGGATCCATATGTTTCATGCTATGGTTAGGTTTACCTTAATAGTTTTGTTGTAGTTGCGGATTCTTGCAATAGAGGTTAATCATAAGTGGGATGCTTGTTCAAGTAAGAACAGCACCCAAGCACCGGTCCACCCACATATCAAATTATCAAAGTACCGAACGCGAATCATATGAGCATGATGAAAACTAGCTTGACGATATTCCCATGTGTCCTCGGGAGTGCTTTTCCTATTATAAGAGTTTGTCCAGGCTTGTCCTTTGCTACAAAAAGGATTGGGCCACCTTGCTGCACTTTATTTACTATTTTTACTTGTTGCTCGATACAATTTATCTTATCACAAAACTATCTGTTACCACTTATTTCAGTACTTGCAGAGAATACCTTGCTGAAAACTGCTTATCATTTCCTTCTGCTCCTCATTGGGTTCGACACTCTTACTTAGCGAAAGGACTAGATAAATCCCCTATACTTGTGGGTCATCAAGACTCTTTTCTGGCCCCGTTGCCGGGGAGTGAAGCGCCTTTGGTAGGTGGAATTTGGTAAGGAAAAATTTATTTAGTGTGCTGAAATTCTCTGTCACTTGTTACTATGGAAAGTAATTCTCTGAGGGGCTTGTTCGGGGTATCTTCACCCCATCGAGTAGAGCAAAGAGTTGCTCCTCAACCTATTCAACCTACTGAACCTATTTAAAATGAAACTCCTTTTGAGATTCCTTCGGGTATGATGGAAAAACTGCTAGCTAACACTTTTACAGGAGATGGGACAAAGCATCCTGATAAACATCTACGCTATGTGGATGACGTTTGTGGACTATTTAATCTTGTAGGTATACCCGATGATGTTGTTAAGAAGAAGGCCTTCCGTTTATCTTTGAAGGGAGACGCATTGACATGGTACAGGCTATGTGATGATATGAGATCATGGAACTATAAAAGATTGAAATTGGAATTTCATCAAAAGTACTACCCTATGCATCTTGTTCATCGTGATCGCAATTATATATATAATTTTTGGCCTCGCAAAGGAGAAAGCATCGCTCAAGCTTGAGTGAGGCTTAAATCAATGTTATATTCATGCCCCAATCATGAGCGCCCAAGAGAAGTAATTATTCAAAGTTTCTGTCAGGACCCCGACTCAATGCCACATCGATCTAGCATGTAACACCTCATATCATTTTGCGGCCTCACGCACGGTATTCCCACGGGTGTCGTCTTACCTTTGCCCGGGACCGTTTGCGTCTTTTGGCACACGTATATGATAGTGTCGCTAGCATCCATATGATAAGGAGCCCGGGCTGACATGGCTAGTCGTAAACCCAAAGTGGCACAAACCTACAGGGACAGGCATCCATGACCCAGCATCGAACGTGTCGGTCATCAGCGAGTGAATCCAGGCTGTAGCACTGGGCTAGCAGGACTCCGGTGAACCGGGCTATAGCGGGCTAACAGGACTCCGGTATTCATCGCGTGACATTTCCCTGAAGGGACAGACACAGGAACGACGAAGGACACATGCCGGCCAGCCTAAGTGTTCCGGAGCAGTAGCAAGCTACCATGGCTCAGTGGAAACACCAGGAGACATTTCCCGGTAAGAGAGGCTACCAAGGATAAACAACTAGGTTGTCAGATCCCACACATACCAAGCATTTCAATAACATACACACAATATGCTCGATATGTGCAAATACAACATGGCATCACAACATGACTCTACAACTCAAGTATTTATTCATTAGGCTCCGAGGAGCGAGATATTACAAACAGGGGTCTCATGACCCAACATTCAGAGCATACATATCAAAGCACAAGCGGAAGCTATCATGTCTGAGTACAGGCATCTATAAATGAAAAAGGCTGAGAAGCCTGACTATCTACCAAATCCTGCTGAGGCACAAGATCGTAGCTGAGGTAACAAGCTAAACGTCGAAGTCCACGTGGAACTACTAGTGAGACTGAAGTCTCTCTGCAAAAACATAAAATAGGCAAACGTGAGTACAAATGTACCCAGCAAGACTTACATCAGAACTAACTACATATGCATCATTTTCAACAAGGGGATGGTGGGGTTTAACTGCAGCAAGCCAGCTTTGACTCGGTAGCTATCCTAAACTACGATTGCAAGCGACTCTTTTGAGGTGGTGCACACGAGTCCACATATTCACCATATCAATACACCACTATGGATCCGCTCCCGTCTCCCTACGAGAACGCCATCCATAGCACTCACGCTTATCTTGCGCATTTTAAAGTATCCACTTTCACTTGTCTATGAACTGATATAAGCAACCCAGAAGTCCTTTACCGCGGGCACGGCTATTCGAATAGATGATGTTAACCCTGCAGGGGTGTACTTCTTCATACATGTTTCCACCACTTAGCGTCTGCACACGACATGTGCTCGGCAGACTTCAAGCGAAAGCCGACGTGGGTGTAGACCACGACCTACCTAAACACCTAAGTCTCTAGTCCAGGTTTATTGCCTATTCGGGTTCCATCCATGAGGAGATCCGGCCGGAGTTTCGCTCACAGCCCCAAACGATGTGAACAGGGTTCCCGAGACACCAAATGGGCATCCGGTACACCGTGCCACGTACCTACCGCATCACAGCCCACCCCTACGGTCAGCGCTGTCCACGGCCTCCAGTAAGCTACAAACACCAGAAACTACTTGCAACTCCTGGACAGAGGACTAGGGTGAATAAGAAGTCGAGCGGGGTCATATTTCAGGGCCCAATGTATGGTAGTAGCTGAATCATGGATCACAAACACAGAACTCAGTTCCTGAGGACGGCTGCAATGAGACAACCCACCATGTACTCCTACATGGCCTCTCACCGCTACCTTTACCAAATCGTGTTCACACACTTAGCTCACACACAGTAGGACATGTTCACACACCTCTGATTCATCCCCGATGAATCAGACCTGACTCAACTCTAAGCAGTAGCAGGCATGACAAACAAGCAAGAATGAGTAGGCACAACAGGGCTCAAACAACTCCTACTCATGCTAGTGGGTTTCATCTATTTACTGTGGCAATGACAGGTCATGCAAAGGATAAAGGGGTTCAACTACCGCAACAAGTAACAGATGAATCGTTGTTGTCCTAATGCAGTAAAAGAGAGCAGGAGCGAGAGAGTGGGTTTGTATCGGAATGAACAAGGGGGTTTTGCTTGCCTGGCACTTCTGAAGATAGCATTGAGTCTTCATCAGTGTCAACGATCACATCATCGGTATCACGTCTATCGAGAGGGGACAAATACCGGCAACATAGAAGGGAACACAATCAATGCAATGCACAATATGATGCATGATCATGACATGGCAAAATGAATGTGTTTTGAGCTAATGCAACTAGCAACAGATTAAATGAAGTTGGTTTGAATACAAGATTCAAATTTAAACTCCATATGTGATTATTCAAATGCCATTTAATTGATTTGTGCTAAACATCAGCTATAAGTTGTTCTAACATGCATGAAAATGGTACAGATGGATTCCTTGAATTTTTCTGATAATTTTTCATATATAAATTATTTAATTTGGAGTTACGGTTGAATTTCTATGATTTTTAGAAGTTTATACAATTTTCTGAAATTTTCTGAATAAAAACAAATCCAGAAAACATTACTGCGTCATCCTGACGTCATGATGACGTCAGCAGGTCAACGTGGCACAGTCCGGTCAAACTCTGACCGGTGGGTCCCGAGTGTCAGTGTCTAACTAAACTAACCTAGCTTAGTTAATACTAACCTAACTTAATTAGCCGGGCGGGGCCCGCATGTCAGTGAGAGAGAGGGGGGTCAAACCGGCCAGTGGGGTCAAACTCGCCGGAGTTGACCCGAGGCTCGTCGCCGGCGAGGCCAGGGACGGCGGAGAGCGTCGGGATTCGCCCTTCGATGACCAAAAGAGCGGCGGAGGGGCTCTACGGGATGCCCAGGCTCGCGCGCATCTAACAGGGCAAACGGGAGAAGCTAGGGTGGCCGGAGGCGACGGCAATCATGACGACGGCGGCGGCCGGAGTTCGGGTGGTGGCGAGTTTGGTGCTACGAGCGGTGGTTTGGCGCGCTGAGGGCACTAGGGAGAAGCTCTTGCTCCTCCGCATCCAAAGGAACGGGCGGGAGGCCGCGAGGTGGCTGGAGTTGAGCACGGCGTCGACCTCGGCGGCGGCCGGAGCTCGGGCGAGCTCGGGGTCGGTGTTAGGGAGCACGGCAGGAGGCAAAGGGGGGTGTTACGACCTCCTGGGGTTGCACTGAGCACGGCCGCGTGCTCGGTTGCAGCTCTAGGCAACGGTGGCTACGGCGGCGACATGGCCGGCGGCGAAGAGCTCTCGGCTCCGGTGGATATTGGCGCTAGCAAGAGAAAAAGTGCCAGGGGAGGGAGGGGATCGACGCAGCAGCTCACAGCGGATCGAACGAAGGGGTTGGTGAGCTCGGGGGCGTCCTCGTTGCTGCGAATCGAGCGGCGGCGATCTCCGGCCATGGCGATGAAGACGGTGGTGATGGCGGCGTTGCAGCGCGTCCGTGGCCTCGTGGCTTGTCGAGGAGGTCGGGGACGTCGAGACGGAGCTCGCAAGCATAGCGAGGGGTCGAGGGGGAGACGGTGGCCGCGGCGTTACGGTGGCGCGGCTGCGGCTGCGCTCGGGCGAGTGAGAGAGAGGAAGCAGAGGAGAGAAACAAGGGAGAGGGAGAGAGCGAGGGGGTCCAGGGGGTCGGGGCGGCGCCGAGGAGATGACGCGTGGCGTCGCGGTGGCCAGGCGATGCAGACGAGCAGGGTGGTGGCGTGGCGAGCTCGGGCGCGTGAACCGTGTCCCTCCTCTGCCTACTGGCGCGAGGAGGAAGGCGACAGGGAGGGTAGCGGTGGCGGGCTGGGCCGCTGGAGGAGCTGGGCCAGGTAAGTGGGCGCCAGGTAAGTGGCTGGGCTTCTCTCTTTTTTTTTATATATCTGTTCTGTTTTCTATTTAATTGCCACTGAATTCAAATTCAAACAAATTTGAAAACAGTGCCAAAACTCCCCTGGATAATTTTATGTCACTTAAGGTCTACTCCTCATAAACATAAAATATCTCAGGACATTTGAAAATATATTCATTATATATTATGAATATAACTCCAAATTCAAATAAAATATTGATTTAAAATCAGAGCCCAAATAATTCCTTAGAAATGTCCCAAAATTTTGGTTTGATTTATAACTCTTGCCAAAATTGTCAGAGCTATTTCTAGGGCATTTTGGATTTACTGATTGCAATTTTAGGGTTTCTTGCCCCTTTATTAAAATGATTTCCGAGGCTTTCAATTTCCTCATTTCAACTTTCGGAATATAGACATGATGCACACATGAAGCTAGCCTAGAGCATTACCAGAAGCTAGGGATGTGACAACTCACCCCCACTAAACAAGAATCTCATCTCGAGATTCAAGCGTAGGGTAAGATGAAGGGGAAACGCAAACTAACATAATCTCCACGATCCAGGGTGCACTTCAAATGAACGTTGATTCGTTCACCATCATTATCTCGAAGTCTTGCTCTGGGAACTCCAACCAACATGACAACGAGAGGAGAAGGGAACTCTAGAAGGATCAATCTTCTCGAAGGTCGAACAACTCAGGATTAACTCTCGGAATGAGACATAGCAACATCTCTCGAGCTGAGAGGCGAAGCACACATCTATAGGAATGGAGTGAAGCAGATGACGAGGGTTCACTAGGTAGACCACAATTCCACACCTAAGAGGGTGGTGAACGGTTGTCAACGTAGCGAGGAGTTGAGTTGCCATGATACCACGACGAAACATCCTGGAGGAGGGTGATTCATAGATTATTACCCTAAGTGACAAAAAGAATTACCTTTGATCCAGAGATCATTGAAACTCTTCATACCAGCCTAAGGCAATCACAAGCGATCATTTGGAGGGGGTCGGTAGAATGGCATACTCGGACTTGGATGATGTGGATTACCTTGTTGAAAACAACGTAATGGATGAATTTGCTTATCACCGGAAATGGAAGAGACCCATGGTAGAATGGCACATTGGCGGTGCAAGCTGGGAACAAAATGCAAATGATGGGAATGATTCTGGTAACTAAGGAAGAACCCAACAATAGAGAGTGGATTCACTGTTTGAAAAGGTCATAGCATTGCCGAGGAAACCGAGAGGAATCCCAGTTAGAGCCGATGATAACACGTAGCGCTTGTGCGTGCTCTCAAGAACTTGAGCATTTCCATAATCATCAAGGTTTTACCAACATCCGTGTCAAGGATGCTGACAACACAACATACTACCATGATGAATAGCGATGGACGATGCAGATGCAAAGGAGGATAACACTTTCTCAGATTTCACCTTAGCGAGCCAAGGAACAAAATCTGGACGATCGACCGAGAGACATTTAGCACTCCGCTTCTAATGTTCTCCTTGATGTGCTAGCGTAACCCATTCATAGATATGGTTTGATATCTAGAACATCAAGTAAAAAGGTCGGACTTCGGGATCTCAAAATCCATAGGGGCAACTAGGGAGTAAATCCTACGAAATCCCTATGGGGAGGTGGCCAACTTCCTCAATCAAGATATTATAATAACAGGTCTTCCGGCTGGATGTGTTGGCCACGACATCCACTTTACCGGTTTTCGAGGGACCGATATTATAGTTCTTGGGAAATGTTCCAAACCATCATATCTGCCTGAGATTCAGATCTGGTTGGTGTCAGGATATTCCAGACTCATCGAGTCTAGGAAGAAAAATGAAAGTTTGCAACACAAATCGATGAGATGACGTTGCGGGATTCTCGGGAGATGAACTATGATAGCAAGCTCCAAAACATGAGCTGGTTCTGCTACAAACATGTGAACATGTTGTCCAAGACAAGCATGACCACAAAGTAGTCTTATAATAAAACACTACCGAGTTCAGGAGGGGGAACCATCATTAATGACATCGAAGTCTCCACGCGTGGAGGTCCAAAGAGTTCACCTTGGACAGACTCCTTTATCTTTGAACAACTCAATCAGTGGCTTGGTGTGCTAGGATATACATATAGAATGGAGGTTGCAAATCTCCAGACCACAGAGTACTTCGCACGTATGCATGACTGACTTGGGATGATTCCAGAGGAAGCAAAACTAACTTTCTCAAATTCACAGCGGCAACTTTCACCAAATGCACGTGTATAAGAGGAAGTCACTCCTTTCATCAAACAAATACTTCATGAGCTAGCATGAAGAAAATGCTTTCAAAAGTTTCCAACACTAGCTTAATGTTCAACAACATCATGGAGGAGATAAGGATGTTGCCAATGGGCTCAACAACAATTCTTCCGGGTTTCCTTTTAAAAGGAATTCCATAGTTAAGTGAACAAGTGATAGCATGGGTCAGACCCAAAAGATATAATGGTGTATACTCGAGGGATCAACCACGAGTAAGACAACATTACGAATATCGTTGGTTCTGGTCTGATTGGATGATAGCCCATACTCCAATCAAAGGTTGGATAAAATGATAGGTCCATTAACTGATCACGAGGTTCAGTCGATGAAAATATCAACTTTCTTCAACACACATACAAGACATCCCTTATAATGAACTATATCGGACAAGCTTCTATCTTCCAACTCTCCAAGTTGATGTATAGCTTAACCAACTAGCTCAGGGGTATCTAACACGGATTCTTGGAGAAAGGGTGGTTTACAGGATAAACCAACTTGATCACGAGCTTAACATAACAGTCAGGTGACAACCTGGTGATACTTTCGAGAAGATATTCGGAAAATCACGAACCACCGATATGTTACTAAGATCTAGAACAATCTTGCTTTCTAGGGCAAGACGATATGATCAAATGAGTGAGGACTTGACACAATCCTAACTCATTGATCGAAGGGTGCACCGGAAATAAGGACTAGATAGCACGATCAGTCTTAGAATGATGATTCAAGAACCAACACGCTAAGAATGAAATTATTATCCTTTAACTACCAAGCAACAGAGTTGCTAGCAGTATTGATTTCACACGCCATGATTCATTTGTCGGCATTCCGGTTACAATAACACAGGAACCGAGGAATGAACAATGATGGCAAAAGTATCACTGTACCAAGAGTTCATAGGATGGTGTGCAATTCCTATAACAATCCCGATATAAAAGATGGTAATACTCTAAGGTAGAACAGAGCAAAAGCTGGATTGGCATTTTGATCTGCGGAGTACAATTGTTTTGACCCAATCCTAGATATGGAAGAGGTACTAGAGTTTGTTTCTCCTAGTCATTCCGCGATAGAATGGCTTGACGGACCACAAGAGTAATAGGCATCGATAAACGAACGCACGCATACTCTTGACTATCAATTGATAGACGAAGGTCAGTAGACAACTAAAGAGGGACAACTCAAAGGAACATATAACTTTCTGAGTTGTGGATGCATAGACTAGTATGTCGAACCAAGTTCAACATAATTCTTCCGGATAACCCATGCAGAAGGGTTGAGCTGGCAGAGTCACGATATAGCATGGAGAACTCATCGAGAGCACTCTTGTTGTCATCTTTTGGTTCAGAAGAACTCCTGCCAAGAATGGTTCATGGTAATTGGAAGAAGGATGTACCACGAACCTCGAGGACTATCACAAAGGTTACTACTATCCTAAAGGGACTAGCAAACACTATCAACATGAAGTAAGTAGGGTGAATCTCGGGTTCAAAACCCAAGGAGTAGAATACCTACTACTAAGTGGCATCACGGGATGCTTTCGAGAATAAAGGCCAGAATCATCACACTAGGACACAAATCATGGCTAGCTTACTAGGTGACTCCCTAAAACACCTAGGGTCATAATAATAGCTCCAACATATATGTCAAGGCAATAAATTACCTCAACGCACCGGTTAGTGTGCTTATTCTGACCATAAGGGACATCGGGAACGAAAAGAGAGGATTTGCAAATGCATCAGACTAATTAGAAACCTGGGATGACTCGGACAGCATAACAGCTGTAAATGCTTAGAAAAAAAATTTGAGACATTCACAAAAATGGTGGCATAACCACACAGAAGCACAATATCAACGTTTCGAGATCAACAATTAACATACGGAAGTAGTAGAAACTGAACTCAAGCTTAAATCCAACAATCTTATAAGTCTACGGATTAGTAACGCGTGATCCTGATAGAAAGAAGAGATAGCCTAGCTCTTAATCCCCGTAGGAAAGATAAGATGACTCAGATCAGAAGGGCATGAGGTATAAGGAGTAAAAAGAGCCTTACGTTCCATCCCACAATCAATTCCCTTATATAACTAAAGAATTTCTAGACTCAACTTCGACCAGTTTGGCTTGGTAATCCTACAGGCAGTCAAGCTCTGATACCAACGCTGTCAGGACCCCGACTCAATGCCACATCGATCTAGCATGTAACACCTCATATCATTTTGCGGCCTCACGCACGGTATTCCTATGGGTGTCGTCTTATCTTTGCCCGGGACCGTTTGCGTCTTTTGGCACACGTATATGATAGTGTCGCTAGCATCCATATGATAAGGAGCCTGGGCTGACATGGCTAGTCGTAAACCCAAAGTGGCACAAACCTACAGGGACAGGCATCCATGACCCAGCATCGAACGTGTCGGTCATCAGCGAGTGAATCCAGGCTGTAGCACTGGGCTAGCAGGACTCCGGTGAACCGGGCTGTAGCGGGCTAACAGGACTCCGGTATTCATCGCGTGACATTTCCCTGAAGGGACAGACACAGGAACGACGAAGGACACATGCCGGCCAGCCTAGGTGTTCCGGAGCAGTAGCAAGCTACCATGGCTCAGTGGAAACACCAGGAGACATTTCCCGGTAAGAGAGGCTACCAAGGATAAACAACTAGGTTGTCAGATCCCACACATACCAAGCATTTCAATAACATACACACAATATGCTCGATATGTGCAAATACAACATGGCATCACAACATGACTCTACAACTCAAGTATTTATTCATTAGGCTCCGAGGAGCGAGATATTACAAACAGGGGTCTCATGACCCAACATTCAGAGCATACATATCAAAGCACAAGCGGAAGCTATCATGTCTGAGTACAGGCATCTATAAATGAAAAAGGCTGAGAAGCCTGACTATCTACCAAATCCTGCTGAGGCACAAGATCGTAGCTGAGGTAACAAGCTAAACGTCGAAGTCCACGTGGAACTACTAGTGAGACTGAAGTCTCTCTGCAAAAACATAAAATAGGCAAACGTGAGTACAAATGTATCCAGCAAGACTTACATCAGAACTAACTACATATGCATCATTTTCAACAAGGGGATGGTGGGGTTTAACTGCAGCAAGCCAGCTTTGACTCGGTGGCTATCCTAAACTACGACTGCAAGCGACTCTTTTGAGGTGGCGCACACGAGTCCACATATTCACCATATCAATACACCACTATGGATCCGCTCCCGTCTCCCTACAAGAACGCCATCCATAGCACTCACGCTTATCTTGCGCATTTTAAAGTATCCACTTTCACTTGTCTATGAACTGATATAAGCAACCTAGAAGTCCTTTACCGCGGACACGGCTATTCGAATAGATGATGTTAACCCTGCAGGGGTGTACTTCTTCATACATGTTTCCACCACTTAGCGTCTGCACACGACATGTGCTCGGCAGACTTCAAGCGAAAGCCGACGTGGGTGTAGACCACGACCTACCTAAACACCTAAGTCTCTAGTCCAGGTTTATTGCCTATTCGGGTTCCATCCATGAGGAGATCCGGCCGGAGTTTCGCTCACAGCCCCAAACGATGTGAACAGGGTTCCCGAGACACCAAATGGGCATCCGGTACACCGTGCCACGTACCTACCGCATCACAGCCCACCCCTACGGTCAGCGCTGTCCACGGCCTCCAGTAAGCTACAAACACCAGAAACTACTTGCAACTCCTGGACAGAGGACTAGGGTGAATAAGAAGTCGAGCGGGGTCATATTTCAGGGCCCAATGTATGGTAGTAGCTGAATCATGGATCACAAACACAGAACTCAGTTCCTGAGGACGGCTGCAATGAGACAACCCACCATGTACTCCTACATGGCCTCTCACCGCTACCTTTACCAAATCGTGTTCACACACTTAGCTCACACACAGTAGGACATGTTCACACACCTCTGATTCATCCCCGATGAATCAGACCTGACTCAACTCTAAGCAGTAGCAGGCATGACAAACAAGCAAGAATGAGTAGGCACAACAGGGCTCAAACAACTCCTACTCATGCTAGTGGGTTTCATCTATTTACTGTGGCAATGACAGGTCATGCAAAGGATAAAGGGGTTCAACTACCGCAACAAGTAACAGATGAATCGTTGTTGTCCTAATGCAGTAAAAGAGAGCAGGAGCGAGAGAGTGGGTTTGTATCGGAATGAACAAGGGGGTTTTGCTTGCCTGGCACTTCTGAAGATAGCATTGAGTCTTCATCAGTGTCAACGATCACATCATCGGTATCACGTCTATCGAGAGGGGACAAATACCGGCAACATAGAAGGGAACACAATCAATGCAATGCACAATATGATGCATGATCATGACATGGCAAAATGAATGTGTTTTGAGCTAATGCAACTAGCAACAGATTAAATGAAGTTGGTTTGAATACAAGATTCAAATTTAAACTCCATATGTGATTATTCAAATGCCATTTAATTGATTTGTGCTAAACAGCAGATATAAGTTGTTCTAACATGCATGAAAATGGTACAGATGGATTCCTTGAATTTTTCTGATAATTTTTCATATATAAATTATTTAATTTGGAGTTACGGTTGAATTTCTATGATTTTTAGAAGTTTATACAATTTTCTGGAATTTTCTGAATAAAAACAAATCCAGAAAACATTACTGTGTCATCCTGACGTCATGATGACGTCAGCAGGTCAACGTGGCACAGTCCGGTCAAACTCTGACCGTTGGGTCCCGAGTGTCAGTGTCTAAGTAAACTAACCTAGCTTAGTTAATACTAACCTAACTTAATTAGCCGGGCGGGGCCCGCATGTCAGTGAGAGAGAGGGGGGTCAAACCGGCCAGTGGGGTCAAACCCGGGTCAAACTCGCCGGAGTTGACCCGAGGCTCGTCGCCGGCGAGGCCAGGGACGGCGGAGAGCGTCGGGATTCGCCCTCCGATGACCAAAAGAGCGGCGGAGGGGCTCTACGGGATGCCCAGGCTCGCGCGCATCTAACAGGGAAACGGGAGAAGCTAGGGTGGCTGGAGGCGACGGCAATCATGACGACGACGGCGGCCGGAGTTCGGGTGGTGGCGGGTTTGGCGCTACGAGCGGTGGTTTGGCGCGCTAAGGGCACTAGGGAGAAGCTCTTGCTCCTCCGCATCCAAAGGAACGGGCGGGAGGCCGCGAGGTGGCCGGAGTTGAGCACGGCGTCGACCTCGGCGGCGGCCGGAGCTCGGGCGAGCTCGGGGTCGGTGTTAGGGAGCACGGCAGGAGGCAAAGGGGGGTGTTACGACCTCCTGGGGTTGCACTAAGCACGGCCGCGTGCTCGGTTGCAGCTCTAGGCAACGGTGGCTACGGCGGCGACATGGCCGGCGGTGAAGAGCTCTCGGCTCTGGTGGATATTGGCGCTAGCAGGAGAAAAAGTGCCAGGGGAGGGAGGGGATCGAGGCAGCAGCTCACAGCGGATCGAACGAAGGGGTTGGTGAGCTCGGGGGCGTCCTCGTTGCTGCGAATCGAGCGGCGGCGATCTCCGGCCATGGCGATGAAGACGGTGGTGATGGCGGCGTTGCAGCGCGTCCGTGGCCTCGTGGCTTGTCGAGGAGGTCGGGGACGTCGAGACGGAGCTCGCAAGCACAGCGAGGGGTCGAGGGGGAGACGGTGGCCGCGGCGTTACGGTGGCGCGGCTGCGGCTGCGCTCGGGCGAGTGAGAGAGAGGAAGCAGAGGAGAGAAACAAGGGAGAGGGAGAGAGCGAGGGGGTCCAGGGGGTCGGGGCGGCGCCGAGGAGATGACGCGCGGCGTCGCGGTGGCCAGGCGATGCAGACGAGCAGGGTGGTGGCGTGGCGAGCTCGGGCGCGCGCGCCGTGTCCCTCCTCTGCCTACTGGCGCGAGGAGGAAGGCGACAGGGAGGGTAGCGGTGGCGGGCTGGGCCGCTGGAGGAGCTGGGCCAGGTAAGTGGGCGCCAGGTAAGTGGCTGGGCTTCTCTCTTTTTTATATATATATCTGTTCTGTTTTCTATTTAATTGCCACTGAATTCAAATTCAAACAAATTTGAAAACAGTGCCAAAACTCCCCTGGATAATTTTATGTCACTTAAGGTCTACTCCTCATAAACATAAAATATCTCAGGACATTTGAAAATATATTCATTATATATTATGAATATAACTCGAAATTCAAATAAAATATTGATTTAAAATCAGAGCCCAAATAATTCCATAGAAATGTCCCAAAATTTTGGTTTGATTTATAACTCTTGCCAAAATTGTCAGAGCTATTTCTAGGGCATTTTGGATTTACTGATTGCAATTTTAGGGTTTCTCGCCCCTTTATTAAAATGATTTCCGAGGCTTTCAATTTCCTCATTTCAACTTTCGGAATATAGACATGATGCACACATGAAGCTAGCCTAGAGCATTACCAGAAGCTAGGGATGTGACAGTTTCTATGCTCAGCTTTCTGATAACAATCGCACCATGCTCGATACTTCTTGTGCTGGCTCTTTTATGATGAAGACTATTGAATTTAAATGGAATTTATTGGATAGAATTAAACGCAACTCTGAAAATTGGGACCTCGACAAAGGTAAGGAGTTAGGTATAACACCTAAGTTTGATTGTGTTAAATCTTTTATGGATACCGATATTTTCCGTAAGTTCAGCACTAAATATGGACTTGACTCTGAGATAGTAGCTTCTTTCTGTGAATCCTTTGCTACTTATGTTGATCTCCCCAAGGAGAAGTGGTTTAAATATCATCCTCCCATAGAAGTAAAAGTAGCTGCACCTATTAAAGTTGAAGAAAAGACTGTCACTTATAATGATCCTATTGTTCCTACTTCTTATGTTGAGAAACCGCCTTTCCCTGTTAGAATGAAGGATCATGCTAAAGCTTCAACTATTGTTCGTAAAAGCAATATTAGAACTTATACACCTCCTGAGCAAGTCAAAGTAGAACCCAATATTGCTATTGTTAAAGATCTCTTGTCTGATAATATCGATGGACATGTTATTCAATTCTAGGGTGAAACTACTAGAATTGCTAAACCTTGTGCTAGAGATAAACATAGACCTGTGGTAGGTGTGCCTGTTATTTCTGTTAAAATAGGAGATCATTGTTATCATGGCTTATGTGATATGGGTGCTAGTGCTAGTGTGATACCCATTGACTTATACAAAGAAATTATGCCTGACATTGCACCTGCTGAGTTAGAAGATATTGATGTTACAATTAAACTTGCCAATAGAGACACTATATCTGCAATGGGAATTGTTAGAGATGTTGAAGTCTTGTGTGGAAAAACCAAATATCCCGCTGATTTCCTTGTTCTTGGTTCTCCACAAGATAGCTTTTGTCCCATTATATTTGGTAGACCCTTCTTGAATACTGTTAATGGTAAGATAGACTGTGAAAAGAATGTTGTTACTATTGGCTTGGATGATATGGTTCATGAGTTTAATTTCTCTAAATTTAGTAAACAACATCGTGAGGAAGAATCGCCTAGTAAGGATGAAATTATTGGTCTTGCTTCTATTGCTGTACCTCCTAGCGATCCTTTAGAACAATATTTGCTAGACCATGAAAATGATATGTTCATGAATGAAAGAAGGGAAATAGATGAAGTATTATTTAAATAGGAACCTATCCTGCAACATAATTTGCCTGTTGAAATCCTAGGGGATCCTCCTCCATCCAAGGGTGACCCCGTGTTTGAGCTTAAACCGTTGCCTAATAATCTTAAATATGCTTATCTTGATGAAAAGAAAATATATCCTGTTATTATTAGTGCTAACCTTTTAGAGCATGAAGAAGAAAGGTTATTGAAAACTCTGAAGAAGCACCGTGCCGCTATTGGGTATACACTTGATGATCTTAAGGGCATTAGTCCCACTCTATGTCAACATAAAATAAATTTGGAAGCGGATGCCAAACCAGTTTGTGAACCTCAATGATGTTTGAATCCTAAAATGAAAGAAGTGGTAAGAAAAGAAATACTCAAGCTTATGGAGGCAGGTATAATTTATCCCGTTGCTGATAGTCAGTGGGTAAGTCCTGTCCATTGTGTCCCTAAGAAGGGAGGTATTACTGTTGTCCCTAATGATAAAGATGAATTGACCCCGCAAAGAATTATCACAGGCTATAGGATGGTAATTGATTTCCGCAAATTAAAAAAAGCTACTAAGAAAGATCATTACCCCTTACCTTTTATTGATCAAATACTAGAAAGATTATGCAAACATACACATTATTGCTTTTTAGATGGTTATTCTGGTTTCTCTCAAATACCTGTGTCAGCTAAAGATCAATCAAAGACTACTTTTACATGCCCTTTTGGTACTTCTGCTTATAGACGTATGCCTTTTGGTTTATGTAATGCACCTGCTACCTTTCAAAGATGCATGATGGATATATTCTCTGACTTTTGTGAATTTTTTTTTGAGGTTTTCATGGACGATTTTTCCGTCTATGGTTCCTCTTTTGATGATTGCTTGAGCAATCTTGATCGAGTTTTGCAGAGATGTGAAGAAACCAATCTTGTCTTGAACTCGGAAAAGTGCCACTTTATGGTTAATGAAGGTATTGTCTTGGGGCACAAAGTTTCTGAAAGAGGTATTGAAGTTGATAAAGCCAAAGCTGATGCTATTGAAAAGATGCCATGTCCCAAGGACATCAAAGGTATAAGAAGTTTCCTTGGTCACGCCGGATTTTATAGGAGGTTCATTAAGGACTTCTCAAAAATTTCTCGGCCTCTGACTAATTTATTACAAAAAGATGTACCATTTGTCTTTGATGATGATTGTGTAGAAGCTTTTGAAATACTTAAGAAAGCATTAGTCTCTGCACCTGTTGTTCAGCCACCGGATTGGAATTTACCCTTAGAAATTATGTGTGATGCTAGTGATTTTGCTGTAGGTGCTGTTCTAGGGCAAAGAGTTGATAAGAAATTAAATGTTATTCATTATGCTAGTAAGACTCTAGACAATGCTCAAAGGAATTATGCTACTACCGAAAAGGAACATTTAGCAGTTGTATTTGCTTGTGATAAATTCAGACCCTATATTGTTGATTCTAAAGTAACTATTCACACTGATCATGTTGCTATTAAATATCTTATGGAAAAGAAAGATGCAAAAGTTAGACTTATTAGATGGGTTCTCTTGCTGCAAGAATTTGATTTGCATATTGTTGATAGAAAAGGAGCTGAGAACCCTGTTGCAGACAACTTATCTAGGTTAGAGAATGTTCTTGATGGCCCACTACCTATTGATGATAGCTTCCCTGATGAGCAATTAAATGTCATAAGCACTTCTCGTAGCACTCCTTGGTATGCTGATTATGCTAATTATATTGTCGCTAAATTTATACCACCTAGCTTAACATACCAACAAAATAAAAAGTTTTTCTATGACTTGCGACATTACTTTTGGGATGACCCACATCTTTATAAAGAAGGAGTAGATGGTGTCATTAGACGTTGTGTACCTGAGCATGAACAGGAACAGATCCTACGCAAGTGTCACTCCGAAGCTTACGGAGGACACCATGCTGGAGATAGAACTGCACATAAGGTATTGCAATCCGGATTTTATTGGCCCACTCTCTTCAAGGATGCCTGTAAGTTTGTCTTGTCTTGCTATGAATGTCAAAGAATTGGTAATATTAGTAGACGTCAAGAAATGCCTATGAATTATTCACTTTTTATTGAACCGTTTGATGTTTGGGGCTTTGATTATATGGGACCTTTTCCTGCCTCTAATGGTTACACACATATTTTAGTTGCTGTTGATTACGTTACTAAGTGGGTAGAAGCTATTCCAACTAGTAGTGTTGATCATAACACTTCTATTAAAATGCTTAAGGAAGTTATTTTTCCGTGGTTTGGAGTCCCTAGATATTTAATGACTGATGGTGGTTCACACTTTATTCATGGCGCTTTCCGTAAAATGCTTGCTAAATATGACGTTAATAATAGGATTGCATCTCCTTATCACCCGCAGTCTAGTGGTCAAGTAGAATTGAGCAATAGAGAGCTCAAATTAATTTTGCAGAAGACTGTTAATAGGTCTAGAAAGAATTGGTCCAAGAAACTAGACGACGCATTATGGCCCTATAGAACTGCATATAAAAATCCTATGGGTATGTCTCCATATAAAATGATTTATGGAAAAGCATGTCACTTACCTCTCGAACTAGAACATAAGGCATATTGGGCTATTAAAGAGCTCAACTATGATTTCAAACTTGCCGGTGAGAAGAGGTTATTTGATATTAGCTCCCTTGATGAATGGAGAACCCAAGCTTATGAAAATGCAAGTTGTTTAAAGAAAAAGTTAAAGGATGGCATGACAAAAGGATACAAAAGCGTGAGTTTAATATAGGTGATTATGTATTGCTATACAACTCTCGTTTAAGATTTTTTGCAGGGAAACTTCTCTCCAAATCGGAAGGTCCCTACGTTATCGAGGAGGTCTATCGTTCCGGTGCCATAAAAATTAACAACTTCGAAGGCACAAATCCGAAGGTGGTAAACGGTCAAAGGATCAAACACTATATCTCAGGTAATCCTATAAACGTTGAAACAAATATTATTGAAACCGTAACCCCGGAGGAATACATAAGGGACACTTTCCAGCCCGCTTCACACTCCGAAAAGGAATAGGTATGTGGTACGGTAAGTAAACCGACTCCAAAACAATTTTTAAGGCAATACTTCTCCGTTTTGGGATATTTAGAAAAATAGCAAAATAAGTGGCAGTCTGGGAAGGACATGAGGCCTCCACGAGGGTGGAGGGCGCGCCCTACCCCCCTGGGCATGCCCCCTACCTCGTGAGCACCTCATGTGCTCTCCGGACTCCGTTTTCTCGTACGATACGTATTTAGGTCGGTAAAAATTCATTATATATACTCCCGAAGGTTTTGACTCTCGTATCACGCAATTATCCTCTGTTTTCGTTTCGAGTTGTTGCTGCTGCAGATTTGAGCAAGATGTCTTCTCAAGAGTCAGTCGGGGAGAGCCGGGTATCTAACCCGGCACCGAAACCAAGGGCAAACATTGATGCTGACCACCTTGGGCCAGGAGAGGAGGAAGAGATGGAGGCTGACCTGATGAGGGTAGATGCCATGGAAGATCAAGAAGTCACCTCTCGCCTCCGAGCTGGGTTTACTATGGGGGAACTTCAGAGCTCAGCTATTCCAAACTCAGTTATCCCTTCCAATGTTAGATTTCTTTCTTATGAAAATATGAGGAGGAGTGTCTCTTGTTCCCCCGCAGCTATGAAACACCCTTGGGTACAAGGAGCTTTGGCCGTCACGGGAAAGCTTCGCAAGGAAATAATGGACCTCAAGCAGCAAGTCAATAAACTCGAGGAGGAGAACCGTATCTTGAGGGGAATCATCGCCAAGAATATTAAACCAACAACAAATAAGGACACATAATCACATGGGTATGGGCACTCCCCTTGGCAACTGCCAAGCTTGGGGGAGGTGCTCTGGTATCGTATCACCATCACAACTCCTATCCTTACCGTTCTTCTTAGTTCAATCCTATTAGTAGTGTCTTGATTTAGTAGAATAAAGTCATGGCATGATCTAGTTTTGAGTTTTGCTTTATGATCCTTCTTTGTAATCGAGTCCGTGAGCTATATAATAAAGATTAGTGTTGAGTCAAGGGCTTGTTTATTTTGCCATGATCTTGGGTGAATAGAATAAAAGAATAAAAAGAATCAAAAAGTTCATATTGATCTTATTGAAAGTAATGACTTCACATAGAGAGAGTATGATGATTAAAAGTTGTTGGGAGTTGGCAAATATAGCTTTGGTCATCGTTGCAATTAATAGGAAGTAATAAGGAAAGAGAGGTTTCACATATAGATATATTATCATTGACACCTTTTATGATTGGGAGCACTCATTAAAATATGACATGCTAAAGAGTTGAGGTTGGACAAGGAAGACAACATAATCAGTTATGTTTTCTTATATCTGAGATAAAGTATGTTCTCATGGATCCTCTAACATGTTGAGTTTGCCTTTCCCCCTCATGCTAGCCAAATTCTCAGCACCAAGTAGAAATACTACTTGTGCTTCCAAATACCCTTAAACCAGTTTTGCCATGAGAGTCCACCATATCTACCTATGGATTGAGTAAGATCCTTCAAGTAAGTTGTCATCGGTGCAAGCAATAAAAATTGCTCTCTAAATATGCATGACTTATTAGTGCGGAGAAAATAAGCTTTGTACGAACTTGTTGTGGACGTAATAAAAGCAACGTTCTTTTGCATTAAGATTTTGTGCATCAACCCTAAACGCGCATGAAAACCTCTGCTTCCCTCTGTGAAGGGCCTATCTTTTATTATTATCCTCTACCTTATGCAAGAGTCATGGTGATCTTCACCTTTATTTTTTTCATTTCATCCTTTGGCAAGCTCAGCATGTTGGAAAGAGTATGATATATATATCTAATTGGATGTAGGGGAGCATGAATTGTTATTGTTGACATTACCCTTGAGGTAAAAGGTTGTGGGGCAGAACTATAAGCCCCTATCTTTCTCTATGTCCGATTAAAACTCCGTAACCACAAGTATCGCGTGAGTGTTAGCAATTATGAAGGACTAAGTGATAGTTGAGTATGTGGACTTGCTTTTAAGCTCTGACATAGACTCTTTCCGATGTTATGATAAATTGCAATTGTTTTAATGACTGAGACTATAATTTGTTGGTGCTCAATAAGGTTTTTGATTCATACTTTTTGCTTTGTGAAAAGATCATCACTTGAACATAAGTAATCATATGACAAAATCTTTATATGCTGCTGTTATGGAAATAATCATGATGCCTTCATGCCCGTATCTTATTTTTAACGACGCCTCTACCTCTAAACATGAGGACATATTTATTGTTACCGGCTTTTCGCTTGAGGACAAGCGAGGTCTAAGCTTGGAGGAGTTGAAACGTCCATTTTGCATCATGCTTTTATATCAATATTTATTGCATTATGGGCTGTTATTTCACGTTATGTCACAATAATTATGGCTATTCTCCCTTATTTTACAAGGTTTACATGAAGAGGGAGACGGCCGGCAGCTGGAATTCTGGGCTGGAAAAGGAGCAAATATTGAAGGCCTATTCTGCACAACTCTAAAAGTCCTGAAACTCCACGGAATATCTTAAAATAAATAAAGAAAAATCATCGCCAAAGATGAAGGCCAGGGGGCCCACACCCTTCTCACAAGGGTGGGGGGCGCCCCCCCCTGGGGCGCGCCCCCTACCTCGTGGGCCCCCTGGTGGCTCTCCGACGCCCATCTTCTCCTATATGAAGTCTTTCGATGAGAAAAATAAGAAGCAACCTTTAGAGATGAGACTCCGCCGCCACGAGGCGGAACCTTGGTGGAACCAATCTAGGGCTCCCGCAGAGTTGTTCTGCCGGGGACACTTCCCTCCGGGAGGGGGAAATCATCACCATCGTCATCACCAACGCTCCTCTCATCGGGAGAGGGAAATATCCATCAACATATTCACCCGCAGCATCTCATCTCCAAACCCTAGTTCATCTCTTGTATCCAATTCTTGTCTCCAAGTCCGGGATTGGTGCTAGTAGGTTGCTAGTAGTGTTGATTACTCCTTGTAGTTGATGCTAGTTGGTTTATTTGGTGGAAGATCATATGTTCAGATCCTTTATGCATATTATTACCCCTCTGATTATGAACATGAATATGCTATGTGAGTAGTTACGTTTGTTACCGAGGACAAGGGAGAATTCTTGCTATTAGTAGTCATGTGAATTTGGTATTCGTTTGATATTTTGATAAGATGTATGTTGTCTAGCCTCTAGTGGTGTTATGTGAACGTCGACTACATAACACTTCACCATTATTTGGGCCTAGAGGAAGGCATTGGGAAGTAATAAGTAGATGATGGGTTGCTAGAGTGATAGAAGCTTAAACCCTAGTTTATGCGTTGCTTCGTAAGGGGCTGATTTGGATCCATATGTTTCATGCTATGGTTAGGTTTACCTTAATACTTTTGTTGTAGTTGCGGATGCTTGCAATAGAGGTTAATCATAAGTGGGATGCTTGTTCAAGTAAGAACAGCACCCAAGCACCGGTCCACCCACATATCAAATTATCAAAGTACCGAACGCGAATCATATGAGCATGATGAAAACTAGCTTGACGATATTCCCATGTGTCCTCGGGAGCGCTTTTCCTATTATAAGAGTTTGTCTAGGCTTGTCCTTTGCTACAAAAAGGATTGGGCCACCTTGCTACACTTTAGTTACTATTGATACTTGTTGCTCGATACAATTTACCTTATCACAAAACTATCTGTTACCACTTATTTCAGTACTTGCAGAGAATACCTTGCCGAAAATTGCTTATCATTTCTTTCTGCTCCTTGTTGGGTTCAACACTCTTACTTATCGAAAGGACTACGATAGATCCCCTGTACTTGTGGGTGATTAGTCAACCCAACAGACACTTTCGGAGATACCTGTAGTATACCGTTATAGCCACCCAGTTACGTTGTGACATTTGGTACACCCAAAGCACTCCTACGGTATCCGGGAGTTACACAATCTCATGGTCTAAGGAAATGATACTTGACATTAGAAAAGCACTAGGAAATGAACTACACGATCTTGTGCTATGCTTAGGATTGGGTCTTGTCCGTCACATCATTCTCGTAATGACATGATCCCGTTATCAACGACATCCAATGTCCATAGTCAGGAAACCATGACTATTTGTTGATCAACGAGCTAGTCAACTAGAGGCTTACTAGGGACATGTTGTGGTCTATGTATTCACACATGTATTACGATTTCCGGATAACACAATTATAGCATGAATAATAGACAATTATCATGAACAAGGAAATATAATAATAATCATTTTATTATTGCCTCTAGGGCATATTTCCAACAAATTGATCACTCCAAGTCCTCCTTTTTCCTTTGGCCTACACACTAGGTCCCAGGTAGCTAAGGACTATTTAGGTGCATCGCTGTTTCCTCTCCACAAACACTGCCTAAAAATCCTGTCCAGTTGTTTAATAATTCCAGGTGTCAACTGCAAACTACAGAGAAAATATATGGGCATAGAGGTGAAGACAGAAGTTAACAGCTGCAACCTGGAACCTTGATTTAACATAGAGGAGCTGTATGTCAATCTCATTTCCAAGGCATCCACCAATGGCATGAAATCCACAATTTTGGGCCTTGTAGTGCCAAGAGGCAATCCCAGATAGGTAAAAGGTAACTGGCCAATTTTGCATCCAAGCAGATTAGCTAGTCTGACAGCTTCCTCCTCATCAATATTCAAAGGAATCATGGAAGACTTTGAAAAATTAACTTTTAACCCAGTGTATTGTTGAAAGGTGAGCAACATATTTTTGAGGGCAACCAACTCCTCATCTCTGGCAGTCAAAAAAATGACAGTGTCATCAGCATACTGAATTATAGGGAAATCCCGGTCATGTGAAGGTATTGGCAGAGTTAATGTTCCAAGAGAGAACATCTGATTAACCACTAACTGTAGAAGGTCAGTAGGAATGACAAACAGCAAGGGAGAGAGAGGATCACCCTGTCTGACACCACACTTGCACTTAAACTGTTTTCCAGGTATGCCATTGAGCAAAACAGAAGAAGAACCTGTAGAAAGGATATCTTTGACCCAGCCAATCCATTTATCATCAAACCCCTTGCACTTGAGCATCTGCAAAATAACCTCATGTTCCACAGTGTCAAATGCTTTTGCAAAATCCAGCTTCAAGATTATGATTGGTCTCTTTGACTGTTTGCATTGGTGTATGTATTCAAAAGCCCAAGCTAAACAATCCTGGATAGATCTACTCTTCAAGAACCCATATTGGTTTTTATGTATACAACTGAGAATCACCTTTTGCAACCTATTGGCTAACAGTTTGGTAAGGAATTTCAAACAAGTGTTAGTCAAAGAAATAGGCCGAAAATCATCTGGACCCTCAGGAGAGAGCATCTTGGGTATGAGCGTAATAAGAGAGCCAATTATATTCTCAAGAGACAATTTCCCTTCATAGAAATCCAGGATAAGGCGTCGAAAGTCCTGCTCCATGATTGTCAGCAACGCTTGATAAACAAGCCATTAAACCCATCTGGACCTAGTGCTCTGGGACAGGCTGAATGAGCTTTGGTAGGTTGAAGCCCATTGTGATGCCCTGGGCCTAGCCCATTCTATTTTTAAAAGAAGCCCACAGAATTCCCGCCATTTGGTGATGATCTTAGACCAGGTCGACCATTCCCGCCATTTTCAAACTGGCGATGGAGTTCCTCCGCATGCGTTCCGATGCCATTGCATGAAAAAACTTGGAGTTCTCCTCACCCACTTTAATATACCTGATTGTGCACCTCTGCTTCCAATATATATAATGTAACTTCAGCATTTTCTCATAGTGCAGCTTAACAATTTTCCTGAAGTTGAACTCCGTCCTTACTAGAGGCCTGATCTCTTCCAACTGATCAAAAAAGATGATAACCTTGTTGCAGTCCAGTGTTAGTTGTTTGAGGTAAGAGAGTTTCTTACTCCAAGATCTCAAATCATATCGGAGGCTTTTAAATTTCCTGGTTAGCACGGCCGAAGCAAAGAGATCATCAAACACCGGAGCCTCCCAAGAGCTACGAACGCAATCCATCAAGCTTGGCATCTCCACCCAAAAGTTTTCAAATCTAAAATCCTTAGATTTAGGAATCCTAGTATCAATGGACACCACACAGGGGACATGATCCGAAGCAGTTTTGGATAGAGGAAAAACCACAGTGTTTGGATAATAAGAAATCCAATCCGAGGTGGTAAAGAACCAATCTAACTGTTCAAGGAGTGGTATTTGATGCATATTTGACAAGGTGAAGCTCCTCCCCCTAATTGGTAATTCTAGAAGACCAAGATGTCCAATTACCTCATTAAAATGAAGATATCATTAATGTCCCCTCCTGATTGATTTTTGCTTTCCAATGATCGTATAAAATTGACATCGCCTAGGAGCTTCCAATTCTCATCAGACGGGATAGACATGTTATATAGCCAGTTGACAAAGTCGTCCCTAGGTTGTACCTCACATGGCCCATAGACTGAAACCATTGTCCATTTTTCTGAATTATGAACTGATTTGAAAGAAACCACCACACTGAAACGCTGAACTTCCACTAGCTGACCGTCAAAAACAGAGGAGTTCCAGATGATTAAAATGCCACCTGAAGCACCCACCGATGGAGAAAAAGCAAACTGGTCAAAGCGTCTAGGGCAGAAAGACCTAATCATACGGATGTCAAAGTTCTGACATTTGGTCTCCTGCAGACAGATTATGGAGCAATGGCTCTCTTCAATCTTAGCTCTAACATCATGCTGTCTAGCCGGTGAGTTCAAACCACGCACATTCCAGCACAACACATTCCAGTTATGATACATTGTAGTCCCCATAAACGACCAAAATAAGATTAATATAACCAACAGGGCTGCTTAACAGCACAGGACAAGTCACAGCATAACCACGCACCACACAATCATAATAGTTCAGAAGGTCAGACTGACAAAGCGATAAAAAAAGAAGATGACAAAAGACCCCACGGCTCCAACGCCCTAAAGATGTATGGAAAAGATCACTCATCATTTGGACTATCTTGCTTAGGATCAGATTTTGGAGAAGCCGTAAGCTTCTCCACCGTCAAGTCTTCCGGAGAGATACCAAGTGCCGCCCCCACTGCTTGCATTGTAGAGATGGGTGTTGGTGGCGGCAAAGAGGTGTCATGTCGTGGGGCATAATCAGTTTTGAGCTTCTTGGCCTTGGGGCATCGTAGTGGTGTCGGCTTGATGGATATTGCAGAGATTGGTTTCATACCCGTTCTCTTGGCACAGCTGCGAGTCATCCTTCTGACAAAGAAATCCAGGTTTTCCTCCACCAGGGTGGTCGTGTGCCTGGAAGGAGGCTGCCGCGACCTCTTCCCCAAGGGAGTAGGTGTGACAGAGGTGAACTGAAACTCATCGAGTGGTTGCGTTTCAGAATTCGTCTCAGGCGTGTCCTACGAATACCCTGTAGGCTGTAAGCAGCACGAGTCTTCAGTAAGCTCCTGGATTTTCATAGAGGAGCTCTTCTTTGATTTAGCCACAGACCACCATTGCTTCTTCAAATCAGCATCCAAAAAACCCGGCACAAACTGCAAGGAAAGCCGTGGCAGGATGCCTAGCTAGAAAGGCATTAAAGAAAAGCGCTTGTTGGGAGACAACTCAATATTTATCCTTACTATTTTTGTGTGACCACATGATTATTATACTATAGTAATCATGTTTTATATCTTTTATTTCAATAAAGTGCCAAGTAGAACCTTTGGGAAGACTTGGGTGAAATCTATGTGATCTTGCTGTAAAAAACAGAAACTTTTGCGCTCACGAGATTAGCTGCCACTTTTACAGAAGAGTGCTTTTAGGTTGATTCTTTTTGCAGATGATTAATAGACAACTTCCTCAGGTACACCAATTTATTTCAGAATTTTTGGAGTTCCAGAAGTATACGTTTGATACAGATTACGACAGACTGTTCTGTTTTTGACAGATTCTGTTTTCATTGTGTTACTTGCTTGTTTTGATGAATCTATGGCTATTATGTAAGGGTATGAACCATAGAGAAGTTAGAATACAGTAGATATTACACCAATATGAATTTAGAATGAGTTCATTACAGTACCTAAGTGGTGATTTATTTTCATATACTAACGGAGCTTACGAGTTTTGTCTTGAGTTTTGTGTGGTTGAAGTTTTCAAGTTTTGGGTAAAAATTCGATGGATTATGGAATAAGGAGTGGAAAGAGCCTAAGCTTGGGGATGCCCAAGGCACCCCAAGGTAATATTCAAGGACAACCAAGAGCCTAAGCTTGGGGATTCCCCGGAAGGCATCCCCTCTTTCGTCTTCGTTCATCGGTAACTTTACTTGGAGCTATATTTTTATTCACCACATGATATGTGTTTTGCTTGGAGCGTCATTTTATTTTGTTAGTTTTTGCTTTATGTTAGTTAGAATAATGTTTTTCATCTTTAGTTTCAATAAAAATGTCAAGGATAGCCTTTGCCATGCCTATTTTGCTAGTATACCTGTTGCTGTTTGAAAACAAAAAGTTTACCGCTGTTGCAAAAATTCCCTAGAAAACTCAGAGAGTGATATAATGTTGAATCTTTTTTCACAATGAGATCTGATAATTCTTCTACAGCATACTATTTTTCTTATAATTTGTGGAGTTAGGGAAGTATGATGAATCTTGCATTCTTTACAGACTATACTGTTTTGGCAGATTGCTGTTATGGTTGCATTGTTTGCATATGTTTGCTTGTTTAATGATTCTATTTGAGGATAGGAGTATTAAATATGGAGAGTCATTTAGTATGCAATGTTGAATAATAATCTTAGTGATTTGTTACAGTAGAAAATGATAAGGTTTTGCATTGGTTTATACTAACCTATCTCACGAGTTCTTGTTGAGTTTGTTGTGAATGAAGCTTTTGATAAAAAGAGAAACCATGATATGAAAGGAATTAAGGAGACACAAAAGTTCAAGCTTGGGGATGACCAAGGCACCCCAAGATAATATTTCAAGAAGTCTCAGCATCTAAGCTTGGGGATGCCCCGGCAGGCATCCCACCTTTCTTCTTCAACAACTATCGGTTAGTATCGGTTGAACCTAAGTTTTTGCTTCTGCACATGAGTTGTTCTATCCTTGCAATGTAATTTTGTTTTGCTTTGATTGCTGTTTGAATACAATACCAATATCTGAAATTCTTAAATGAGAGAGAGTCTTCACATAGTTACTTAATTATTTAGCCACTCATTGATCTTCACATATATCTTTTTGGAGTAGCTTTTCATTTACTCGTGTGCTTCACTTATATCCTATGAGTAATTTTTTGAATGAGTTGAATGTCATAAATCTGAAATTATATATGTCTCTTTTGCTTATCCCATGGGGAGTAATGACTTCACATCTAAGAAGTAGAGGTTGTAAATTTATTGACGGTTAGCAAGCATTGTATTGGTCATTTGAACAATTCATGAAAGAATATTGAAAGAAGAGAGATTTCACATATAAATATATTATCATAGACATGTTTTATAATTGTGAGCACTGATTAAGTATGACATGCTAAAGAGTTCATGTTGGACAAGGAAGACAACGCAATGGGTTATGTTTTCTCGCCTCTCAGTTAAAGTATATTGTCATGGATCATTCAAACATGTTGAGGTTGCCTTTCCCCCTCATACTAGCCAAAACTCCTAGCACCAAGTAGAGATACTACTTGTGCTTCCAAATATCCTTAAACCCAGTTTTGCCATAAGAGTCCACCATACCTACCTATGGATTGAGTAAGATCGTTCAAGTAAGTTGTCATCGGTGCAAGCAATAAAAATTTCTCTCTAAATATGCATGACTTATTAGTGTGGAGAAAATAAGCTTTGTACGAACTTGTTATGGAAGCAATAAAAGCGACAGACTGCATAATAAAGGTCCATATACAAGGGACAATATAAAGTGACGTTCTTTCGCATTAAGATTTTGTGTATCCAACCCTAAAAGCACATGACAACCTCTGCTTCCCTCTGCGAAGGGCCTATCTTTTACTTTATGTCTTTTACTTTATGCAAGAGTCAAGGTGATCTTCACCTTTCCCTTTTTCATTTTATCCTTTGGCAAGCACTTTGTGTTGGTGTGATCATGATATATATATCCAATTGGATGTACGTTAGCATGAACTATTATTGTTGACATCACCCAAATGTGAATACGTTTGGAGGCAACATTATAAGCCCCAATCTTTCTTTGTGTCTGATTAAAACTTCATAACCACAAGTATTGCGTGAGTGTTAGCAATTGTAGAAGAGTATGTGAAGTTTGCTAAATCAAAGCTCTGACATAGACACTTCCTGAAAGTAAGATGAATTGCAATTTTTTGATGACTAAGAATGAAGTTTGCTAGTTTTCAATAAAGTTTATGGTCTATGCTTTAACATGTGAATAGCTTATTACTTGATTATGAAAAGTTTTATGAGATGAACTACTGTTATGACATATCATGATGCTAGTAAAGGTGATTGAAATTATCATTGATCAAACTTGTGCACCTCTAGCATTCACACATCATAAATTCTTTCTTTTATCATTTACCTACTCAAGGACGAGTAGGAATTAAGCTTGGTGATTCTGATACATCTCCAACGTATCTATAATTTATGAAGCATTCATGCTATATTATTATCTGTTTTGAATGATTGTGGGCTTTATTATACACTTTTATATTACTTTTGGGACTAACCTATTAACCGGAGACCCAACCCATATTGTTGTTTTATTGCCCGTCTCAGTATTTCGAAGAAAAGGAATATCAAACGGAGTCCAAACGGAATGAAACCTTCGGCAGCGTTATTTTTGGGACCAATATCACCCAGGAGACTTGGAGTTCACGTCAGAAGATCCTCGAGGAGGCCACGAGATAGGAGGGCGCCCCCCCCCCTACTGGGCGTGCCCCCTGTCTCGTGGGACCCTCGAGCCCTCCCGACCGACTTCTTTCGCCTATATATGCCTACGTACCATGAAAACATCGAATATCAAGATAGACCGGGAGTTCCGCCGCCGCAAGCCTCTGTAGCCACCAAAAACCTCTCGGGAGCCCTTCCCGGCACCCTGCCGGAGGGGGGATCCTTCGCCAGTGTCCATCTTCATCATCCCGGCGCTATCCATGACGAGGAGGGAGTAGTTCACCCTCGAGGCTGAGGGTATGTACTAGTAGCTATGTGTTGGATCTCTCTCTCTCTCTCTCTTGTGTTCTCTCTCGTGTTCCCTCTATGGCACGATCTTGATGTATCCCGAGCTTTGCTATTGTAGTTGGATCTTATGATGTTTCTCCCCCTCTACTCTCTTGTTATGAATTGAGTTTTCCCCTTTGAAGTTATCTTATCGGATTGAGTCTTTTATGAGAACACTTGATGTATGTCTTGCTGTGATTATCTGTGGGGACAATGGGATATCATGTGCCACTTGATGTATGTTTTGGTGACCAACTTGCGGGTTCCACCCATGAACCTATGCATAGGGGTTGGCACACGTTCTTGACTCTCCGGTAGAAACTTTGGGGCACTCTTTGAAGTACTTTGTGTTGGTTGAATAGATGAATCTGAGATTGTGTGATGCATATCATACAATCATGCCCATGGATACTTGAGGTGACAATGGAGTATCTAGGTGACATTAGGGTTTTGGTTGATTTGTGTCTTAAGGTGTTATTCTAGTACAAACTCTTGAATAGATTGATCCGAAAGAATAACTTTGAGGTGGTTTCGTACCCTACCATAACCTCTTCGTTTATTCTCCGCTATTAGTGGCTTTGGAGTGACTCTATGTTGAGGGATTGTTATATGATCTATCTATGTTATTATTGTTGAGAGAACTTGCACTAGTGAAAGTATGAACCCTAGGCCTTGTTTCCTACCATTGCAATACCGTTTACACTCACTTTTGCCATTAGTTACCTTGCTGTTTTTATAATTTTAGATTACAAATACCTTTATCTACTATCCATATTACACTTGTATCACCATCTCTTCGCTGAACTAGTGCACCTATACAATTTACCATTGTATTAGGTGTGTTGGGGACACAAGAGACTCTTTGTTATTTGGTTGCAGGGTTGTTTGAGAGAGACCATCTTCATCCTACGCCTCCTAAGGATTGATAAACCTTAGGTCATCCACTTGAGGGAAATTTGCTACTGTCCTACAAACATGTGCACTTGCAGGCCCAACAATGTCTACAAGAAGAAGGTTGTGTAGTAGACATCAGATGCATGTGACGAAGAACCTTTGCATGAACCTGCTAGGCTTCTTGGGCGTGTATGGGAAGACAAAAGATACAGCTGAGGCACGGGAGGACCTGCAACGTTTGCACGAAAAAGACAGCATGCCTCCAAAGCAGTATGAAGGTCCTGCCAGCTATGCTCTTACCAAAGAAGAGAAGGAAATCTTCTTTGAATGCCTGCTTAGTATGAAGGTCCCGACTGGCTTCTCGTCGAATATAAAGGGAATAACAAATATGCCAGAGAAAAAGTTCTAGAACCTAAAGTCTCATGACTGCCACGTGATTATGACGCAACTGCTTCCGGTTGCATTGAGGGGGCTTCTATCGGAAAACGTCCGATTAGCCATTGTGAAGCTATGTGCATTCCTCAATGCAATCTCTCAGAAGGTGATCGATCCATAAATCATACCAAGGCTAAGGAGTGATGTGGTGCAATGTCTTGTCAGTTTCGAGCTGGTGTTCCCACCATCCTTCTTCAATATCATGACGCACGTCCTAGTTCATCTAGTTGACGAGATTGTCATTCTGGGCCCCGTATTTCTACACAATATGTACCCCTTTGAGAGGTTCATGAGAGTCCTAAAGAAATATGTCCGTAACCGCGCTAGGCCAGAAGGAAGCATCTCCATGGGCCATCAAACAGAGGATGTCATTGGTTTTTGTGTTGACTTCATTCCTGGCCTTAAGAAGATAGGTCTCCTCGAATTGTGGTATGAGGGGAGACTGACTGGAAAAGGCACGCTTGGAGGGGACTCAATAATATGCAGGGACAGATATTCTTGGTCTCAAGCACACTACACAGTTCTACCGAACTCTACCTTGGTGACCCCGTATGTCGATGAACACAAGAACAGTCTGCGCTCCAAACACTCGGAGTAGTGCGACGACTGGATTACATGTGAACGCATCAGGACTTTCAGCAGTTGGTTGGAAACACGTCTCAGAGGTGACAACACTATTTGTGATGAGCTATACTCGTTGTCCAGGGGACCATCTTCGACTGTAATAACTTACACAGGATACGAGATAAATGGGAATACATTTTACACAATCGCCCAAGATCAAAAGAGCACCAACCAAAACAACGGTGTCCGCTTTGATGCAGCAACCGAGAGGGGAAAGGACACATATTATGGTTACATAGTGGACATATGGGAACTTGACTATGGAGTAGATTTTAAGGTCCCTTTGTTTAAATGCAATTGGGTCAATCTGTCAGGAGACGGGGTACATGTAGACTCACAGTACGGAATGACAATAGTGGATCTGACAATCTTGGGTACACCGACGAACCATTCGTCCTAGCCAATGATGTGGCACAGGTTATCTATGTGAAGGACATGTCTACCAAACCGAGAAAAAGAAAAGATAAGGAAGCGAATACATCATACGATGAGCCAAAGCGCCACATAGTTCTTTCAGGAAAAAGGGACATCATGGGAGTGGAGGGCAAGAAAGACATGTCCGAAGATTATGAAAAGTTCCATGAAATTCCTCCCTTCAAAGTTAAGGCTAACCCAAGCATCCTGATAATTGATGAAGATTATCCATGGTTACGGCGCAATAAGGAAAGGACACAAGCGAAGAAAAAGTGAAGACCACAACTATTATGATGATACCATGCCAACTTTCAACCTTTTCGTAGTTCATTTGAAATGCCTGTTGTAACAGACAAGTTTCCGTATGAAATCCTGATACTTCGAAAGCGATTGTCCGTTTTGTACATGAAGTGCATCTAGTTTTTGCCGTAACCCTCTTAACTTTTTTGCACATGCTATGTGGATGAAATAATGATACCATGCCAACTTTCAACCTTTTCATTGTTCATTTGAAATTCTTTTCAATTTCAGGAGCTTATAGCTTAAAATAATCGGTAAATGCATAAAAAATAACAAATGAAGTCAGAAAGGGATGAAAATTGATGATGTAAGTAGAAACCAAATAAAATAAAATAAACTTTAATAAAATATATAAGTAGAAACAAAATAAAATAAAATAAAATAAACTTTGATAACATAAATAAAATTTATGGACCTAAAATTAACAAAGTATTTTCTGTTCAAAACATTATAAGCAAAAAGAATTTTCTTAAAATAAATAAAATAGCAACAGTAAGTATTTTGTTGTGAGTAGAAACAAAATAAAATAAATAAAGCAAAAAAGAAAATAAAAAATGGGAAAAAATAAAAAAAATCCACCTACTAGGTCACCACGGCCTGAATACGACTCGAAACCCATCCATGGGCCAGGATTCAGGCCCGCGGAAGGCCCAACAGGCCCACAGGCATAGCAGTGCGAGATTAGGCCCAGAGGCCTGCAGTTGAGAGGAGCTCAATGGAGCTGGCAGGGCAGGGCTTATAAACAGGTCCTGCCGCTCCTCGGCTAGCGAGGTGGGACTAAACATCCCATCACACCGCGGCTTTGGCAGCAGGACATTGGTCCCTGTTGATGCCACGAACCGGGACCAATTCACACCTTTGGTCCTGGTTCGTGGCACCAACCGGTACCAATTCCCCCCACCCCTTTAGTCCCGGTTGGTGCCGCCAACCGGGACCAAAGCCCCCTGCTTCCCGCCCTTTGGGCTGCTGAAAAGAGACTTTGGTCCCGGTTGGTGTCACCAACCAAGACTAAAGGGCAGCATTGGTCCCGGTTGGTGCCACGAACCGGGACCAATGCTTTGACTATATAAGAACCACTTCTGAAAATTTTTAGTTTTCATTGCCAGTTGCCCCCCGCCCGACGACGTCGCGAGCTCATACACGCCGCCAAGCTGCCCGACCACCGTCGTCGCCGCCAGTGCCCCCGAGCCCACGCCGACGCCGTCGCCCGTCGCCGTCGTCCTCCGCCCCCGCCGCCATCGCCGTCGCCCTCCGCCGCCCCCGAGCCATCGTCCATCACCGTCGACATCGCCCTCC
>NC_041383.1:645394628-645415560 GCF_002162155.2 Triticum dicoccoides | reverse complement strand
CCGCTGTCGCCCTCCGCCCCCAGCCACCATCGCCGTCGCCCTCCGCCGCCCACACCGTTGCCCTACGCCGGCCCCACCATCGCCCTCGCCGGCCACCCCCGATGTGAGCCGCCGCTACCACGGCTCTGTTCATTTTTTCATATAATTTGTATTATTTCTTTGTTCATTGCATTTTTTTCATATATATAATGTATATATGTATGTGGTAGCTATATGATGAATGGATGTGGCTATGTATGTATGAATATAATGCTCATAGCATTTTTTTGTTTATATATGTTTTTTTCATATATGTATTAATTTTTTATTTAGGTTAGTAAATATCCATTTTAGGTTAGTGCTTAGTAGTTGAACTAGTTGATTTAATAAAACTACTTTATTAAATTTTACTATATATAGAAGTAGTTTATTTTTAGTAAGAACTACTTTATTTTATTTATTTATAGTAAGTGCTTAGTAGTTGAACTAGTTGATTTAATAAAACTACTTTATTTTACTGCTATATATAGAAGTAGTTTATTTTTAGCAAGAAAATTAATAGAACTAGTTTATTTTTTTAGTTCAAGCAATTAATCCCGCATCAACGTCGACGATGCCTATCCCGCATCCTCGTCGTCGACTCGGCGGAGGAGGCCGGCTTGATCAGAGGGGCCATGTCAGGGATTGGGCTCCACTGGGCTGGTATTGGGAGGTGCTACCTTCCGGGGGTCGTAGGTTGGTGAGGAGCCAACCCGCTGTTGACCCGATCCTTGTTTGGTGGCGGTCGCGTGGGCCAGTGACGGTGCCGAGGCTTCCCGACACCGCGGAGGTGGTATGTCACCATGTCAGCTAGGAGGACGAGCACGCCCGTTGCTACATGGTTGCGTTAGAGGGCAGGTTCGATAATACCTGGCAGGTTCTTCAGGGATCTCACTGGAGCTATGATCCTGTGATGGTTCCTTCTCTTTGGGTGTCCATCGCCCGCGACGATACCCATCGGGCACTACGGTTCTAGCTGTATTCGCGATGCTATATGTATGATAGTATTCGAGGAGTATTAGTGATAATATTCGACAATGTACAGACACAAGAGATCATGTAGTTTTGCTTATAATTGAATGCATGCTAATTTGAATACTACTTTATTTTACGATTTGGTTTTGCTTATCGAATGCTCAAATTGGAAAAGTACTCCTACTTTGAATGCTAAAATTGGAGAGCACTATGCAGAAATCTAGGAGCCCTCTCCATCATCCGCGCCGTCGTCCCCATCACCGACCCCCCTCCGACCTCGAGGTAAGACCAGCCAAATCTCCATGTCAATATGAGTCCTATAATATGAGTCCTTGGGTTGACTTTAAGTCTGTCGAGTCTACACCTATATGAGAGGACGAAGATCCCGACTGTTGTCGTGGGGGTAGCTTCTCCTTTGTTCCCGTGTGCTAGACACAATTTCGTGTAATGCACTCAGGAACGAAAGGAGGAGCTACCATCACCGACGGTCGCAAATGTCAGAGAGGAATCAGTGAGGGAGAGTCTCCAACCATATATATATGAGAGGATGAAGAATCCCGACTGTTGTCGTGGGGGTAGCTTCTCCTTCATTCCCGTGTGCTAGACAATTTGGTGTAATGCACTCAGAAATGAAAGGAGGAGCTACCATCATCGACGGTCGAATATGTACACCACATGAGCTGAGAGTTTTTAAGAAAAGGCTCGACAGACCGATAGTCAACCTGTGATGAATAATAATGATCTAATTTAGGTTTTTTAGTACATATATTTAATTGTACAAGTTTAATATTTCAATTATGAACATAGGAAATATCGTACTAGGACAACGAAAACCGCCCGGGGGAGTGCGACTGGTGCCACGACGACCGAGGTATGTGCGACAGGTTCCTTGAGCTGGACGAAGATCGGCGCTTCAACATTAAGCTCGAGGAGACCTTTGATGTTGAAACGGTATGCAACGACGACAAGAGTTTTTTCGTAATTAAGCACGACTTCAACTATTTCAATGTGTACTTTTCATCTTTTCCAATTCGACTAGCTTATCCCATGCTATGCAAGACGCTATGTCTTGGAGAGGATGGGTTTTGAAGACCATGAAAGTATGGAAACAAAGAAATTCACCTAAGGACCCATCATGGTGTGGATTTTGAAGTAAAGTTGTACAATTTTGAGAGTGTAACCCATTTTGGTTGCAAAAATTGGGAAGCACTTTGCAAGATGTATGGTTTTGATGAGGGTATGCTTGTCACCATAGATCTTGGTGATCCTAAAATTGAGCAAGACAATATGGACATTTGGGTCCTTGTTGATACACTTCCAATTCTTCCCCTATGTGAGCTTCTCAAACATAGTTATTAAGTAATTTATATTGTTTATTTCAAAATAGTTGATAGCTTATTTCCATTGACAGCTTATTTTCATTCTTCAAAGAATGTGCGGAAGATGGTAGACAAAACCCACTACACCGATGGCTCTGAATTAACTTATCAGGAGAATTACAGTATCTACAATCGAACTCCTCAACATTATGGTCAATACGTGCCACTAGTGCAGGTGTTGAACTACGGTAACTACCATGGTGATACCCTGGTAAGATTTTTTACTATTATGACATCCGTGCATCTTTTGCATACTTCTAAAACTAGTACATCATTGCTAACTACGAAGTTATTACTATGTTTTTCAACAGATAATCCCGAATGATTGTGTGCCTCATCTAATGTATCAGCATGGCCGCCTTGATATTTTGAACATACAACCAGGTCATCCTACGAATCTCAATTGTCCATACCGGATTTCTAAAAGAAGTGGAGTCATGACAATCAAAGAATGGAAAAAAAATGTATGGACAGTCGTAAGGAGGTTCTTGGAAGCAAAAGGAAGCAAAGCACAAGAATTGGAGACAAGATGATCTCCATTCTCCATAATGGAGAGTCAAGGTCTGTATTGTTTTATGCTATTTTACCTTAAGGGTATTTAGGTCCTACCTGATACTGATGATCATGTGCTAAGAACAATTAAGTAGGGTTGGTTCGATGACTATGAGGATGATGATCGTATGACTTGTTATTAATAACGAGTAGAAGTTTTATGATGATGCATGATTAGTAGGATTTCTTATTATATATGATGATGCATGATGCGAGCATGAAGAGTTATTATATATCAGCGGGTGAAATGAACATAGCAGTAGCGTTGGTAAACCAAGCACGGAGATATAAGAGAGGACACTTCTCTCTATTAGCTAGCTAATAACAACCTGAATTAACCCCCAAAACCCCTAAACTAGCCCCTTTAAAAAAAACCTCAGCTCCAGCCAGCTGCTGACGCGTGGATGCCTTTTGGTCCCGGTTTATGTCACCAACCGGGACCAAAGGCCCCCCTTCCTGGGCTGGCCGCAGCGGCCACGTGGAGGCTCACCTGTCTCGGTTCGTGTAAGAACCGAGACTAAAGGCCAAGGGCATTAGTACCGACCTTTTAGTCCCAGTTCCTAAACCGGGACAGAAGGCCCTTTTTCTACTAGTGGGTCCTTGGGCAAGTAGATATTTTCCCACTTGACCATATGGTATTTATGTCATCCATCAATCTCCTACCAGAAAAAGCATGATAAATCCTTGTCAAAGGAGCTACGCACACCTTCCGGCAAAATATACACTCCCATCCTATACATGGATAGACTAGAAAGGCATGAGTCAATAAGCATAGATTGGATGTAAATCGACCGCACCACGACTCGGACATAGATGCCATCTTCCCCACAAGCGGGTCAAAATCCCGAATGTCGATTCTCGAGTCAAATAGTGGCATCCCTGGGTAGGCGATGGGGAAGAAGGACACCTTACAATTAAGGTTGTCTGCAATCTACTGCTGGTCATCGATAGAGAACTTTAACAACATCGCCTTACTTTGATGAAAATTGATCATAAGACCAGACAATGGCCTCAAATCAAAGGAGAAGGAACTTGAGGTTGATGATGTGGACTTATGATGCATCTAGCATAATCATGGTGTCTTTGGTGATATTTCAGTTCTTCTTCGATGTCAAGTTTGGTGTACGCCGACCTCTCTTGACATTATCAACACGCTTGAGCCATTCACCCTGCAGTGAAGCTTCTCGGCCTATGCTGCATATGCCTAAACCATCTTAGACGATGTTGAACAATCTTCTCTTGAATCTATGCTAGAGCCACCCCATACCGTCCCCAACCATATCCCCCACAAATTAGCATGTCACAACTTCATTGGTTCAATTTTTACCTTGGAAAAAGGTAAAAAAAAACCTAGAAAAAAGAATCAAGCTAGGTTTAGTATACTAGCAAAAAACACTCATGAGCTGCACCAGAAGAAAAAATAACACACGATCTTAACCCAATAACCATCACTCAATACCACAAGGTCCACGTCAATTATATTAGTGATGGATCACATTTGTGTTGCCACCTATCCGCCTTCTCACCCTCGACGTCAGTGGCCTTAGTGTTCACACAAAACCAAAACGGGTTTGAATGTGGTTACTCCTAAGGCGTCTCTCTCTCTCTCCCCTCTCTCTCGCTATTGGGATGAGAAATCTATTGTTTTCCCCTGTGAGGTTTTTCAGTGGTGTGCACATGTGGTTATTGATGTTTTCTTTCGTCACTATACGGTTTAAGCAGGTGTTTATTTACAATCCATATATAATGGGTGTTTATTTACAATCCGGATCACCACCGGTATGAAAGAAAAATGGACCATGCGCTATAGATTATAAGTTCACTTAAAAATATATTTTAAATATATTTAACAGGTAAAAAAATATCATATTCATATTCTACACAGTTTTCTAATCAAATTTCATATATAATATGCCAAAATTGGAGTTACATTGGTAATTTAGAAATAGCATTTGTTTGACTTCAATATCTTCCAAAATAATATTTAAAAATATTTAATAGGTAAAAATAACATCACATTCAGATTGTACACATTTTTCTTATCAAATTTCATATGCAACATGTTCAAATCAGACTTATGACTAAAAAACATTGTCTTACTTAAATATGATCGACTCATGCATTACCTAGAAAGTCAGGGGGGTTTGAAAACATATAAAATAACGGTTCGACTGTGACTTAAATGTGTACTGCAGGTTAATTAACAAAAAATACATAGAGTTTTCTACAAAATTATAGGACGGACCCAAAGCTGGCCATACGGGCGATGCTAACTAGGTCGGCCCGGTAGCATGATGACCCAGAAGTACAGGGGATCAATTGTAGCTCTTTTCGATAAGTAAGATTGTCGAACCCAATGAGGAGCAAAAGGAAATGACTAGTGGTTTTCAGCAAGGTAATGTCTGCAAGTGATGAAATTGTAAGTAACAGAATAGTTTGATAGCAAGATATTTTGTAACAAGCAAGTAATGATAGTAGTAACAAATGTGCAACAAGGTAGCCCAATACTTTTGATGCCAAAACGGTCTCTTATTGTTAAGCAAAGCGTTCTTGAGGGTGCATGGGAATTTCATCTAGTGACTTTCATCATGTTGATTTGATTTGTGTTCGCTACTTTGATAATTTGATATGTGGGTGGATTGGTGCTTAGGTGTTGTTCTTACTTGAACAAGCCTCCTACTTATGATTAACCCTCCCGCAAGCGTCTTCAACTACGAGAAAAGTATTAAGAATAAATTCTAACCATAGAATTAAACTTGTGGATCCAATCGGTCCCTTACGGAATAGCGCATAAACTGGGGTTTAAGCTTCTGTCACTCTCGCAACCCATCATCTAATTACTACTCCACAATGCATTTCCTTAGGCCCAAATATGGTGGAGTGTCATGTAGTCGATGTTCACATGACACTACTAAGGGAATCACAACATACATACTATCAAAATATCGAACACACATCAAGTTCACATGATTACTTGCAACATGATTTCTCCCGTGACCTCAAGAACAAAAGTAACTACTCACAAATGATAATCATGCTCGAGATCAGAGGGGTATTAAATAGCATAATGGATCTGAACATATAATCTTCCACCAAATAAACCATATAGTAATCAACTACAAGATGTAATCAACACTACTAGTCACCCACAAGCACCAATCTATAGTTATGGTAACAAGATTGAACACTAGAGATGAACTAGGGTTTGAGATGAGATGGTGCTGTTGAAGATGTTGATGGAGATTGCTCTCCCCAAGATGGGAGAGCTATTGGTGATGATGATGACGATGATTTCCCCATCTGGGAGGGAAGTTCCCCCGGCGAAATCGCTCCGCCGGAGGGCAAAAGTGCTCCTGCCCAAGTTCCGCCTCGAGACGGCGGTGCTCCGTCCCGACAGTCCTCTTCTAATTTTTCTAGGTCAAAATGACTTATATACCAGAAGATGGGCACCGAAGGTGGGCCTGGATTAGCACGACCCACCAGGGCGCGCCTGGGGGCCCAGGCGCGCCCTGGTGTCTTGTGGTCTTTAGGGTGGCCCCCTCCAGTACTTATTTTCTCCAATATTTCTCATGTATTCCATAAAAAATCTTCGTGAAGTTCCAACTTGTTTGGGGTTGTGCATAATAGGTGGCCTGACGTAGCTTTTCCAGGTCAAGATTTCCAGCTGCCGGAATTCTCCCTCTTTGTGTGTACCTTTCATATTATGAGAGAAAAGGCATTAGAATTACTCCAAAAGGCATTATTATGCATAAAAACATCATAAATAAGAGTAGGAAAACATGATGCAAAATGGACGTATCATAGCATGCATGCACGGCACGACCCGAACTAAATGGGCCAACCGGCCAGGCCTGGCACGCGGCACGCCATGGGCCATGCCTAGGCCTGAAGGATGGGCACGCGGGCCGGCACAACATGCTCCATTTTTTTGAAATATATAAATACATATGTCCTATATAAATACCTAATACACTTATATGCTCAATATTTTTTTAGTGCATGCATATTTTTTGTAGTGCTTGGGTTTTTTCCATGGTAATATGTCTCTCTTTCGTTTCTGGGAAACATAGCATGCAATTTCAAAAAAAAAAACTACGCTCACGCAAGATCTATCCATGGAGATGTTGGAAATATGCCCTAGAGGCAATAATAAAATGGTTATTATTGTATTTCCTTGTTCATGATAATTGTCTATTGTTCATGCTATAATTGTATTAACTGGAAACTTTAATACATGTGTGAATACATAGACCACAACATGTCCCTAGTGAGCCTCTAGTTGACTAGCTCGTTGATCAACCGATGGTCATGGTTTCCTGACCATGGACATTGGATGTCATTGATAACAGGATCACATCATTAGGAGAATGATGTGATGGACAAGACCCAATCCTAAGCATAGCACAAGATCGTGTAGTTCATTTGCTAAAGCTTTTCTAATGTCAAGTATCATTTCCTTAGACCATGAGATTGTGTAACTCCCTGATATCGTAGGAGTGCTTTGGGTGTACCAAACGTCACAATAGGTATCTCCGAAAGTTTCTGTTGGGTTGGCATGAGTCGAGACTGGGATTTGTCACTCCGTATGACGGAGAGGTATCTCTGGGCCCACTCGGTATTGCATCATCATAATGAGCTCAATGTGACTAAGTAGTTAGTCACAGGATCATGCATTACAGAATGAGTAAAATGACTGGCCGGTAACAAGATTGAACAAGGTATTGGGATACCGACGATCGAATCTCGGGCAAGTAACATACCAATTGAGAAAGGGAATTGCATACGGGATTGCTTGAATCCTTGACATCGTGGTTCATCTGATGAGATAATCATGGAACATGTGGGAGCCAACATGGGTGTCCAGATCCTGCTGTTGGTTATTGGTCAGAGAGGTGTCTCGGTCATGTCTGCATGATTTCCGAACCCGTAGGGTCTACACACTTAAGGTCCGATGACGCTAGGGTTATAAAGGAAGTTTGTATGTGGTTACCGAATTTTGTTCGGACTCCCGGATGAGATCCCGGAGGTCCTGAGGAGTTCCGGAATGGTCCGGAGGTAAAGATTTATATATGGGAAGTCTAGTTTCAGTCACCGAAATAGTTTCTGGGGTTATCAGTATTGTGCCGGGACCATCGAAAGGTTTCTGGGGGTCCACCGGGTGGGGCCACCTGCCCCGGGGGACTTAATGGGCTGAATATGGGAGGGAACCAGCCCCTAGTGGGCTAGTGCACTCCTCCCAAATGACCCAAGGCGCCTAGGGTTGGAAACCCTAGGGGAGGGGGGCGCCTCCACCTTGCTTGGGGGGCAAGTTTCCCCCTCCTGGCCGCCGCCCCTCCCCTCTAGATGGGATCTGGAGGGGGGCATCCCCCTCTCCCCTTCCCCTATATATAGTGGGGGTTTTGGGGCTGCCAAGAACATGAGTTTCCCTCTATCCTGGCGCAGCCTTACCCCTCTCCCTCCTTGTCTCTCGCAGAGCTTGGCGAAGCCCTGCTGGAGTGCCACGCTCCTCCATCACCACCACGCCATTGTGCTGCTGCTAGACGGAGTCTTCCCCAACCTCTCCCTCTATCCTTGCTGGATCAAGGCACGGGAGACATCACCGAGCTGCACGTGTGTTGAACGCGGAGGCACCGTTGTTCGGTGCTTGGATCGGATTTGGACGCGATCTGAATCGCTTCGTGAATGACTCCACCGACTGCGTTCTTGTAATGCTTCCGCATCACGATCTTCAAGGGTATGAAGATGCACTCCCCTCTCTCTCGTTGCTAGTATCTCCATAGATTGATCTTGGTGATGCGTTGAAAATTTTGAATTTCTGCTACATTCCCCAACAGTGGCATTATGAGCTAGGTTTATTGTATAGATTCTATGCACGAGTAGAACACAAGTTGTTGTGGGCGTTGATTTTGTTCAATATGCTTACCATTACTAGTCCTATCTTGTTTCGACGGTATTGTGGGATGAAGCGGCCCGGACCGACCTTACACGTACACTTACGCGAGACAGGTTCTGTCGGATTTCGGGTTCCGGCAGACCCTCTAGATTCGAACACTGGGGTGCGCGCGGAGATTTCGCCCTCTACCTACCTACACCTCACCGCCTCGCTAGGATCTAAGCTATAAAAGGAACAACACAAGAGACACAGGGTTTATACTAGTTCGGGCCACCATTGTGGTGAAATACCCTACTCTAGTTTGTGGTGTGGTGGATTGCCTCTTGGGCTGATGATGAACAATACAAGGAAGAACAGCCTCGCGAGGGTCTGTTCTTGGCTGGTGCGATGAACTGCTCGGGGGAGTTCAGTCGCTTTCTCTGCTGGTTTCTAGATGATGATCTCTGTCTTCCTCTCGATCCCCCTACCTTGTGGGTGGCTAGTTCTATTTATAGGCAAAGGCCCTGGGCCTCTTCCCAAATATTGAGCGGGAAGGGCGCCAACAATTGGCCATTTTGAAGGGGAACATCTAGTACACTTATCCTGACTAAAGTTGGTCCTCGCCTGTCAAAGGCTCTGGTGGTGACGCCGGCTTGGGCTCCACAATGACCTCCTTCCTTCCGTTGCGACGGTCTTGGTCTTGTTGCACCGAAACGGATGCCTTTGCTTGATGCTCTCGCTTGCGCTTGCTTCCTTTGCACCAAAGAGGAAAGGAGGACACTGCGCAGGCTCGCGCCCGCCTGGCGCCCTTGGTCGTCATGGCTTGCATCATGGGCACCTCGTGAGGTACCCCGCCTTGATCTCTCCGCCTCCTCGCGAGCTAGCCTGACGAGGCCGTGCCTAAGGAAGCTTCTTGTCGTCCACCCCACGAGGCTTGGCCCCTCGTGAGGGTCTTGAGCTCGTGCTGATGAAGATGGGTCCTGCTGGACCGCCCCTTGAGCCACGCCGCAGGCCACAGGCAGGCAAGTCTGGGGACCCCCATTCCCAGAACGCCAACAGTAGCCCCCGGGCCCAAGGCGCGCCCGGACTTGGCTGAGCAGAGAAGCGACTGTGCAAGTGCGAAGCGCCGTGGGCCCTAACAGTCTGCGGCCTCGGGCGCCACGCGGCGGTTGGTTGGTCGTGGGTGCCTTAGCAACTGCACAAGTCATCAAAAGAGCGGCATCTGCCTAGGCTTTGCTTCCCTTGCTTCCTCCAGTCATTGCCGAGATCCCCTTTCTTGCGCCCTTCCTTCCTGCCTCTGAAATCTTCAGATCTACTCCGACCGCGTGCCCTAGCAAGGCATGGCGCCTCGTCAGACCCCGGCCGGAGCTTGGTACTCACCCGCCTTGGACTCGTCAAACGTGTCAGAGACGAGCCTTGCCCGGGTGCGCCGGATGGTGGCGGCACAGGGTGTCGACGGGGCAAAGGTGTTCAAGGCCGGCTCCGCCCTTCCCGAGGGCCAAGGGAGCACCTTCTACCCGCTCTTCGTAAGCGCCATTGCTGCCGGTCTGGTGCCTCCCTTTACTGAGTTCTTCCTTTCTGTCCTCCGCCATTACAACCTGCAAGCTCTGCACCTCCACCCCAACTATGTTCTTCTTCTGGCGATCTTCGCCTACTATTGTGAGGCTCACGTCGGAGTGCAGCCCTCAGTGGCCTTGCTGCGCCACTACTTCTCCCTCCGGAGCTCTCGTGGCCCCATCTCCGCGTGCGCGAGCTTTGTCGCGTATGGTGGCTCCAACGCCATCTCGAAGCCCGGGAAGAGGATTGAGGGCTTCAGGAGCAAGTGGGTCATGGTAGATGTTGGGCGCATCCATCCTCGGCTGATTCTGCCCACAGAGCACCCCACGAGCTCTGATGATTGGTCTCGCGTGGAACTCGTGGACCCCCGCGCGAAGCCGGTGCTGGAGAAGATGGACGCGGATCTGAGGCTAGGCAACATGGCAGCGGCGAAGCTGACTGGTGCGTCGCTCCTGAGGGAGTTCTTGGAGCACTAGGTGGCCCCGCTTCGCAAGTACTCGCTGCCGCTGTGGAGGCCCCGCTCGAGCCCCGCAGTCTTGGACGACGAAGATCTAGCCGCGGTCCTCCAATCTTTGGTCGGAGGAGACGTGGCGAGGCTGGAGGGCGCCCCTGTACCCCTGTTCCTTCAAGATGATTGGGAGCAGGAGATGGGCTCCATGCCCGTCTTCAATGGGGACGGGCCCGTGCCCGCGGAAGTTCCCAAGGACCTGGCGGCCATGGAGACGGTGAACGTGTCCTCCATCGACTCCAGCGAAGAGGAGGAAGAAGAGGAGCGAGAAGAAGGGCCTGACTCCGAGGCTACCGACGGGGAGTCGAGAGCGCCCCTCCCCTGGCGCAGGTTCCGTGCTCTCCGCCTCTTGCCGAGCGACGACGAGGATGGCGACGAGCAGGGCGGCGAGAGCTTGCCCCCGATCTTGAAGAAGGACAGGACTGGGCTGGTCCCCCGTGGGTCCACCCCGGCTCTGAGGCGATCCGCAGATGCGCCTCCTGCCCCTGAGCCTCTCGGGGCTGATCCCTGCAGCCGGCTCTCGGGCTTCAAGTATGGCCGGAGGTTGCTCGAGCTCGCGAGCGATGACCAGTAAGTGCTTGATTCTTGTTTTATTCCCTGTTTTGTCGCTAAGGCTTGATGTCTGTATCTCTTGGCTAGGCTGGCGCCTGCGGCGAAGAAGCTGAAGGGGGCTCTTGAGGTTCCGTCTTGGGCAGCGCCTCTGCCTGCAAAAGGAGGTGACAGCAAGGCATGGGCGTCTCCTGCCCGGTCGTCCTCGCGAGGCCTGGTGGAGCTGGCTAGAGCGAGCTCAACCCCCATGGCCCAAGCGACTCCTGAGGTATCCTTGCCTGATGCCACCGCCATAGCTGCTGGGGCGCAGCAGGTCCCGCCTCAGGATACTGTGGTTATGCTGCCATCGTCTCCTCCTACGCCACCAACTGCTGTCTCTCCGACTCCTCCCACGGTTCTGGATCGTGCTACTGTTGTACTGGACCGGCTGCGGCAAGATCTTCTGGGCGCCGACCCTCGCTTGGTGGCCGGGCGCTTAGAGCTGGCTTCTGGCTGGATTCGCTTTGACGCTTCGATTCGAGCGGCGCTGTATCAAGCCTCGACGGCTTGCGATGAGGAGAAGTTGGCCGTCCTTGGGGCAAAGGCTGCTCACGACGCCGCCTTGGGGGAGGCGGCCGATGCCCGAGGTCGCTGCAAGGCGCTGGAGAGCGAGCTGCAGGGCCTGCGGGACCAGCTTGCCAAGGAGGTCCGCATTCGCCAAGAGAAGGAGGAAGACATGAAGGCTCGCGAGGCGGCCGTCAAGGATCGAGACGCCAAGCTTAACAAGCGCCGTGACCGCCTTGGCGCACTGGAGCAGGAGCTGGAGGTGAGGAAGGTCGAGTTGGACGGCAAGGCGCGGGTCCTCGCCGAGGACCGTAAGGCCTTCACGGAGATGGAGGTGAAGGCTCGCACCCTACTGAGGTCACTTTACGACAGCGGCCTGGAAAGCTCGCTGGCCGGCGCCGAGGACGGCCCCACCAAGCGGCTCCCCTTCCTGATCCGTGCTCTTGAAGATGTCACCCTTGGCCTTGGCCCTACGGCTGAGGCCGAGGCACGTGGCCTATCTTCTGCAGCGCTGACGCGGGTCCTTACCCACGTCTACCTTCGCGATCCCAACGTCGACCTCGACAGCCTGTTGGAGCCAGCGAGCGGCGAGCTTGCTGCTGCCGCTGCTGAGGCCGTGAAGGGTCATGTGGAGGCTCTGTTGGCGAAGTTCCGGGCCTTCAGCACCAAGCCGAAGCGAGGCGCTGCCGGCCCTCCGGCTTCACAAGGCGAACCCGCTCCGCGCAGCTCCACCACCAACAAATGACTCCATTGTGACTCCTATTCTTCTTTCAACTCCTGCAACATGCATCATGCCTCAGGGAGGCGTTTAAACTTGTGTTTGGTGTTGTGATAACAGTTATGGACTGTAATATTTGCTTTTGAATTCCTTGAGATTTGCGCTTTTCCTTCCTACTTGCTTATGTTCTACGCCGGCAGAGCCCGGCCCCGCGCATACCTCAGCCACCGTTAGCCCCGATCGGAAACCAGGACGGGACCAAGGAGTGAGGGGCTACGTGACAAGTTAGGCTCCTGAGTCGCGATGCTCAGGAGTCCCCCTTGGCGCACGAACAGCAAGTAGGGAGGTGAGATGTGTGGGTGAATCTACCATTCTACGTCTGCAGAGCCCGGCCCCGCACATACCTCAACCGCCGTTAGTCTTTCGGAACTAAGGAGTGAGGGGCTACGTGACCAGTTAGGCTCCTGAGTCGCGATGCTCAGGAGTCCCCCTTGACGCTCAAACGGCCTTTGTACCTTGGCTCCGCTCAGGGAGGGACGCGCGACGAATCAGGGCCGAGGGGCCTGGCTGGGTGGTGTGCGTCTGGGCGTGACCCAGGCGCAGCCCCCATGCCCAGCCCCCTCTTGCGGCGCTCCCGAGGGGAGGCGTTTCGATGAGGCCAAACACTGAGCTCTGGGCTCCCTGAGGTTGATGCGGCCGGGGGCCACCCTCAGTTGTTTATCACCAGCGCGGCGCATAGCGCTTCCGTATGTGTACGAGCATAGCCGCTCCTCAACAGTGTCGTTAGCTAGCGTGGAGCATTATGCTTCCACTGGTGCGTGGGAGGGGGCTCCCCTCCGAGAGGAGCCCCCGGGGCGTGTACAGCCCCGCCCTGACACGTGGCTGGCATGGTAGGGCCTAACGAGGTGTATCTGGGCACCCGTGAGCCAGCGCGGGACTCACGGGGCCCTACCTCAAGGCGGGTTGCGCCTGGCACTGGGCCTTAACTTGTGATGTGTTCCTGCTAGTTTTGGTTAGATGCTGACGCTCTACGTCCTCGGGTCCCGACCCTCGAGCGGGTCTCAGCCGTCGCTGGTATGCCAGGTCGCGATGCCGTGGACAAAACCAGAGAGTGAGGGCTGGAGAGCCAGTAGGAGCCCATGAGTCACGATGCTCAGGTACCCCCCCCCTTTAACGTGCAAGCGGTCGACCTGAAGGAAGAAGAGGTGCCGTTGACAGGCATCAAATAACAAGCATGATGGGTCGAACGCATGGCCCGAAAATAAACGCAAGAGGGCTACATGCCGCTGGGTCTGACCCGAGCGACTTGGGGATGATGCAGCCCGAGGGGCGCCCCCAACAAAGCAAGCTAGCAACATAAAGTAAAAGAGGATACATGCCGCAGGGACGGACCAACGCGGCCTGGGAATAATGCAGTCGTGGGGGCGCTCCCAGCTGGAAACGAAACTTGAAGGATGTCACCTGATAGCGTTGAAGATGAACGGGTGTTGAAGTAGCGGACGTTGTGGGCTGCAGAAGCCGACCCTCATGAGCCCCTAGGCCCAGGAGCCTCGGGAGGTTCCGGAGGTGCTGGTGGCTCCTTGTGGACCATCTCCATTTCCGCCAGGACTGCGGAACGCCTGGCCTCCTGAGCCTCCAGGATGCTCCCCATGAGGCGCTGGTACATGGCGGCCGCGTTCGGCAAGCCGTAGGGCAAGCGAACGTAGCTGTGGGGTGGGATTTCGCAGCGCCCCGCGCGTGAGGGCCAGAAGCGCCCCTGAGAGGCGGCTCGGTTTAGCCCTGGGATGTCGATGCAGACGCGCAGCCCACCATCCTCGCCTAGATGGGGAGCTGCGGCGGGTAAGCGGCGGCTGTCACTCATGACTCTTGACTCCTTCAACTCCTGCGCGTCTGACTGACGAACTCCTGAGGGTTTGGCCCTCCTTGCCTTGCTCCTTCCTGAGGGAAACATGCTTTGAAACACGCCTCCAAGTGGTGCCCAAGCGCCTCACTCATGACCTTAGCAAGGTCGGCGGCCCTCCAGGAGGGAGCCCCCGAGCCTTGCTTGAGGAGGGCACCAGGCGCGCCTTCCTATGCGACAGAAGGAGGTGCCCCCTGAGCGAGCACAGACCCTGAGGGGCCTGCCTCCTGAGGGGTCGGGCCTGGCGATGTCTTCTTCTTCTTGGGAGCGGTCTCAGGGAGCCTCCCGCTCCCGCTATCTGGGTCTTCAAGTGACGCGGCCTGAAAAGCTCGCTCCAGAGAGCACACAACATCTCTTTCTTCACAAGGCACCGTGATGACTCCACCGCTTCCTGGCATCTTGAGGACGTTGTAGCCGTGATGAGTCACAGCCATGAACTTGGCGAGAGCTGGGAACCCGAGGATGGCGTTGTATGGCAGGCGAATGTGGGCGACGTCGAAGTCGATGAGCTCGGTGCGGTAGTTATTGCGCGCCCCGAAGGTGACAGGGAGGCCGACCTTCCCAATCGGAACCGTGGAGCCATCGGTAACTCCAGAGAAAGGCTTGGTTGGCTGAAGCTGATCGTAAGGCACTTGGAGATTGTTGAATGTCTCTACGGACAGGACGTTGAGCCCTGCCCCGCCGTCGATGAGGGTCCTGGTGACTTGCACGTTGATGATGACTAGGGAGCAAAGCATCGGGAGGACTCCGGCTGTGGCCGCGCACTTGAGCTGATCCGCTGAGCTGAACGTGATGGCGCACGCCGACCACCTGAGGGGGCGCGTGGCTTCGAGCTTGGGGAGGACTGCATTCACCTCGCGGGCGAACTGCTTGAAGATGCGCTGAGAGGCTGGGGCTTGAGCTCCCCCCAGGATGCAGGCAATCGCGCGCGGCACCTGGAAGCCCCCAGCCCCCTCGTCCTGATGATGGTCCTCGTTTCTCCTTGGTTGCGGCGGCAGAGGAGGGAGGCCTGCATTTCCTTGCGGACGATCCTCGCGAGGCTGGTCCCTCCAACGATACTCGCGAGGTCGGTCGCGCCACCCTTGGCGAGGGCCGCGGTCTTCCCAGCGTCCTGTGTTCCTTCCTCCTCCTCGGCCGTAGCCTCGATCATTGGGGCGCCGGCCGATCCTCCCTTCTCGCATGGCTCGGAGCTTTTGGCATTCGTTGGTGTTGTGGGTGTGCAGGTCATGGTACACATAGTACCGGCTGCCCTTGAAAGACTCGGGCTGATCTCTTCCCCGCTTGGTGTCTGGTTCTGCGCGAGCACGGCAGCCCCCTTGCGCTTCACGTCCTTGGCTTTGGATTTCTTCTCTTCTGGGTCTGCGGCTGGTAGCTCGAGCAGGGAAACGCGCCCTTCCTCAGCCCTGGCGCACTTGTTCGCCAAGTTGAACAGCTCCAAGGAAGTGCACAGATCTTCATGCATCGCCAGCTCCTCCTTCATCTTGACGTCACGCACACCGTCGGAGAAGGCTGAGATCATGGCCTCCTTGGTCACCTTGGGAATCTTGAGGCGTGCGTTGTTGAAGCGCTGGATGTACTTCTGCAGGGTCTCCCCTGGTTGTTGCTTGATGCGGTGCATGTCTCTCACGGCGGGTGGCCGGTCGTGAGTACCTTGGAAGTTGGCGATGAAACGGGTGCGCATCTCGTCCCAGGAGGAGATCGTGCCAGGAGCCAGGTTCAGGAGCCAGGTGCGTGCCCCGTCCTTGAGTGCCATGGGAAACCAGTTCGCCATGACCTTCTTGTCCCCGTTGGCGGCTTTGATGCCTAGCTCATAGAGTTGGAGGAACTCCGCAGGGTCGGCCGTGCCGTCGTAGCGAGGAGGCAGGTCCGGCTTGAAGTTGCCGGGCCATGCGACGCTGCACAGCTCGGTGGTGAAGGCGTGGCAGCCTACTGTGGCCACGGGAGGCCTTGGGTGACGAAGAGCTTGGTCTTGCGGGTCCCCATCTGCTGCAGCTGGGAGCAGCGCGGGGTCTTGGCGTGCTGGAACAGGAGCGTGGTCGCGACGGGCCAGAGCAGGGAGCACTCGGGCGGCTTCTTGGGGACGAGGGACCTCTTGGCAACTCTGCTCTTGCCGCGCTGGCGCCGGACGGAGTGGGTACCGCCCAGGGGCCACGCGCCTTGGGGCTAGGGCGCCTTCTTGTGGAGGAGGCGGCTGAGGCGCCACCGGAGCTTCATTGCCCGTGCAGGGTGGGGCATGGTGCAGCGAGATGGACGGTGCGGGGGAGCCCCCTGCGGCGCGGACGAGCTCGGCGACGCGGTCGAGCCACTCTTCATAGACGTCGTCGACTGGGCGGTAGCGCAGGAGCTCGTTTGCCGCGATGAGTGCAGCTCGAGCTTCCATGGTCATGTGGAGTGCGCGGGACGAAGAACCAGCTGGGGTGAGTGAGGGAGTAGCAGTGCGGCCATCTCGCCTCACTGACGGATGCTGGGACGATGCTTTTTGCTTGTTCCCCGTCGGGCCGGTGGCAGCGTTGATGACAGGCGACGGGGAACGACATGGGCGGCCGCCGACGGGGGCCGTCTGGGCGACGCCGGAAGCGAGAGCTGCTCGGTGCTCGGCGCGGGCCCGACAAGCGTCCGACATGGATGCGATGGTCGGTGAAGAACATGGCGGCGGGAGACGAATTCCGGTGCACCCCTACCTGGCACGCCAAATGTCAGATTTCGGGTTCCGGCAGACCCTCTAGATTCGAACACTGGGGTGTGTGCGGAGATTTCGCCCTCTACCTACCTGCACCTCACCGCCTCGCTAGGATCTAAGCTATGAAAGGAATAACACAAGAGACACAGGGTTTATACTAGTTCGGGCCACCATTGTGGTGTAATACCCTACTCTAGTTTGTGGTGTGGTGGATTGCCTCTTGGGCTGATGATGAACAATACAAGGAAGAACAGCCTCGCGAGGGTCTGTTCTTGGCTGGTGCGATGAACTTCTCGGGGGAGTTGAGTCGCTCTCTCTCCTCTGGTTCCTAGATGATGATCTCTGTCTTCCTTTCGATCCCCCTACCTTGTGGGTGGCTAGTCCTATTTATAGGCAAAGGCCCTGGGCCTCTTCCGAAATATTGAGCGGGAAAGGCGCCAACAATTGGCCATTTTGAAGGGGGCCATCTAGTACACTTATCCTAACTAAAGTTGGTCCTCGCCTGTCAAAGGCTCTGGTGGTGACGCCGGCTTGGGCTCCACAATGACCTCCTTCCTGCCGTTGCGACGGTCTTGGTCTTGTTGCACCGAAGCGGATGCCTTTGCTTGATGCTCTCGCCTGTGCTTGCTCCCTTTGCACCAAAGAGGAAAGGAGGACACTGCGCGGGCTGGCGCCCACCTGGCGCCCTTGGTCGTCATGGCTTGCGTCATGGGGACCTCGTGAGGTACCCCGCCTTGATCTCTCCGCCTCCTCGCGAGCCAGCCTGACGAGGCCGTGCATGAGGAAGCTTCTTGTCGTCCACCCCGCGTGGCTTGGCCCCTCGCGAGGGTCTTGAACTCGTGCTGATGAAGATGGGCCATGCTGGGCCGCCCCTTGAGCCACGCCGCAAGCCGCATGCAGGCAAGTCTGGGGACCCCCGTTCCCAGAACGCCGACAGGTTCCACCGACTGACATGCACTTGTTGCATAAGGTGGCTAGCGGGTGCCAGTCTCTCCCACTTTCGTCGGATCAGATTCAATGAAAAGGGTCCTTATGAAGTGTAAATAGCAATTGGCTTTCTTTCTTTCAACCGGTGTTTTCTCTTCAAGTTATTCATCGGTTCCCCTTCCAAGTTGCCTTTGTTTTCCCGCCCTCCCACCCCTTTTTCTTCCCGGAGTCTGACTCTCTCTCGACCATCTATCTCAGTCGTGTGGAGCCTCTTCAGTCTTTCGTAAATTAATTCAACCGGTGAATTCTCGTCTTGTTCATCATTCTTCATCCCTTTTCTTTTTCCGGTCGACCCAATTCAAGTATTCGGTGTTGATCATATTCTTTCCCTCAGATCAAGTGTTATCCTTGCTCGTTCGCCTCTCGCCAGTTTATCCTTCCGGAGTGTTCAAGACATCTCAGGAGATTTGTTTGTGCCCGAGTTAATTCAAGGTTGTCACCTCATTCAAATATTTCAATTGTTCCGGTGCATCATCTATCTTTTCAAGAATCCTTTTTGACGGTGTTATCTCTTCAGTGGGCCCTAACCCACAGGTCTTTTCCCAGGATCTTACCTGACTCTTCTAATTCCCCCGGAGTGATTCTCAATTCTTTTCAAGTGTGACGTAAGAATGAATTTCATCAGTCAGATGCTTTTCCAAGATCGATTTCAAATCATTTTCCTTTGTTGCCTCAACCTCTTCGCTTTTCATTTTCCCAGAGTATCTTAGTAATTTTGGTGTTGTTTCTAGTCGTCATTTGAAGACCGAAGAAGAGTTTTTCCTCTAAATCTTGCCCGTTCTCTCGAAGATTCGTGGTTCTAGCTTCTGGTTACCCTCTCGAATTATTCCATTTGTCAGATATTCTTTTCTTACCCATCCGGAGTAGGTCAGAAGTTGTTTTCCCGTTTCTTTTCATCGGAGGCAATCATTCCAGTTACCATTATCCTATTATCCCAATGCTTCGTTCAAGTGTTCTTTAATCAGCTCACGATCTCTTTGTTCTTTTGCATCTAAATCCCCTCAAGCATATTTGCCTTCTAATTCTTCCCGGTGATTCATTCTCTTTCGTCAGTCATTTTCGAATTCTTATGGTGGTTTGTTCAAGATTCATTTTCTTTGATTATCATATTAATTCATTCGTTCTTTCCAATCCTACCGGTGGTTCTCAAGTTTGCGACATGTCACTTCTCAATCCTTTTCAAGAAGAATAAGTAGTATGCGAAATCCATTGCTTGTCATCAATTTAATTTGATGAAGGATAAGTATACAATAAATCTTATTCTTATTTCTTCCAAGTGATTAATCCTTTCCTTCGGAGTTTGTTCTTGATGAATAAATTCTAGTTCCAAGTGTTTTCATCTTTTCTTTTCCGAAGTTCAAATTTCCTCAGCCATTTCGTTGGAACCTCCATCTAAGTCATCGCAAGGCTCATCTTATTCTTTCATCCTTCATTCTATCTCATCATCCTTTTGTAACCGGAGTTCTTCATGGTGGTTCTTCATGATTTAATTCATTTTTCAAGAGTTCTTCAAGATTCTTGGTGGCGGAGTTCAAGTATATTTTCTTCTCGCGTCTCGAAGTGCAATTAAATTCTCCGTATTCTTTTGAATTGGAGTTTTGCATTTCTTCGTTCTTCTCAGATATTCAAATTCATTCAATCCTTCCTTCTAAGTTCTTTTCATTCAATTCTTCCGGAGGCATTGCATTGTTCATCTCGTCAAGTGCCATCTCTTTGGGTGAAGCTCATGCTCTTTTCTTTCCATGTTTCAGCCGGAGTGATGCTTAAATCCTTTCAGTCTTATTCGTTTCTTATCTCGTTCTAACCGGAGTGCTTTCATAGTCTATCTAATTCCGTGAGCTTTCGATTCTCGTCATTCTCGTCGTTCCTCTCTTCTTCTCGAGTGCTCTCAATTCTTTGCTTCTTCTCTTGAGTTCTCGTTTCACCTCATCCATTTTCCCTTCCGTCTCGGTCCTAAGATCTCGGGACGAGATCTCTTGTTAGTGGAGGAGTGTTGTAACGCCCCGGTTTTGATGCGCCAGGTGTCTGCCAGTTATTCGCCGTCGTTGCCATGTCATTTGCTTGCGTGTTGCATTTTATCTTGTCATCATGTGCATTGCATTGCATATGTGTCCGTCTCATGCATCCGAGCATTTTCCCCGTTGTCCGTTTTGCAATCCGGTGCTCCTATGCCCTCCGGCGTTCCCCTTTTTGTCTCTTGTTGTGAGTGGGTGTTAAACTTTCTCGGAATGGCCCGAGGTTTGCCAAGCGGCCTTGGTATAGCATCGGTAGACCGCCTGTCAAGTTTCGTGCCATTTGGAGTTCATTTGGTACTCCAACGATTAACCGCGTAGCCCGAAACCCCCCTTCTCTTTGCAGCCCAACACCCCTCCAAAGTGGCCCAAAACCCAGCAAACTCCCTTCCATGCTCTCGGTCGTTCGATCACGATCGTGTGGGCGAAAACCGTGCCTCATTTGGACTCTCCTAGCTCCCAGAAACTATAAATATGCCCTCCCCCGTCCAAATCGCAGTCCAACCCTAGCAAACTTCCTCTCCGCGCCGCCGGACAAAAACCCCGCCGCCCGGACATGTCCGCCGCCCTCAGCCACGTCATCCGGGCCAATGAGCATCCGCCACATCATCGTCGCCGCGCCCGCAGCCAACCACCGGGCGCCACGTGGCGTCCCCGTGCCCGGCGCCCTGCCCGGCCGTCG